>NC_083242.1:15230474-15534796 GCF_032191835.1 Heteronotia binoei | reverse complement strand
CAAAGTCAATGGGCTTTTAAAGGGATAATTCTGCAAAGGGTATAACTCTTCATAGGGCTGCAGGGCAAGGTGGACTCTTTTTTGGAAGTTTCACTTCAAATCTTAAACTCAAAGCTTGTGTGGGGGGGACCATTAGGTAGCCGAACACTAACTAGCCTCTCTTGGCTTCAAACACTCACTCAGTATGAGGAGATAATACCCACTCCTCACCTACCTTACAGGACCGTTGTAAGACAATGGCCATGAAATGCTTTGAAAATGCTGCTATACGAATTCTTGCTATTATCAGTATGGATGCAGAAGAAGGATAAGCTCTGTGATTGCTATGGCTGGCCCAAGGCCATTCCAGCAGGTGCAAGTGGAGGATTGGGGAATCAAACCCAGTTCTCCCAGGTAAGAGTCTGCACACTTAACCACTACACCAAACTGTCACATTGCTTTAGCTAACCTGGTCACTGGCTGGATAGCAGATGTCTTGGTAATTCCATGCAAACTTCCTTAAATTCTAAAATTCTGAGTTTTGTTTTGTTTTTTGTTTCTGTTGGTATTTGAGGTAAACTGCTTCTCCCAAGAGTGATTTACTCATCAATAAACCTCACCAAGATTCAGCAGAGCTTGAAAACAAACCTCACTACGATGAATGGGAGCTGAATCCTCCATGCGTGTGGGTGGGCGGAATTGGACTGTTATTCCCTAGTCAGTTTGGAATAGCAGCCTAAAATGGAAAAGACTTTTCATTCAATAACAACAATAATAAATGTGCCCTGCCTTCTCCCCTCGTTTCCAGCTGAGCTTGCCAGTGGGTCTGCAGGCCAGCCCAGAAACCAGCAAGTAGCATGAAGGGTTAAGGAGAAAGCCAGAGGTGGCAGCAGGGATGAGAAATCCTGCACGAGCCACAGGGCACCGCTGGGCGCTGCTGCAGGCACTCCTATAGCAAAGCCGGGAGGGAAAATATGCCTGCGGTCTGGGTGCTCCTGTTTCACGGAGCCAGCACAGCAATCAGGAGGATCCTTGCCCGGCGCTCTTAGTAGGTTACTTTCTACAGCACATTATTGGGACCAGAGAGAAAGGTGTGTCTGTGGGGGTGGGGGTGGTGGGGGAGAGATCCATCAGCAGGCTGCAGCTCGCTGCATCCTCTACCAAACCTGACAGGGTGGAAGAAGAAACCCTAGAAAGTATGAAACGTACGAATCTGCCTCATATGGAGTCAGAAACATTAGTCCACCTAGCTGAGGGGAGATTTTTAACTTTCTCATTCCACCATTTTGACCTGAAATTCACCATCGCCATTCTGTGTGAATCGGTTCAATGCTGCAACATTGGACAGTATAAACACAGCCCTCAATTTTAAAAGCTGCCTACGCTGTGCAGGCCTGGCGCATGGGGTTCTGTCGCCTAAGACAGAACCCCAACACGCACACACGCCCCGTACATCCCCCTTCAGTATGGCAGGTGCTGGAGAGGGGAAGCCCCATTTTTTCTTGGCTTCAAGGGGTCAGGGGAACTCCCTTGACCCCTTAAAGCCAAGAAAAAACACTGGTCAATTTCCCTCTGTGGTGCTGGCCAAGTTCAGCGGGCTCTGCGGAGGGGAAGCTAGTTCAAGGCTCGGGGACAGCGCAAGCAGGGAGGGGGTGCCCGCCCCCGCTCGGAGCTGGTGCCCTAGGCATTTGTCTAGTTTACCTACTCCCATGCACCGGGCCTGACGCTGTGTGAAAACAAACACAACGTTCACATATCGACACAAACAAGCTGACAGAAGGACATGAGTCAGAAACACCAGAGGGGGCCCAACGGGGCTCTGCCCCCTTTCGATTTTGCAGCACCCCCACCCCAGAAGTAAGAGCCCTGTGGCGTAGAGTGGTAAAGCTGCAGTACGGCAGTCGGAGCCCTCTGCTCATGACCTGAGTTCGATCCCAGCAGAAGCTGGATCAGGTAGCCGGCTCCAGGTTGACTCAGCCTTCCATTCGTCTGAGGTCGGTAAATGAGTCCCCAGCTTCCTGGGGGGAAAGTGTAGAGGACTGGGGAAGGCAATGGCATAACACCCCATAAAAAGCCTGCCTTGAAAATGTCGTGAAAGCAACATCGCCCCAGAGTCAAAAATGACTGGTGCTTGCACAGGGACTACCTTTACCTTTTACACCCCAGCAGTAATCTGCCTGTTCTTGAGGCTCCATTAATTAATGCCCCCTTTGTAGCCCAGTGTCCCCTCCCCGCAAAAAAATCTTGGCTACGGCACAGAGTCCACCTAACTGAGGAAGATTTTTAATTTCTCATCCCCACCGTTTTGACCCAAAATTCACCATCACCATTCTGCATCTTTGAGTGTAAGAATCAGTTCCATGATATGAATCAATGCTGCACATTGGATGGTATAAAAACTGCCCTCAACTTTAAAAGTCACCTACACTGTGTGAAAACAAACACAACATGCACATACTAATACAACCAAGCAGACGAAATCAACAGTGGAAACCAGAGAACTGAAGCAGCTGACAAAGATATAAATGAATATAAAAAGGAAGAAGACGACGACTGCAGATTTATACCCCGTCCTTCTCTCTGAATCAGAGACTCAGCGTTACAATCTCCTGTATCTTCTCCCCCCACAGCAGACACCCTGTGAGGTGGGTGGGGCTGAGAGGGCTCTCACAGCAGCTGCTCTTTCAAGGACAACCTCTGCCAAAGCTATGGCTGACCCAAGGCCATTCTAGAGGCTTCAAGTGGAGGAGTGGGGAATCAAACCCGGTTCTCCCAGATAAGAGCCTGCACACTTAACCACTACACCAAACTGGCCCTCCATTCAAAGGAAATGAACTCTGGAACATATGCCCAGCAGTGCCTACTCAGACTAGCAGCAGCTCTCTAGAGTCAGGCACAGAAAGTTCTTTCTCAACACCTGGAACTAGAGATCAGTTTTTGTAATTTTTTGCTGTGTGTTTGGTGGGGGGGGGGGCAACACCTACTGAGACATGGAGGACATTCAGAGAAGTGGCTTGATAGCCGGCCTCTACTTCCCGGCCCTGGAATTCCATGGGAGGTCTTCCTTCCAAGTACTTGCCAGGGTCAACCCTGCTTAGTTTCCTACTGGGGCATGGCAAGGAGGATGCTCAGAGAATAAGAAGAAGACTGAACCTGGGACCTTCTGTATACAAGATGGGTTTTCAGCTGCTGAACCACACAGACCTTCCCTGGAGGCCAACCAGATACCTCTGTGAGGTCAGTGTGTAAAGGCATCAAGCCCTCCTCTGTTCCTTACTTCAGTATCTGGTACTCACAGGCAATGCTCCCTCTAAGCTGTGGAGTCTTGTGAACAAAAATTCTACTTTGTGAGCATTAAAGTTGTGAGCTAGTGCATAAATTAGTGCATAAATTAGTCTGCGCTAGGGCCATTTTTCCTGAGCTGAGACAAAAATGTGTGAGCTGGAGACTAGAAAATTGTGAGCTAGGTCACACTAACTCAGCTTAGGGGGAACACTGCTCACAGGTCATTAATCAGAAACAGCTATTAGCCGTCAACAGGGATGGAATTCTAACAGGAGTTCCTTTGCATATTAGGCCACACGCCCATGATGTAGCCAATCTTCCAAAAGCTTATCAAAAAAGAGCCTTGTAAGGTCCTAGAGGAGTGGCGGTATCAGGGGTGTATGGCCTAATATGCAAAGGAGCTCCTGCTAGAATTCCACCTCTGGCCGTCAATAGACCTATCCTGAGAAGTTATCTAGCCTTTTGTAAAAACCTCTAGCCAGGGCTTTTTTGGTAGAAAAAGCCCAGCAAGAACTCATTTGCATATTAGGCTACACCCCTTGACATCACCATTGTTACACACAGAGTTTTGTTTTGTAGAAAAAGCCCAGCAGGAGTTCACTTTATTATTAGGCCACACCCCCTGACACCAAGCTCGCCAGAACTGTGTTCTTGTGCTTTCCTGCTCAAAAAAGGCCCATCTAATCAACCCGAGACCTGCTCCTCAAATGTCTGAGAAGAGGGGAAAACCTACGTACACATAGGAAGAGAGAGAACTGTTTGCACAATCCAAGCTATAGTGGTCCTACCAGACCAAACTGGTGTACTTGCCAGGTGTCTAGTCAGCATGATTTATGTAAGGAAGCCAAAACTCTTCACTGCAGGGTAGCTGAAGGCTCTGAATAACCCCAAAGCTCGCTACTTACACAAAAGCAGAGCAATATAAACCACTGTGCATCCTATCTGCCTTTCCTACCTGATATCAACATGACATCTGATCTTGTAAGGTGAAAGCGGAAGTTCTGAACTCCTATTGTAAGATCTCAAGTAGATTTACTCAGACAAGCGAGCCCTCTTGAGTTCAAAGGGGTTTACTCCCTTAAGAGTGGGTTCTAATTTCACATTCAAAACTGTACAAATTATGCCCTGACCCAGATAGCCCAGGCAAGCCCGATGTCATCAGATCTTGAAAGTTAAGTTGGGTTGACTGTGGTTAGTACTTGGACGGAAGACTTCCTTGAAATACCAGTCAGGAGGGCAGGGGCAGGCTCTATTCAGCCACCTCTCTGAATATCCTCCAGGCCCCCAGTAGGGGTCAGTTACCAGAGGTTTACATGACTTCCAGATGCAAACACGTGCACACACAAACAAATATACAAAATACGCCCCCCCACCAAAAAAAAATTACTGTTCTTGTTTTATATGTGTGTGAGAGTATGTGTGCACCTGGAAGTCATGGCGATCTCTGGTGACTGAGCCCTATTGGGGTCCTGGAGGATATTCAGGGAGGTGGCTGAATAAAAGCCTGCCCCTGCCCTCCTGACTGCTGGTATTCCAAAGAGGTCTCCCATCCAAGTACTTGCCAGAGAAGAATCTGGAAGTCATGGCGACCTCTGGTGACTGACCCCTTCTGGGAGCCTGGGCGATATTCAGAGAGGTGGCTGAACAGAGCCTGCCCCTGCCCTCCTGACTGCTGGTATTCCAAAGAGGTCTCCCATCCAAGTACTTGCCAGAGAAGAACCTGGAAGTCCTTGTGACCTCTGGTGACCTCTGGTGACTGACCCCTACTGGGGGCCTGGAGGATATTCAGGGAGGTGGCTGAATAAAGCCTGCCCCTGCCTTCCTGACTGCTGGTATTCCAAGTAGGTCTCCCATCCAAGGACTTGCCAGAGTTGGCCCTGCTTAGCTTCTGAGATCTGACAAGATCAGTCTTGCCTGGGCTATCCAGGTCAGGGTCAAATTGTTCGTTGACTGTATTACAACAAAATAGTTTTTGGGAGGGGGCAGGAGTAGCAAATGCACAGCCAAGAAATGAGCAATGGTATGAATGCAATAAAGAAGAGGAGAAAAAGGTCACTAATGTTTCCCTCCTCAATTAAGTTAGGTATACAGGAAACATTTTTGGTGTCTCTACAGCTCCCTTGGGGTTGACTCAGGCTCCCCAGGAAGTATGCAATAGCTTGAGCTTGGGTTCTTGTATTACCTCCCTAAGAACGAAAATGCTACTTGGAGAGGGTGGTTTTGAGCTGGGAAAGGACAGCCTTTTGCTATCCATCCTTCTGCAGCTCAGATGCAACAGGGTTTTTAAAAACTCAAGGGAATAACCATAGAACTCGTAGGAGTCAAGTTGCACCTTTAAGACCAACATAGTTTTATTCATAATAAAACTTGGTTGGTCTTAAAGGTGCCACTTGACTCCTACTTTGTTCTACTGCTTCAGACCAACATTGCTGCCCACTTGGATCTATCTACATAGAACTCTGTTTATCATGAGATCTGAGTTGTAGGCATATCTGGGACACCATCTCATGCATGTGTTGTAAAGCACAGAAAGGCTGAAATGTAGTTGTAAATCCCACACAAGCCTATTTAAAGGTGGTTGTTCTTCACACCTCAGAAACTCCCTGCTCATGCATTTAGAAGTACCTTTCTGGTTTCCACACATTTTAGAAGTGACTTTTGAGTGGCACTTTTGAGGTCAGCTTAAATGCCTCTTGGTTGTCTACGTTCCCCTTGAAGATAGCCCTAGGAGAGGAACAACCCATTTGTAGACTCTCATGAGACTTCACATTCTATTCTTCTGCTACGATCTGGGCCCTAGAAGTGTAGCAAATCTCACTTCAGGTTTCTGAGGGGCTCTGTGCAAGGAGAGCCAGTTCGGTGTAGCGGTTAAGTGTGCGGACTGTTATCTGGGAGAACCGGGTTTGATTCCCCACTCCTCCACTTGCAGCTGCTGGAATGGTCTTGGGTTAGCCATAGCTCTCACAGGAGTTGCCCTTGAGAGGGCAGCTGCTGTGAGAGCCCTCTCAGCCCCACCCACCTCACAGCGGGGTCTGTTGTGGGGGGAGACGATATAGGAGATTGTAAGCCACTCTGAGTCTCTGATTCAGAGAGAAGGGCGGGGTATAAATCTGCAGTCTTCTTCTTTAACAGTGCCCCCTCCCTAGTAAGCACACCATGAGAACATTCTTGAAGAAGAGAGCACAGCTCGACTTTTTCATGTGTCAGTTGGCAAGGCAAAAAGGGGAGTGAGAGAGCTGTGCTTGACCATTCCTACCATAGTTAATTTAGAATATGGCTGGGGATAACGCATATAGTCTTCCCATCAAAATAAGTTTTCATTAGCACAAAGGGAGATATTCCATATATAACCATTATTAAGCTGGAAAATATGAATTTGTTAAAACTTGCATTAGGAAAAATAGAATAACCCTCAGACTTGCAGATGAATGATTAGCTTTGACTGGTTTAGAGTTCTTCAGTCGGGAAACAATAAACAGAAATTGGTGTTGGCACTGGAGAATGAAATGGCAAATTTCTTTGCATTTGGAGATGACAGTTGGAAACAAAACCAATGCCATTGCAAACATTAAACTTACCACTGTGACCAGGAACTTCCTATCTGCTTGAAGCATTTCAAAAATTCATTCCACGTTTCTGGATATGTTTTCCGTTTTCATCCTAAAGTGGAAAGGAAATGAATTAATTTTGAAATTACATGTTAGAATACTCCTATTTTTCCAAGCAGGAACACCACTTTTCAAATACTTCTACTAGCAGGGGGAGGCTGGAATGATAAACCAGCCCCGATGCCTAATTAATAAGATTTATATCCACACTTTCCTGCAGCACTTGAAACTGAAAATTTCTGCCCACCTCCAAGAAGGTGGCTGGAGATTAGAGCAGCAGTCCCCAACCTTTTTGGCACCAGAGACCAGTTTTGTGGAAGACAATTTTTCCATGGAATGGGGAGTTTGTGTGTGCAATGGTTTTAAACAGGTAAAGGTAGTCCCCTGTGCAAGCACCAGTCGTTTCTGACTCTGGGGTGACGTTGCTTTCACAATGTTTTCACGGCAGACTTTTTATGGGGTGGTTTGCCATTGCCTTCCCCAGTCATCTACACTTCCCACGCAGCAAGCTGGGTACTCATTTTACCGACCTCGGAAGGCTGCGTCAACCTGAGCCGGCTACCTGAAACCAGTTTCCGCCAGGATCGAACTCAGGTTGTGAGCAGAGTGTGTGGACTCTTATCTGGGAGAACTGGGTTTGATTCATCACTCCTCCACTTGCAGCTGCTGGAATGGCCTTAGGTTAGTCATGGCTCTCCCAAGAGTTGTCCTTGAAAGGGCAGCTTCTGGGGAAAGCTCTCTCAGCTCCACCCACCTCACAGGGTATCTTTTGTGGGGGTGGAAGGTAAAGGAGATTGTGAGCTGCTCTGAGACTCTGAAAATTGGAGTGGAAGGCAGGATATAAATCCAGTGTTGTCATCTTCTTCTTCTTCTTCATTATTATTGTTGTTATTATTATTATTACATTGCAATATATAATGAAATAATTATGCAACTCACAGCCCACTTGCTAACAGGCCATGAACCAGTACCAGTCCATCGCCTGGGGGTTGGGGACCCCTGGACTAGAGAACCACAGAAATCATTCAGACTTTTAGAAACCAGTTCCTCATCCTAGATATAAGCAAGGACCAGGTGTGATTACTCAATGTAAGAGATTCTGTCTTCACTAGTCGGCCTTCAGGAAAAGGAAAAACCATTAATGCATTCTTAAGCTTCTCAAATTTAAGATCATGCCACAATTTCTGTACGGAACTTTTCTAGGCCCCTGAGTCTCGCTTTTTGCCTTTAGAATGGGTCCAATCTACATTTTTAAGAGTATTACGGGTCCCAAATTGTGTCTCAAATGCTATGATTCGATTAGAAACAGGGATGGTGAAAATAACTGCCAGAATAACTCTTTCCTCATTAAACCTTTGGTTTAAGATATATAAAAACTCTTGCGGTCTTGCACCATTAATCAAGCTGGCTTAAAGAAGTCCAAACTAAGTTAGCTCAGCTCGGACTTTCCCCTGATACAGTTTTTCATTTGGGCCATGACACAGCTAGACAGCTTTTTAAGCAGAGAGCAGAAGACACAGAATGTCAGATTGGCATCTCCAAATCACCAAACTTCATTGTTGCCTCCCAAAGACGTTACCTTCTTCAACCGTCCCCTTATCTATATAGCCTGGAGAATGTCAATAAGAGAAGGGCTTTTCTCTTGCAAGGTTAGCTGTATTGCCATCAGTGGTCGAGGGTAGATACCATAAAATCCCTCAAGCTGAGAGAGTTTGTCCCTGTAATGTTGGTGCAATAGAGACAACAATACATGTTTTACTTCATTGCCTGATATATAATGATATTCGTTCGACATCTATTTCTCCAATATCAGAAAGTTCCAAAATCTCCGACAAAGAGATTGTTAATAAATTTCTTTATGAAGAGAACCCGGAGATGCGTAGAAAAAGTGTGAAATTCTGTACTCAAGCAATGAAATTGCACTCCATTTATGTTTCTCAAGGAACTGTGGGAAGCTGAATTGCATAATTGTCTTACTAGAGCTGTAAATCTATGTATTTAATTTTAGTAAGTTTTAATCATTTTATTGTGTAATCATTTTCCTTGTGTGATTGTTGTGATATTTATATATTTCTATACTGGCCGTGGGCTGTTAATAAATCTAAATCTAAATCACTAATGCATTGCAAGGAGAACAACAATCCTTTAGGCTATTAGCCACTTTATAATAATGAAGCCGGAAACAAGCTGTCCTTCCAGAGAGTTCAAAGGTAGTTTGATAGGGCCATACTTGTCTCTGATGCTGCATGCATTTTTTCCCCTATCCAGCCACACTATTGGGTCAAGCTGCTTGGAAGGGTCTCTCAGTGCTTTTAAAGCCTACAAAAATCTCCTTGACCAGAATGGATAATGGGACCAAACAAATTACTATGTGCACCATGAACATCTGTCAATATATTTAATTTTCAAAGCTGTCTCCCCTGTGGATACTTAAATCCAGAGACTGCAGTCATGAGCAGACAAGACCAATCTTTCTACAAACTTTAGAAAAGTCCCACATTTGTTTTTTTAAAAAAAATCTGAAATCTAAATACCAAAATAAAAACCCACAAAAAAAATAGAAGCAGTGCCTGTACCTTTAAGAAACAAATGCCCTATCACTTTTTATTGTAGTGGTTGGAGGGACGGTTCCAGTTATCTGAAGCGCAAGAAGGCTGTGCCTATTAAAATTTTGGTCTGGAGTCCTCACTTATAAGTAATTATTATTGCTAATGGAAAAGCCGTGACGCATTGTGCTGCATAAAGGATTACGACTGAGGAAGGCGTGGTTGAAACCGGTCTCTGTTCATTTTTTTACGTCGGTGGCTACTTTCCCTGGATGTACATCGTGGGACGGTTAAGACTGAGGACTAGACTTTTTATTTTTTTATAATGACTATTGGAGAGAGATTTTTTCCATTATAGATTATGTTTGCATATATTGTTACTGAGCAGTTTTCAGGCAGAAGTCACTCCAAGACCTAAAGCCCATTTAGCTGGAAATCTAGTTGGGATGAATTTCTCATCTCCCAAATGTCTTCCTTCCCCAGTTCTTGGAGTCTTGAATTACCTATTCCGGTTTCCATAGCAGAATGTCCGTTAGGAATCCTATTGCTTCATTTCCAATTGTTGAGGACAACACGATGCAAAAGTTCCTTTAGTTCTCCTTGAATCTACTTAGACAGCCATTCTTTCCAGATGCCAACTGAAATGGTTTTTTTTAAAAAGGAAATCCATTATGTAAGGAAAGGTAGAATAAGCCTTTTAATACATAATACAGGTACTGCAGTTGGTCATTTATTTCTCGAGAATGTAATCCTCTGAGGGAAGGAGGTGGTAACAAGCTCGTAACTGTTTTTGACAAGGAAGGAAAGGAAGATATATTGGATAAAATGTGTTCTTACACTGACTCTTGTGTTTGTTTCTTTACCACAATTGTTTAAAATGTATGAATAAGAGAATTCATTTTTTACAAGATACATTCCTGGCGGTGAAATTTAGGAAACACAAACATGTTTCTTGGTACTTGTTTTTAGTGAACCAGCTGTGTTTGCCAATAAAATGGCATTCTGTGCATGGTACTTGCATATTTGCATATTTTCATCAGTGCAATGTTTTAATATAAGGGGTGGGATCAAATAGGTTTTTAAAATTGTGATGCAGGTTTTGGACAGTCACCTTCAGAGCCAGCGCTTGGGAGTAGGTGGGGTAGGTAGTTGTCTAGGTGCCACCCTACCTGGGAGGCGCAGGTGAATGCCCCCTCTCTCCCCTGATGAGCGGGGCCTGGGGCTGGAGTACTGCACTCCTTGCAGGGGTGTGATACACAAGCGTCGGCTCTCCCCACCCCTGGCCTGCTTGATGATATCATTTTTGGCATCATTGGGCCGTACACGCGATTTAATTTCCCAATGGAGCTGGAGTGGGGGGTGCTGCGCAGGTATCTGCCTTGAGTGGCAGAACCCTTAGCACTGGCCCTGGTCACCTTAACATAAGAACATAAGAGAAGCCATGTTGGATCAGGCCAGTGGCTCATCCAGTCCAACACTGTCACACTGGCCAAAAAACAGGTGCCATCAGGAGGTCCACCAGTGGGGCCAGGGCACTAAAAGCCCTCCCACTGTTGCCCCTCCCCAAGCATCAAGAATACAGAGCATTACTTGCCTGAGACAGAGTTCCATCTCTACCTTATGGCTAATAGCCACTGATGGACCTCTGCTCCATATGCTGATCCCCTCTTGAAGCCATCTATGCTTGTAGCTGCCACCAACTCCTGTGGAAGTGAACTCCATGTGTTAATCACCTTACTCTCCACCCCTACACTATGGCCCATAGCTATATAGGACTGATTTGGGGGCTGAACCTGGCAGCTTATGATGGTACTGGCTGAACTGTTGGAGCACCAATCCTTCCCTAGATATGGGGTTGCGGAGGTATTGGGGTGGAAACGCTTGAAACAATATAGTGACTAAGAGCAGGGAAGAGAAATGGAGCAAGTTGCAAGGCAGATGTTCCTTATTTAGTCATTACATTTCTATCCTATTCTTCCTCCAAACCAGGGGTAGAATTCTAGCAGGAGCTCCTTTGCATATTAGGCCACAGACCCCTGATGTAGCCAATCCTCCAAGAACTTACAAAAAAGAGCCTTGTAAGCTCTTGTAGGATTGGCTACATCAGGGGTGTGTGGCCTAATATGCAAAGGAGCTCCTGCTAGAATTCCACCTCTGCTCCAGACAGTTCAGAGAGTGACATGTTATCCTCTTAATGATCCTGCAAGACAGATTTGATGGTGAGACAAAGAAAGCAGACAAACATAGACACAGATCGGGACTTCCTGAACTTGTGCCAAGCATCCTCCTCCCCAACAAAATGGGTGGCAATCGGAACACCCTTTGGAAACCTGCTGTCGACTTCCGGTTTCGGCGACACGTCTTTAGGAGCGGCTCAGACCAGCGCATCCAGAGCCGCTTCTAAATCAGACTGCTGAGGGATGACTTGACTCTGGGACCCAGGAAGGGTCCTGGAAGGCAGGGAGCTCAAGTGGTTGAACGGGGGTGACAGTGGAGGCGGCTGCCCTCCGATCCCAGCTCACTCCAAGCCTTGCTGTCCCCATCGCCATTTTTAAACGGCTCGAGGGTCGACTGCCGGCTTTTTCCTTTTCTGATTCAAGTGACTTTGCAGTAGCGAGACAAGCTGCATCTCTACTATTATGACTGTAAATTTTCTTTCTTCTTCTTGCTAATCTCTAAGGCATTGTTTCTGACAAGCAGGAAAAACAGAGAACTGGGATTGAAGCGGAATTCAAATAGCGGCAAAGATAGAGAAGGAGGGGTACTCTCTCTCCTTCTCTTTCAAGGCATCTAAAAATTTCTGTCTATCCTGGTGATGCTTATAATCCCTGCATGAGAAGAATCACACTAATTCTTAAACACAGATGAGACTTTATGGCCTTAATTGATTTGTTTTAAACCTCCCTATGGAAAAACATCTGACTTTGGGAAAGCTGTTTGCAAGCATATATGGATGTGAAGGACAGCTGGCTTAAGAAGTAATTTGAAGCTTAGGCTGAAGTGCTCTGAACAAATTTATATGAGCTCCAACTAGACTTTTAATTCCTAGTGGGCATTGTATATTGAATTATAAAACATAACATGATTCTTGGTTGAAGGAAGAATACTTGTGCCAATTTCCAAAGTGGATTATAATTCTCTAATGGTGGATGTTATGGATATAACCCTTTAATTTTGCTTTTATTTTTTTTATGCATGGTTTGAATATTTTTGATATGGTTTAAATATTTTTGACTTTGGATTTATTCTTCAACTTTTCCTCTCTTTATTTACCAAATTTGGAGTCTTCCTTATTTTTGCTATTATTATTTTTTTTGGGGGGGGGAGTGCCTGGTCCAACTAGTATTTTTATTTTTCTCTTGGGTTATTTGTTTAATTTTTAATTTTTGATCTCACTTGTGGATTACAAATAGGGCATTCAGCCCTGGATTACAAATTTATACCTTGAAGCAGTCGGAAGATCCTGTAGTGACTTGGATTTCAATTGAACTATCATTGGCAGAAGACCTGTTATAGTGAATTGTTTTTGTTGTAGTGAGTTGAATAGTTTTAGCTAAGTGGTACTAAGGGTGTTTTACTAAAAAGCCTCTGTTTATCATTAGTTTTATTATTGTTTTGGGTGTGACAAATTGTTGATAGAAGCTAGAAGCCTGTTTTCCTTTTAAAATCATTCCATAATAACGGTACTGCCTGGCAGAGATTAGCTTATCTGTTATAAACAGGAATACTGAGTTCCAAAACAAACCCTGAAGAGGCAGCATACAGACCTGGTGGCTGTGAGTGCATTTAGTTTAATAAGAATGGAAAATAAAGCTGTGATTGGCTTTAAAGAAACAGTAAAAAAAATCGAGAAGAAAACCCACCAATATCTTCACCCAGCTCCGCATCTGGGCCAGGGAAATTACGACCATGCAGGGAGATATGAAAGAGATGCAAAATACTCTATTAACTGCCATAGCACAGTTGACTAGTAAAGTAGATAATATTGGAGAACAGATGGCAGAGATCAAACAAGAGCTTTTGGAGAATAGCAAACAGACAGTAGAGACCAATAAAGCGTTAAAAGTATTAGATGCCCAGGTGACAGATAATACACAAAATGTGGAACAACTGGGAAAAGAACAGAACATACATGATTCCAGACTCTTGCAAGGAAATAGACAGAGCTGCCTATATGCTGCTCAAAACATACCAGAAGAGAAAACTGAAGATTTGCAGAAAATACTAAGTGAAGCCTTGGCTGAAATTCTACAGGTGATTCCTCAAGAGATGGAAGAAGTTAGACGAGCGCCATCAAGCTTCACAAGATGGAACAAACTACCCAGTGAAGTCCACTTGAAGCTTACAAGAAAGAGGACCAGAGATGATATTTTGAAGCAAGAAAGAGACAAATCTATGATGATAGCTGGAAATATGGTGAAAATTTTAAGAGAGGTACCATGGCCGGTGAGACAAAAGAGGAGAGAATACCAAGCTTTAACAGGCTTCCTGAGAGAAAGAGACCCTATACATGGCTAATGCCGGAAGGACTTCTTTTTACTTACCAGGAGAATAGGTATAGGATAAACTCCATTTTTAAAGCCCAGAATTTTCTGGATAGAGTGAAGGAAAAAGAGGGGAAGGAAAAGAAGGATGATGAAGAGGAAGAAGAAAGCTTTGGTGAAGAGAATCCAAATGAACCACGGAGATACCCGACAAGACAGCAGACTAAAAAAGATAGTGATAAGAAAAATCTATAATGGCTTCAATAGTTTCTATTAATGTGAATGGACTCAATTTTCCTGTCAAAAGGAGGAAGACCTTCAGATATTTGACAAAATTTACAAGAAACCCATATTTTAACTAAAGACCAACATATTTTGAAAAATAAAAAACTTGGTAGCTTATTCATAGCAACAGATATGAATAAAAAAAGGGGGAGTGGCAATATATATTAAGGATAAATTCAACCCACAACTGCAGTACGCCTCTGAAGATGGAAGAACTCTATTAGTGGAAATTACAGTGGACAATAAAAAAATCCTACTGGCAAATATTTATGCCCCAAATGATCAACAAGAGAAATTTTTTCAAGACTTACATCTTAAAACTATCAAATTTGGAATATGTGGAATATTGTTTAATAGGATATTTTAATGCAGTTTCTGATAGACAACTGGACAAAAAAACACATAGACAGCTTAAAAGTAAAAGTCTTCAACTGCCAATAAGTTTTTGGAAGCTAGCAGAAGAATTGGATTTGGTTGACGTATAGAGAACAAGATACCCAAATTCAAAAGACTTTACCTATTACTCTCCTAGTCACCAAACGTGATCAAGAATTGATATGTGTTGGCTCTCTACAAATTTGATCAAAGATTTAGTTGAGACAGAAATTCAAACAAGAGGCATATCAGATCATAGTCCTGTAATGAAAAAGTTCAAAGGTACACGAATGAGAAGATCATGGAGGTTAAATACCTCAATTTTGAAAGATAAAGATTTTCTCAAGGAATCTAAGGTTGAAATAGAATCTTTTTTCAAACAGTACATAACACAAGATGTAAAGATGAAAGTAGTTTGGGATACTGTTAAAGCATACTTTAGGGGCCTCGCAATTTGATATAGTGCCAAGAAAAAGAAAGAAAGAACTGAAAACTTTCAAAAACTAATGTTGCTGGAGAAGCTGAAAAGAACTTAAAAAAACAATCGACAAGACAGGAGTTCCAAAATAAGGTGAAAGAAACACAACACCAATTGAACTTGTTACTCAAAGAGGAGATGGAGATAAAATTGAGATATGCCAGACAAAAAATTTTTGAGCATGCCAATAAGTCTGGAAGGTGGTTGGCCTACAGGATGAGAAAGGAAAGTGCCAAAAGAATAATACTGGTCTTGAAAGATAAGAATAATAAAGAGAAAGCTCAAAAGGAGATATGTCAAATCATAGAACAATTCTACAAAAAATTATATGAAGATAAACAAGTTCACAATACAGATTTAGAAGATTACATTAACCAAATCACTCTTAATAAATTTACAGAAGAACAGCAAAATTTTTTAAATGAACCAATAACAATAAGGGAATTTGGAGACGTAATGGCATCTCAAAAGAATGGTAAAGCCCCGGGTCCAGATGGACTGCTTGCAGAATTCTACAAAGCTTATGAGGAGTCTTTACGGTTACCATTTAAGCATCTCCTTGAAAGACTCAAGATGAAGGCCAAATACCAGCTTCTTGGCAAGAAGCTACAATATCCTTAATCCCAAAAGAAGGTGCGGATTTGAAAGATATAAAAAATTATCGTCCAATCTCTCTTTTAAATGTGGATTATAAAATCTTTGCTACAATATTGGCACAACTTCTGAAGAAAGTTCTACAGTTTACAATACATCATGACCAGGCTGGATTCCTTCCTAGAAGATAGATATATTGAAAGATAATGTCAGAACAGTTTGTAATATCTTGGAATATTATGAGACTCACCCAGAGAAACAACTGGCACTAATTTGCTTGGATGCTGAGAAGGCCTTCGATAATGTTCGTTGGCAATTTATGTCACAGCAACTGAAAACTATGGAATTCGGTGAAAATTTTTTGAGAGCAGTAGAAGCAATATACTCTCTTCAAAGAGCAAGGGTGACAGTGAATGGTGAATTAACAGAAGCAATTAATCTTCAAAAGGGTACAAGGCAAGGCTGTCCACTGTCACCACTACTTTTTATTTTATTTTTAGAGATATTGAATAATCAGATAAGAGAAGACACAAGTATCAAGGGAGCGGTGATAAAAGGTGAACAATACAAACTGAGAGCTTTTGCAGATGATCTAGTCTTTATATTAGAGCAACCAAAAGACTCAATAGACTGTCTTATAAACAAGATCACTCAATTTGGTTACTGGGCAGGATTGAAGATCAATTACCACAAAACAAATTTTTTGACAAAGAATATGACGATGGAACAAATCCAATCTCTTCAGCAAAAATCAGGGGTTTTGTATGAGAAAAGAATCAAATATCTAGGAGTACTTATCTCAAGTAAGTGCAGCAGTTTAAAAATGGACAATTATGATAAACTACTTAAAGAAATTAAAAAAGACTTGGGAAAATGGCATGATTTGAATTTATCCTTAATGGGAAGAATAGCTTCAATAAAGATGAATATCCTCCCAAGTTTATTGTTTTTATTTCAAACTATTCCAGTATTTTTAAATAGTGGGTTTTTTTTTCAAGAATTGAATGAGATGGTCTCTAAGTATATTTGGCAAGGCAAAAAACCTAGAATCAAACTAAAGACATTGCAAGACTCTAAACTGAGAGCAGGTATGGGTCTCCCAGACTGGCAATTATATTACAAAGCTTCTGTGCTCTTGTGGGTAAAAGACTGGATACTATTGAATGACAAGAGGCAACTGCTGTTAGAGGGACATGATCTCACTCTGGGCTGGCATGCGTATTTATGGTATCAAAGATTTGAAGGACATTCCTATTTTAAGAACCATTGGTTTCAGAAATCTTTGTATCATACATGGTCATGGTTAAAAACGAGAATTTACCAAAAAATTCCAAGATGGTTATCTCCAGTGGAAACATTTACTCATCCAAATTGTTTAAAACCTAATCAGAGTTATAGATATGATGACCTGTTGTGAAAAGACAATCAACTGAAAACTAGAGAGAAGTTTGAAAACTTGGACATTAAAATGAATTGGTGTTGAGAATGCAAGTCGAATCTAGGTATGTCAAAGACAAGATGACAGACTTTAACACAGAACAATATCCATTTGATAAAATTTTCCTAGGCCCTCAAGAAAAGCTAATCTCTAAATTATATGCATATTTACTACAGATGAAGACGCAAGATGAAGTTGTAAAAGATTGTATGGTCCAATGGGCGAAAAATTTGGGTCATAACATTACATTAGAAGAGTGGGAAAGATTGTGGAAGTTCAATATTAAATTAACTAGGTCAGTAATTTTTAAAGAAAACTTATAAGATGTTTTATAGATGGTACTTGACTCCACAGAAATTGTGCAAGATCTATACTAATATGTCTAATAAATGTTGGAAATGTGCTAAACAGGTCGGTTCTTTTTATCATATGTGGTGGACATGTGAGATAGTGAAGGACTACTGGATAATGGCTCAGAAATTACTACAGAAGATTATGAAGACACAGATTCAATTCAAACCAGAGCTATTTTTATTGAATATATTTCCTGAGGACTATTCCAAAGAAATGAGACATTTGTTGGCACATTTCAATACAGCAGCCAGGATTCTCTTGGCTCAGAGATGGAAATCTCAGGAAATCCCCACGAGAATGGACTTAGTGGGAAAAATTCTGGAAACAGCAGAGCTAGACTTTTTATCCCAGCTGTTGGCTGAGAAATCTAAGGAAGAAGCAAGAAAATATTGGTTGAAATTTTATGCCTGGCTAGATACTCAAGACTCTTAAGATTCTCTGGTGTGAATTTATATCTCCTTTTTCCGGTATTCTGTATTACAAGATTGCTTTTATTGGAAATGTCAAATTTAATAGATATTTTAACAAAAAGATTTAGAATGCAAAATATCAAAATGTTGATGATGCAGTTTAGAGATAACAGTATGTGACAATCTATGTATTTTAAGAAAGTATTGCAGATGTAGACTTGTATTTTCTGAAAGTATTTTCTATGCAGATTAAGACTGATATGAAATCTTTATTTCTTATCCTTTCCTATTCCCTATTCCTAATTCTTGAAAACTAATAACACTTTTAAAAGTGGAAACCTGCTGTCCTGTCACTGTATGTGATAAGCGACCACTCAGTCTCTTTTCAACTTAAAAAAAAAAATGCTGCACATGCTCCCATTCAATTAAAAGTAAACTGTCCTCCTTCAAAGAAAACCAAATCTCTACAAACTCTGAAAAGGTACTTGTAAAGGGAGGCAAAATGGGGGTCGATGGGTTAGCAATGCTATGTGTTCCCAGCTAATCACTCAGATATTTACACAAAGAGCCAAGTTTCCCTTTGTCAGTCTTGTATATACCTAGTTGCAGGGCCTTTTGTGGTTTTTTAAAAGCCAGCAGGAACTCATTTGCATATTAGGCCACACCCCATGACATCACCATTATTTAATGCAGAACTATCTTGTAGAAAAACCCAGCAGGAACCCATTTGCATATCAGGCCACACACCCTGATGCCAAGACAATCAGAACTGCATTCCTGTGCATTCCTGCTCAAAAAAGCCCTGCTTAGTTGTTTCCTGGGCCATTCAGTGAACTCCAGGGCTAAGCAGAAATTTGAACTCAGGTCTTCTGAGCCCAAGACTGGTACTCTAGTCCTCCTTCTGCTCGGTGCACTGGTGCTGGATGATCCTACTGATTCTCACTCTGCCTTTCACTCAACAGCTTCAGCTTTGGGATTGTCAGAATTGCTTGCTGGTTTTCTGGTAGGCCTGTTGTTTGGTGTCTTAATCTTATTATCTTTATATGCGACACAAGTGTCTTATGTCCCAAACCCCTGAAACAGGACCACAGCAAGGAATTTTTTTTGGGGGGGGGGGCTGGAAGGGGGCAGTTTAATGCAGTGGAGCTTAAAGGTAAAGGTAGTCTCCTGTGCAAGCACCAGTTGTTTCCGACTCTGGGGTGACATTGCATCACAACGTTTTCACGGCAGACTTTTTACAGGGTGGTTAGCCATTGCCTTCCCCAGTCATCTACACTTTCCCCCCAGCAAGCTGGGTCTTCATTTTACTGACCTCAGAAGGATGGAAGGCTGAGTCAACCTTGAGTCAGCAACCTGAACCCAGCTTCCTCCGGGATCGAACTCAGGTCATGAGCAGAGAGCTCAGACTGCAGTACTGCAGCTTTAACAGTGGAGCTTACTTCCGAGGAAACCTGGTAAGTGGATTGGGCTGTGCAAAGGAATAGAGAAACTGCTCTTGTTTTGTTTTGACTGAGCAGCCAACATTTTTTCCAGGTCAGGGCTAACCCTTTAGAAATGCTAATGACCTCCCTGGCCAGAGACAATGAAATGGTCAGTTCACACCTTCAGCTATAAGCTGTCAGCTAGCAGGGAAATGAAAACAGCTTTTACCTATTATAATATAGTGGGTTCAAAGCTTCAAGGAGAGGAGAGAACAGTGATAACAGCTCTTTATTCGGGGCAGTATGGTAGATGGCTGGACCTACAAAATTTGGGCCAACGGGGCCAAACCTATATACTACTTCTGGTTCCTGAGCAAGCACGTTATTGGGTCATTCAAACAGGCAGGTGTAGGACAGGGCAGGTATTTGTGATTGGTGTAGGGCAGCAGGTATTTGGATCCATTGCTGTCCATTGTTCCCAATTCCGCAAGCTCTGCTCTCATGGCTCCAATGAGCCAGGCAGGAATACCTTAGCAATCACATATTAAAACCACATACATAACACCTACAAAAGGTTCCCCCCCCCCCATAGTCCCTCTGTCTCTTCTACTAGAGCACAATCAATCTTCTCTGGGATGGACAAATGGCCTGGTAAAAGCCCTATGGTAGCTATGGGCCTGCCTTGAATAGTAGGAACAGGAGGAAAGACTTATTTTCTGTGGATTTGTTTGACCAACTAACTTTTTAAAATGCCTCTTCTCTTCTATCCCCTCCACCTCAAATCAAGGCCCTTTTGTCTTAGCCATATGTTCCCGGGATATAAATTTATAGAATCAGATTTTCTAGATGATATCATAATTCTGCAGGGTGTGTGTGGGGGGGGGGGAGGTTAACAGCGAGACAAACAGAAAGCAACAAGCTGCCCAAAGACTTGATGTCAGAACAGTAGCAGCTGCAGGCAAAGAAGGGGAGATTTGGGCTTAATGACTGGAAAGTCCTACCCTTGGAGAAAAGGAAATAAACAGCACAACAGCCACCAGCTTCAGTTATCGCATCAATGTGATGGTCTTCTCCCCCCCCACCACCCCTTTCCTTTAATTTCCTCATGACGGTGTTTTTTCCAAATGCCCAACTGTGCAGTTGCTAGTGGATGGAGCGGGATATATTAAATAGCCTAGAGGAAAGAAAAGACAGATACATGGTGGACTTAGAGATAACATGCTTGCATTTAGGAATAGATGGCGCATTGATTCAAAAAGCTCAGGGACACATCCATTGCACTTTTTAATCACCCTGCCTCCAAGGTGCTCAGCAAAAAGAAAGAACTCTGTGTAAAATACAATTTTAACTTGTTGTGAATAATAAGTATCAAAATACAAAACAAATATCACCAGTACATATTACCAAGTTAAAACCTCATAACTTCCACAATGCTCCTACTGTCCCCTTATGTGGCTGAAAGCCACTATATTACATTCGGTACAATGTTTAAAAAGAGGTG
This sequence comes from Heteronotia binoei, assembly GCF_032191835.1. Classification (NCBI taxonomy): domain Eukaryota; kingdom Metazoa; phylum Chordata; class Lepidosauria; order Squamata; family Gekkonidae; genus Heteronotia; species Heteronotia binoei. The sequence continues at coordinate 15,514,038 of NC_083242.1, read as the reverse complement.
GTCCAATGGAGAACCGATCCACTTTGCAAGCCGTTTCAGATCTCAAATCCTTCTTCTAGGAACCATTCTTATTAATATTGTACAATTTCCAGGTCCAGTAATGCCAAAAATATTCAGTCAGTAACTGTCAGTCCTGAATTCCTAGCTTTCTCTAATTTACACGCATAATAGCGGGAACGCCATAGTAAATACAATCTTTGTCAGCAATGCAGGCATCCCCTAGGTGCTCAGAGCAGTGCACTTCCCTCATTTCTCCCCTTCCCTCATTTCATTCTCACAATAACACTGCAAGGTAGGCTAGGCCGTGAGATGATGACAGGCCCTTGGTCACCCAGTGAGTAGCAAGGCTGAGTAAGGATTTGGGCCTGGATCTCTCCAATCCTAGGCTGATACTCTAACCATTACACTGCACCAGATTCAGCAAGGTTTCCATATTTATTTCAATGTTTATATCCCAGTTTTCCTTTTGACTCGTTGGAAACCTTTCCCCAAGCTAAGGAGCCTTTTGCCACCTTGAGTGGTTCTGAAAAGTTACTTAATTTGAAGGAAGGTTCCTCAGGTTGGAAGAAGAAAGTTTGAGTCCAGTGGCACCTATAAGACCAAGGGTGGCCAAACTTGCAACGTAAGAGCCACAAAGAATAAACACCAGATGTCTGAGAGCTGCAAGACGTGAATGGTGGAAGGAAGGAAGGGAGGGAGGAAGGGAGGGAGGAAAATAGAGAAGAGAGAGGTGGAAAGAAAACAACTTTAACTTTAAATGCATTTTCCAAGCTGCCAGCTGGTTTGGCTTTGAGAAGTGATTTAAAGAGAGAAATGCCTTCTCCAAGTTGGCCAATGGGATGGTGGGGGCTTCAAGAGCCACACAGTATATGAGAAAGAGCCGCATGTGGCTCCTCAGCTGCAGTTTGGCCACCTTTGGTCTGAAGCAACCGAACCAAAGTTACAGTCCAGTGGCAACTTTAACACCAACAAAGTTTTATTCAGGGTGTGAGTTTTTGTGAAGCGTGCTTGCACAAGAAAACTCACACCCTGAATAAAACGTTGGTCTTAAAGGTGCCACTTGTATTCATTTTACTGACCCTGGAAGGATGGAAGGCTGAGTCAACCTCGAGCCAGCTACCTAAACTCAGCTTCTGCCAGGATCAAACTCAGGTTGTGAGTAGAGCTTAGGACTGCAGTACTGCAGCTTTACTACTCTGCACCACGGGGGTCTTTAAAAAAAAAAATTCTTACAGATGTCTATACCCGAGCGCTATCTTTATGAATCCATCCCAATTTGACTCATACGAGGAAACACTTGGCAGTTATAGGCATGCACTGAGTTCAGCAGGAATTACTGCTAAACAGGCTTGCCAACTGTGGCTTGAGAAATTCCTGGAGATTTGGGGGCAGTTCCTGGACAGGGCTGAGTCTGGGATGAGGAGGCAGCTCAGTAGAGATGTGCTAGTATAAAATTCACTCCCTGAAGCATTCCCTCCTAGGGAACTGATCTCCATATTGTGAAACACGCCAAAGTATTTTTCACTCACCACAGCATTCCAACAGACGCTTTAGTTGATTGCTGTCCAAACTCATCACAAATTTACTTCAAGCAAAATTCAGCAGCAACACTTGTTCAGATAAACTACCTCGAACTTGTACACCAATAAAACCTGGCCTAGTGAACGGCATTGTCAAAGTTGCGGATCAAATGAGAGTGACACAGAGTGATAGCTATTTATTGAATTAATTTATACCTTCCTATACTTCATTTATGAGACTGTGAGGTAGGCTAGGCCAGGGGTGGCCAAACTTGCTTAATGTAAGAGCCACATAGAAGAAATGTCAGATGTTTGAAAACCGCAAGACATGAATGTCAGATGTTGGAAGGAAGGAAGGCAAACTGATGGGGGGAGAGAGGTGGAAAGAAAGCAACTTTAAATGCATTCTCCAAGCTGCTAGCTGGCTTGGTTTGGAGAAGTGATTACAGGAGAGAAATGCCTTCTCCAAGCCAGCCAATGGGGCAGTGGGGCCTTTGAGAGTCACACAATATGTGTGGAAGAGCCACATGTGAGCCGCAAGAGCCACAGTTTGGCCACCACTGGGCTTGGCTGATAATGAGGGATTGGCAGAGTGAAGATTCAAGCTCAAGCTTCCATGGCAGAGTGAAGATTCAAATGTAGGTCTTCCCAATGCTGATCTGATACTCTTAATGTTCATCCACACTTTTTTTGAGCAGGAATGCACAGGAACATAGTTCCGGCTGGCTTGGTGTCAGGGATGTGGCCTAATATGCAAATGAGTACCTGTGTGAAATAATTGTGATGTCAGGGGTGTGGCCTGATATGCAAAGAAGCTCCTACTAGAATTCCACCCTGCCACCAACTATTAAAACACACACACTCTTCTGGTCACTTGTGAAACACGCTGTTTAACTCCAGATTGGAGTTTTCACATCCGAGGCTCTTCCAAGAGAATGGCACCAGCAATAAGGTTGCAAAAAACTGAAGCCAAGAGCATGCATCAGCAGATGTTTTGCTTGCCCTCCAGCCATGCAATACTGAAAGTGGGTATCAGCTGGGAAACAGCAAAGTGAGAAATTAGGGCTGTTTGAATTTCCAGGAAATCTTTATCACTTTGCTGGGGTGGGGGGAACCCATCACCACCTCCCTTCTTCCCTGCTAGGAGGCACTGACACGAAGCAGCGACAATTAATATCTCAGCACAATAATAAATCTAAATTACCCTGCAATCACATTGCAAAAGTGTAACTCAAGGAAGGCGAGGGGAGGACAAACAAAGAAACCCCAGACATTTGCACTGCAATCAAGGGCCAGCAGCCTCCGTGACAAGAGTCAGTCTCCTCCAGCTTAGAGAGGAGCTGAAAAGTAGGCTGGGTGTGAGGGAGTACGTGAGGAGTGATAACCCCATGCCAAATAGTCTTCATGGCACACATGGCGTCATTACAGTAGAGAAGGGGGGGGGGGGAGGTCTGGCACATGCTGAAGGCAATGAGTTCATGTTCTAGAATGCAGGACTTAAAGTCGCTTCCTAGAAATCAGACTTTTCACGCCACCAAGCAGGTGTCACCAACCCTGGGAAAAAAGGTGATGTCAGGATCTCAATTGGCATTTATAAATGTATAAAACTGACTGGATCTTGTGGATTTCTGGTTACATCTTTGTGGGTTACATCCCTCCTCTTCCTGGGTCTGGGCTCTGGACAGAAGCTTTGCTAAGCCCAGGAGGGTTTTGTGTAACAGGAACTCAGAGCCAGTTTGGTGTAGTGGTTAAGTGCGCGGACTCTTATCTGGGAGAACCGGGTTTGATTCCCCACTCCTCCAGTCGCAGCTGCTGGAATGGCCTTGGGTCAGCTGTAGCTCTCTCGCAAAAGTTGTCCTTGAAAGGGCAGCTGCTGTGAGAGCCCTCTCAGCCCCACCCACCTCACCGAGTGTCTATTGTGGGGGGATAAGATATAGGAGATTGTGAGCCACTCTGAGTCTCTGATTCAGAGAGAAGGGCGGGGTACAAATCTGCAGTCTTCTTTGCATATTAGGCCACATACCCCTGATGCTGCCAATCCTCCTGGAGCTTACAGAAGGCTCTGTACTAAGAATCCTGTAAGCTCCAGGAGGATTGGCTACATCAGGGGTGTGTGCCCTAACATGCAAAGGAGTCCCTGCTACAAAAAAAGCCCTCCCTAAGCCTATTGCGTATCACAGTCCTGTCCACATTCTGCATCAACAAAACGACAGATTCTGCGATCCATGAACCTTATGTTGATGGAGCGAACTTGAACAAAGATGGGGGGGGGATCAACCCGCATCTCAACAGTGCAATAGTGTGTCAAGCTGCCTATAATACAATTCATAAAAATGTATAACATTTAATATTAAAGCATATGCAAAATGAATTTTAAAACACATTGTCTGAATATCAGACTGTGTACAATTTGCAAACCATATACAATTTCCCATCACCACAATAAGGTGGTTATCAGCATATAAAATGGTACACACATCCAGGAATAAAAACTGTGGCAAAGTTTGCAATAGCAACAAACTGGAGGTTAAATTCGCCTCCCTCATTGGTTGTCTGGCTGAGTAAGTGCTGGGAATATTTTATCTTGGATAAAATTGCTCACAATCTGGGTGGTAGGATGAGACCAGGTCGCAGGAATGCCCTTCTTCTTAAGTGGTGCCCTTTTTTGCTTGTGGTATTTCTGGACAGGGTGCGTCTAATTCTAGTTTATTGGTTTGGCATTAATAAGTGCCAATTATTTTTATATCTTATCAACATGTAACAATCTATTTGTAAACTGTCAATTTTGCTTTGTATATTTTCTATCTTGTATATGATTTCTGAAATAAAATTATTCTGAACTTGAAACAAATGATAATAGGCCAGGTGTTGGTTCTTACAGGACCGGATCTACATGTTTTTTTGAGGAGGGGGAATTAAAAAATGGCACCTCCTTATGGGCTCATTCTACCTTATGGGCCCATAGAATAGAATGGACTCCATACCCAAAATTGGCGCCCCCCCCTCTGGGGGCGCCCAGGGCAAGCACCCCCCTTTGCCCCCCCCCCCCCCCCCCCCCAGATCCAGCCCTGGCTTCTTATATGATGTGTGGTTACTTAAAGTTATATAAAATAAGCCATAGCCGGATAGTCCTGAAAACTTCACCCACACATCAGAATATTCACCTTTATGATTCTCTGGTACAGAGTATCTAATATCACTGGGTGTGAGGTAACACCATCAAAAGTTGCTTACTTATGGAGTGAACTTGATCTGCCTCTGTTGGTTACCGAAAGTGCAAAGATCAGTGCTGGGCATTGGACCATTCCCTCTGACTAGCAGAAATCATTCTTCGCCTTCATCCCTCTACCTTCTAACTCTAAAGGTTTACAAGATTATGCATGGGATAGAGAAGGTAAAGAAAGAAGTACTTTTCTCCCTTTCTCACAATATGAGAACTCATGGATATTCAATGAAATTGCTGAGCAGTTGGGTTAGAACGGATAAAAGGAAGTATTTCTTCACTCAAAGGGTGATTAACGCATGGAATTCACTGCCACAGGAGGTTGGCGGCGGCTGTAAGCATAGACAGCTTCAAGAGGGGATTGGATAAACATATGGAACAAAGGTCCATCAGTGGCTATTAGCCACAGAGTGCTGTGGGAACTCTCTGTCTGGGGCAGGTGATCCTCTGTATTCTTGGTGCTTGGGGGAGCACAATGGGAGGGCTTTTAGTGTCCTGGCCCCACTGGTGGACCTCCTGATGGCACCTGGTTTTTTTGGTCACTGTGTGACACAGAATGTTGGACTGGCTGGGCCATTGGCCATCCAACATGACTTCTCTTATGTTTTTATGTTCTTAAAACATGACACCAATTTAATGTGGTTAAAACGCAAGTGGATTGCCAAGAGCTCCCAAAGGATCTCTCCAAACTGGGGGAATGGGCATGGAAGCGCAAAGAAGACTCAATGGAAGCTAGTGTAAAATGATGCATTATTGCCCGGTGTGGGGGGAGGGAATAAAACCCCCAACTTCACCTATACACTGATAGGATCTAAGCTGGCAGCAACAGACTGGGGATGCGGTGTATGAAAGGTGTGGGGAAAAGGCAAATTCCATGCTGGCTGTAATTAGAACAGGAATAGAGAATAAAACTGCCGCTATCATATTGCCCTTGCATTTATGATGAGACCACACTTTGTGTACAGTTCTGGTCACTGCACCTGAAAAAGGGTATGATAGAGCTTGAAAAGGTGCAGAAAAGAGCAACTGGAATGATGAAGGGGCTAGAACAAGGGTGGCCACATGTGGCTCTTTCACACATTTTGTGTGGCTCTTGAAGCCTCCACCATCCCATTGGCCGGCTTGGAGAAGGCATTTCTCTCTATAAATCACTTCTCCATGCCAAGCCACCTGAGGTTTGGAGAATGCAAGTTTAAGTCGCTATCTTTCCACCTATTACTCCCTCCCCATCTTCCTCCCTCCCTCCCTGTCTTGTGGCTCTCAAACATCTGACATTCATGTCTTGCAGTTCTCAAACATCTGATGTTTATTCTATGTGGCTTTTACATTAAGCAACTATAGCCACCCCTGGGTTAAGGAATTATTTTTTGGCATGAGTGGGAGAAGGAAACACACATGGACCATATAAATCATTGTCCTCAGTTTGCATCATTATGCATCTCTGCCTTGGCATCAGGGTTAGTAAATACAGTTCCCACAAGAGCTGTGAAACTAAGGGGAAACCCTGTGCTGCCCTCTTTAATCCTGTCCCTCCTTCCAGTGCCTTCCTTGGCTCTTGCACTTTCTTCCCCCATTCTAGGTCTCTGGGCCACCTCTGTGGTGGAGAAGAGCTTGCAAGCCTGTTTTCCCCTCCTTCCCCACTTCACACATAGTGGAAACAGTCACCTACCTATGAGTCAGCACTAGGAGGCCAATGCTAAGCATGTTTACTTGAGAGTAAGCCAGCATTTTCCTCCTCAACCTCCAAGAGCCACACAATATGTGTGAAACAACCACATGTGGCTCCCAACCTGCAATTTGGCCACCCCTGCCCTAACCTTTCCCTATGCTGGTCTTATGAGTACTGTTATTCCCAGCTTTTGTTTTTTAAAAATCCTTCTAGCATGGTCATGTTGTAAAGTGCATACATATTTATTTTCATTCTGTGGAAAGAAAGTATTAAGAGTTTCAATAAAGATTTTTGTATAATATTTGTTCATGTCTTGCAGCTCTCAAACATCCAACATTTTTCTATCTGGCTCTTACGTTAAGCAAGTTTGGCCACCCCTGTACTGCAGTGATTCCAAAGGAAACTTTATCCGACACCTCTGTACTCTTTTCTCAATGGTAATCCCAAACTAGGGGTGGGGGGAGGAACCCTGCATACTATCCATCTATTTTCTCCTATGGGACAAACTGTAGTTTCAAATCAAGTAAATGACAATGTAATTTTAAAATGCTTTCTCTAGAGCCACAGCCCCAATCCAAACCAGGCCTCTCTGTGGTGGCTGCTATTATCTTTTCTAAAGAAAGCCAAACATCCAAATATGGCCTTAGCTGTGGATTTTTCGTGGGGATATTTCCTAGCCTCAGTTTCCCCACTATGATCTGTAAAATGGGAACGCTAGAAATCTGTCTCAGAGGGCTGCCATCATGATGAACAAACAACAAGCCATTAAAAAAACCCCCTTGCATCAGTTGCTGCTCTCCTAAATTACAGACATGCCCCCAGACGCCCTTCTGGGTAAGACGGCTTCACCCTAGCACACCTCGCCCCTTGTCGCCACTGGGAGATGAGGCTGTGGAGATAAACCTGTCAGCTGAGGGCTGTCTGTCCCTGGCCTTTCACTCAAGACGTTGCCGCGCAAAGACAATCCCTATGCCAAGAGCATGGTGTGTGTGTGTGTGTGGGGGGGAGAAATGAGCCTTCGCCTTCCTCACCTCCTTAACCTCTGCATTGCTCCCCACTGACATCAGCGTTGAACACCATCCAAAGATTAGACACACAGCTGGCTTCTGCTGACACCGTAGGGGGAAAAGAAACATTCTTCCCCGTGCCAGTCACTTCCTCTGTATGGCATGAAGTAAGCAGTCAGCCATCGGGGGCCAAAGCCAGGCAAGGAATTACAGCAGGCCAGCAGATGAGAGAGAGAGCGGCTCACGATTCCCACCGAGCAAGGTGCTACGGCTCAAACTGATTGAGAGCCTGACTTCATCCGGGGGGGGGGGGGGAATTGTGACCCCTGAGCCCACATCTGCTAGTCCAGATGCTCAGCTGCCTAAACCGTGGCAACCGCAAGGTGAGAACAGGGTGTTCTGCACATGTTCAGAAGCATTCTTCTGATAGTGGAATGAAGGGTCACCCAATGGAATTGATGAACAGTAGATTTGGGATAGGCAAATAAATAAATAAAAAGGGTAAAGTACTTCTTCACGCACCACACAATTGACGTTTGGGATTCACTGTGACAAGATGTGGTCATGGCCTCTAGTTCAAATGGGTCTAAAAGGGGGACCAGAAAATTCCCGTAGAAGAAGAGTTAGTTTTATACCCCACCCTTCACTACCTGGAGGAATCTCAGAGTGGCTTACAATCACCTTCCCTTCTCTCCCCACAACAAGCACTTTGGGAGGGAGGTGGGATTGAGAGAGCTCTGAGAGAACTGTGACTGGCCCAAGGTCACTCAGCAGGTTTCATGTGGAGAAGGAGAAGAAGACAACATTGGATTTATATTCTGCCCTCCACTCAGAGTGGCTCACAATCTCCCACAACAGACACCCTGTAAGGTAGGTGGGGCTGAGAGAGCTCTTACAGCAGCTGCCCTTTCAAGGACAACTCCTATAAGAGCTATGGCTGACCCAAGGCCATTCCAGCAGCTGCAAGTGGGGGAGTGGGGAATCAAACCCGGTTCTCCCAGATAAGAGTCCCTGTGCTTAACCACTATAACAAACCTGGTTCTCCAGATTAGAGTCTGGTGCTCTTAATCATTACACCACAATACCTCTCAATGGTTATTTGCCAAAATACCAAACTGAACATCTGTGTTCAGAAGCAGTTCACCTCTGGGGCAGGAGAAAAGAAAAAGCACTTGCCTTCTTGCTGTCTGTGGAAACAGGATGCTGGACTAGATCTGCCTTTGTCTGACTGATCCAGATGGGCACTCATTTTTTAAATGCTTGTCGAACTCCCTGGTGGTACCGAATGGACGACACAGGCTTTAGGACATCAGCGGTGACTTCTGGGTCTCTGACACTAGTGACTACTTGGAATCATAGAACTGGAAGCAACCTCAAGGGTCATCTAGTCAACCCTTCTGCACAATGCAGGAAATTCACAAGTACCCCCTACAAACACCCAGCGACCCTGCTCCATGCCCAGAAGATGGCAAAAAAACAAAAACAAAAACCCACTGACCAAACTGGCATGGAGAAAAAATGCTGACTGACCTCAAAGTGGCAATCAGCATTTCCCTGGGCATATAAGAAAGGGCCACGAGAACTAAGCACTGATGCAGCTCTTCCTGCCCTCTCTCTCATGATCTACCTAAGTTCACAGAACCAGCACTGCTGTCAGATGGCCATCTAGCCTCTGTTGAAGAACAGAAGAAGAAGAAGAAATTGGATTTATACCCCACACTTCACTCTGCATCTCAGAGTGGCTTACAATCTCTTTTACCTTCCCCCCCCCGCCCCCACAAACACACTGTGAGGTAGGTAGGGCTGAGAGAGCTCTCCCAGAACTCTCAAGGACAGCTCTGCAAAAGCTATGGCTGACCCAAGGCCATTCCAGCAGGTGCAAGTGGAGGAGTAGAAGAAGAAGAAGATGATATTGGATTTATATCCCGCCCTCCACTCCGAAGAGTCTCAGAGCGGCTCACAATCTCCTTTACCTTCCTCCTCCACAACAGACACCCTGTGAGGTGGGTGGGGCTGGAGAGGGCTCTCACAGCGGCTGCCCTTTCAAGGACAACCTCTGCCAGAGCTATGGCTGACCCAAGGCCATGCCAGCAGGTGCAAGTGGAGGAGTGGGGAATCAAACCCGGTTCTCTCAGATAAGAGTCCATGCATTCAGGCACTACACCAAACTGGGTCTCAGGAGAGCCCACCACTTTCCCGAAGAAGCTTCTTCTACTAGTATTTAAGTCAGAACTCCACACAGAAGGGGTTGACATCACCTCTGCAGCAAAATAATGAACACCCACGGAAGTGGAAGCACCCAATGCAGATAATGTTCCCTGAATGCAAATCAAAAACTGCACCCAACAAAATGCCAAACAAGCTGGCCCTTGGCATTTTGGCACCTGGGAAAGATATCATTTTGATATCCTTGAATGCTAGGAAGTAAACAAGTTTAAAAAAAAAAAGAGTTCGTCAATCAATCAGAATTTATTATCTCAGGATTACTGCACTTGTGTAAAAACAAAACAGTAGTCTTGTGGCACTTTGAACAAACTAATGCTATTTTGTTTCAGGGGAAGCTTTTGTGGCTCGAGAACCCCACTCTGACAATTGCATGGAGTGGGCTCTTGCTAGACAGCTGTCAGCAGTTCAAAAAGCACCTAAAGGGTTGTAGGGTGTCGAACAGCAGAGTTGCACTGTGAGAGAGCTCAGATGTACGCATTTGTTTCATGCACGCTAGAGACAAGAAAGCAGCAGCAGAGCATCGGTACGTTGCGGTCACTATATGTTGTGGGTTTGCACTAGGGTTGTGGAGACCAGGGTTCAATCCCCCCTCAGCCATGAAACTCACTGAGTCAGTCACAGTCACATAACAACTCACTGAATCATTCTGGGCCAGTTATTCTATTTCAGCCTGACCTACCTCACTGGGTGGCTGGTTAGCATAAAAATGGAGAGCAGAGAACACTCAATGCCACTTTTGAGGTCCCCCAAGGAACAGTGGGACCAGCAAGGCTTTTTTGTAGCAAGAACTCCTTTGCATATTAGGCCACATCCCCCCAATGTAGCCAATCCTCCAAGAGCTCCGCCAAGGGTTCTTTGTATAGGGCCTACTGTAAGCTCTAGGAGGACTGGCTACATCAGGGGTGTGTGGCCAAATATGCAAAGGAGTTCCTGCTACAAAAAAAGCCCTGGGGACCGGTAATGTCGCAGAAGAGATTTGACCAGGGGTGGGTGCGAACTAACGCCTGGAAAATGGCAGTACTACCAAAACCACAGAAACAAAACAAAGTAAGATTCAAATTGCACCTTTAAGACCAACAAAGTTTTATTCAGAATGTAAGCTTTCATGTGCTTGTCTGATGAAGTGTGCTTAGAGCACACGAAAGCTTACATTCTGAATAAAACTTGGTTGGTCTTAAAGGTGCAATTTGACTCCTGCTTTGTTCTACTGCTTCAGACCAACATGGCTGCCCACTTGGATTTAACAGCATTTTAATAACGTATTCTTTCTCAAAAGCAAAACTAGAGACATTGAATTAGCAGGGATAAGGACAACGGAACAGGAACTGGCCCTGAACAAGATGTGGAATGTCTTCCTCTTTTCTGTCTTTACTTTTTTAAAGAAGGAAAAATTAAAAATGAGAGCCGGAAGCAATTTTTACTGGCTGAACAGCGCTCAGCTTAGAATTAAATGGATGACTATCCAAAGATCCATAAGGAGAGCGAGAAGAGGCGTGTCTGACCAAGGTTAATTCGCTCACTATAGAAGAAGAAGATATTGAATTTATACCCCATTCTCCACTCTGAATCTCAGAGTGCCTCACAATCTCCTTCAACTTCCTCCCCCACAACAGACCCCCTGTGAGGTGGGTGGGGCTGAGAGGGCTCTCATAGCAGCTGCCCTTTCAAGGACAACCTCTGCCAGAGCTATGGCTGACCCAAGGGCATTCCAGCAGGTGCAAGTGGAGAAGTGGAGAATCAAACCTGGTTGAGCCAGTTTGGTGTAGTGGTTAAGTGTGCAGACTCTTATCTGGGAGAACCAGGTTTGATTCCCCACTCCTCCACTTGCACCTGCTGGAATGGCCTTGGGTTAGCCATAGCTATTGCAGGAGTTGTCCTTGAAAGGGCAGCTGCTGTGAGAGCCCTCTCAGCCCCACCCACCTCACAGGGGCTCCGTTGTGGGGGGAGAAGATAAAGGAGATTGTAAGTCGCTCTGAGTCTCTGATTCAAAGAGAAGGGCAGGGTATAAATCTGCAATTCTTCTTCTCCCAGACAAGAGTCCGCACACTTAACCACTACACCCAACTGCCTCTCTATAAAGCAAGATTTGAGTCCAGTGGCACTTCACAGACTAACAACATTTCCAGGGTATAAGCTTTCATGAGTCAAAGTTCCCCTCTGTCAGACGAAGATTATTCTCCAAAAATTTTGTTGTCCTTTAAGGTGCTAAAGGTAAAGGTAGTCCCCTGTGCAGGCAGCAGTCATTTTCAACTCTGGGGCGATGTTGCTTTCACAACATTTTCATGGCAGACTTTTTACGAGGTGGTTTACTATTGACTTCCCCAGTCTTCTACACTTTCCCCCCAGCTGGGGACTCATTTTACTGACCTCGAAATGATGGAAAGCTGAGTCAACCTGGAGCCGGCTACCTGAACCAGCTTCCGCTGGGATCAAACTCAGGTCGTGATCAGAGGGCTCCAACTGCAGTACTGCAGCTTTACCACTCTGCACCACAGGGCTCTTTTTAAGGTGCTACTGGCCTTAAATTTTTTGTTTTGCTACCACAAACCAACACAGTTAGCCACCTGACCTGAAACTAGCTTAGCAAAGAAGGGGGGCCCACACACACTGGAAAAGGTTTTAAATTGTATGCAGTGTGGGGGGGGGAGAAGTTGATTGAGCTACAACAGCTGCATAAAGAGCCTAGTGTAGATAAAGGAGTGGAGCCTGGAGCGAGATGAGGAGAATAAATGACAAGCATCATCCTAAAGCAAACAAAAAGGGCATAAAAATAGGCAATGAGATTTTCAGAGAGAAGGGAATCAACTTCGACATCATGCAATGGTTAATAAAAGCATGTCTTGTCACACATTTTAAACTTCCCTCTCCGTTCTTACAACGCTCCATTGGAGTATACATCTGTCCCCATGTAAATCACAACTAGAGGTGCGCATATCTGAGCTGGAAATAATAGCAAAAAACCCCACCTTATAAGTATTTTTAGGTTATTTTTTTTCAGTTGAATATACATTTGAGGACAATTTTGGCCACCTGGTATAACTGATCCTGAATAACCCCTCAAAATATTCAGGATTATCTGGGAACACCAGATAGCCACAGTTAAAGGGTGTTTAAAGGGTTCACAGTCCCTTTAAACACCTTCAAAGTGGGCTCACAGAAGGCGTTTAAAGGGACTGCAAGCTCTTTAAATGCCTTTAGAGAGTTCTGCTGGACTTGCAGTGCCCCCTTGCATACATTGAAAAACACCCCCCTTCAGTTTCTACTGCAGAGATTCTCTCTTTTGCCTTTGATTTTTTTTTTGCACTTTCCCCATTGGGAACAATGGAAAATAGGAGCATCTTTTTTGGGACCCCATAGAATTTGACCCCCTTGTCCAATTTTTTTGAAACCTGGGAATTCTTCTGAGAAGAGGCACCAGATGCTATGTTGCAAATTTGGTGTCTCCGTCTCAAAAAAACAACCATGCCAGTATTGGAATTCAGGAATACTGATATTTTTCAGGTTCAGTATACCTGAATCTGAAAAATCTCCATTTTTTAAAATATGCACACTTCTAATCACAACACACACACCCCTCTCCCGTGAATAATTAAAAAAAATGCTAGAAGGCATGAGAATATCACATTGTTTCCCAGCTCTTATTATATACTTGTCAATAATATCTGGCCAAGAGATTTCAGTCTACCAGGACATTCTGCTGCTAACCTGAAAGTCACTTTAAAAAAACTTCAAAGAGAGATTCCAGTATGAAGCTGCTGAATCAGACTTCATCAGGAAGCCTGACACTATCTGATTAGGCCTCACCAAATCTATGGTGGTTTCCTATTAAACTACCCATGCTAAATAAGTTTAGCAAGTCCAGTGGGGTTCTAGCACTTCCTGTTACTGCTGTTGTGATGTGAATAGTTGCTGTTCTAATCTTATGTACAGTTGACATTTGCATAGAGAAGCTAGAGAACATACTCTCTTGCATTTCACAAAGGTAAAGGTAGTCCCCTGTGCAAGCACCAGTCATTTCCGACTCTGGGGTAACGTCGCATCATGACATTTTCACGGCAGACCTTTTACGGGGTGGTTTGCCATTGCCTTCCCCAGTCATCTACGCTTTCCCCCCAGCAAGCTGGGGACTCATTTTGCCGACCTCGGAAGGATGGAAGGCTGAGTCAACCTTGAGCTGGCTACCTGAACCCAGATTCCGCTGGGATCAAACTCAGCTCATGAGCAGAGAGCTCAGACTGCAGTACTGCAGCTTTAACAGTAGAGATTACTTCCGAGGGAACCTGCTAAGCGGTTACTTCCAATGCGGTTACTTCCAATGAAAGGAAAGTATTTAAAAGTCATGTGGTCCCATGTGTGATGGCTAGACCTCCTTTTGGAATACAATCATGCTTGTCACAACCTTGCTCCACCCCCAAAGTCTCCTGGCTCCACCCCCAAAATCCCCAGATATTTCCTGATACTACCTGACAACCCATAAAATGACACAATATCCAGGGGTGGAATTCTAGCAGGAGCTCCTTTGCATATTAGGCCACACACCCCTGATATAGCCAATCCTCCAAGAGCTTACAAGGCTCTTTTTTGTAAGCTCTTGGAGGATTGGCTACACTGGAGGGGTGGGTTGGCCTAATATGCAAAGGAGCTCCTTCTGGAATTCCACCCCTGACATATCTTTGCACCAAAAGAGCTGACATGACCATTCACAAAGCACATTCTAGGCAGCTGAAAGCACTTTGGGTGCATCCTCACCGTTGTCATTACAATAGCCCCGTAGAAAGGCTAATATTTTGCAGAAGGGGAGGAGACTGAAGGCAAGAGACCAGCAGCCCACCCAAGGTTGCCTAACTGAGCTCACAGCTGCCAAAAGTGAGGCTTATGACACATTTATCCTGCTTTTCAGATGGAAAGTTGTCTCCTGAAGCAGCTCACAGCAATTAAAATAACAATACACACCACGCTGCTGCTGGTGGCAGGTACTGGAGAGAAAGGAAAATAAGAAGCAGGCTCTGCAGCAGCAACCCTCCGGCTTGTTAGAGATGAGGAGACAAGACAGGCAAAGAAGGTGAAGGAGTGGGAGGGAACGGAGTCGTTAACAGGTAATTACATCCAACTGGAGCCTTGCTGGGCTACCTGCTGAGACAGCGGTGGTGGCACAATGGCTAGCAGCCTTGGATCTTTAGACCTGCTGACTTACTCCCTAGCTACCTCACCTCCAGGCTCTCAGGGTTTCTGTATGAGAAAAGAGCACCAGCTGCAAACTGATGATGTCAGGGATCAAGCCGGGCCAACCCTGGATGGTTCCAAGGTTTTTGGGTCCCTCGTTAAAACACAGCCCAGCTGCAGCTCCTAGATGCCTTTGCTTGCTGATGCAGACCAGCAGCTGCCGATGCCCCTAACTGCTGCCTTCGCTGCTGGCTCTGAGTACCGGCCAGGGCAAGCGGGAGATATCTGCCCACTGCCAGCACTCCAAGAGAGAAGCATAGCAATGGACCCCTTTCTGTTGCCTAATGAACATAAGAACATAAGAGAAGCCATGTTGGATCAGGCCAATGGCCCATCCAGTCCAACACTCTGTGTCACACAGTGGCCAGAAAACCCAGATGTCTTCAGGAGGTCCACCAGTGGAGCCAGAACACTAGAAGGCCTCCCACAATTGCCCTCCTTCCAAGCACCAAGAATACAGAGCATCACTGTCCCAGACAGAGAGTTCCAACAATACGCTGTGGCTAATAGCCACTGATGGACCTCTGCTCTATATATTTATCCAATCCCCTCTTGAAGGCGTCTATGCTTGTAGCTGCCACCACCTCCTGTAGCAATGAATTCAATATGTTAATCACCCTTTGGGTGAAGAATCATTGAATCGAATCATAGAATCCTAGAGTTGGAAGGGACCTCCAGGGTCATCTAGTCCAACCCCCTGCACAATGCAGGAAGCCTACAAATACCTACCCCAAATTCACAGGATCTTCATTGCTGTCAGATGGCCATCTAGCCATCTAGAAGTAATGTTGCCAACCTAGGATCATGGAAGATCAGAGGGAAACAGCACAGTGTAGGGTTGCCAGTCTCCAAGTGGGGCCTGGAGATCTCCCACTTTTACAACTGATCTCTGGTTGGCCAAGATCAGCTCCCCTGGAGAAAATGGCTGCTTGGAAGGGTGGACACTAGGGCATTGTCCCATGCTGAGGCCCCTCCCCTCCCCACTCCCAGATCCACCCCCAAAGCCTCCAGGTATTTTCCAACACAGACCTGGCAACCCTAGTGGGGGGGGGGGTCTGTCATGTGCAAGAAAGATGTGCTTTTCAGTCTCTCAGTTTTCATACTTATTTTAAGATATTTTGTGGGGGGAGGATAGGGAAGGGAGTAATTTATTTATATATTTAATTCAGTTTTTAGCCTGCCCTTTCCACAGAACAGGCTCAGGGTGCATTACATCATAAAAACAATCAACAGTAAAAAACCCAATTTAAAATATATGATATCTAAAATTACAGAGTAACAATAGGTACTAAAATGGCAAATTCTCACAGACATGGCCTATTGTCCAGGTCCAGCACTGGGATGGAATGAAGGAGGGAGACTGGTAACAAGCGACTACAATCCTTCCTTATGAAAAAGGAGGATATTGAAATGTCGTGTAAAAGAGCTCCCACAAGATTTTACTTCCTCTCTTTTACCTTTTCTTACAGACTCCTTGACTAAAAGGCTTGAGCAGTCAAAACCCCATCTGTTAAGGAACATCATCTGGGCACAATGCTGAACCAATTGTGGGGGGAAACTCACAACAGCAACCGCTACTTCCACTTCTTTACTAAAAGTCGGGATATAATTCATGATGTTACCATACTTGCCCACCCCAAAGAGGCAGCCAGGAAGTGGAGGAAGCAGAAAGAGGGACAGGGCAATCTGGATGTCATTATATAGCCGGCTGCCTTAAGATTCTGTATGTGTGGTGGTGAGAAGAAGAGGAGGAGGAGGAGGAGGAGGAGAAGAAGAAGAAGAAGAAGAAGAAGAAGAAGAAGAAGAAGAAGAAGAAGAAGAAGAAGAAGAAGAAGAAGAAGAAGAAGAAGAAGAAGAAGAAGAAGAAGAAGAAGGAGAAGAAGGAGGAGGAGGAGGAGTTGGTTTTATACCCTGCCCTTCACTACTCAAAGAAGACTCAGAGTGGCTTACAATCTCCTTTCCCTTCCTCTCCCCACAGTAGACACCCTTGAGATAGGTGGGGCTGAGAGAGCTCTGAGAGATCTGGGACTGGCCCAAGGTCACCCAACTGCTGCATGCAGGGAATCAAGCTCAGGTCTCCAGATTAGAGTCCACGGCTCTTAACCACTACACCAAACTGGCTGTCCAATGTTTGTGAGTGCCAAGAAACACCTCATGCCCCCTAAAGGATTCCCACTGAGTCCTCCCTTCACACACCTTGAAGATCATAAGAAGGTACATCACGTGACTTGCTTCAGTTCCATGGTCACGCAGGTTCGCAGGAACCTTGTTCCTCTAATCTGCTCCCCATAGAACCTGTACTCAGAACCTCAATGGTAGCACTCCCTGAGTAGATGTTTTGTTCTGATACAAACCCAGTGGACTAGATTCTTTTGAACCATTCAAAACGAGAGAAGGGGTAGAATGGAACAAAAGCTCTTCAGTTGAACTCTGTGGAATTAATGGACACTCCACTCCAACCGTAAGAAAGTCTGCCATGAAAACGTTGTGAAAGCAACTCACCCCAGAAATGGAAATGACTGGTGCTTGCACAGATTACCCTTTACCTTTTACTCAAGTGTGACTCAGTTGAATTGCTGGGGGAGCTAGCTCTAGCCAGACTAGGTAACCTGGGGCTCTCATAATCCATTTTGCACACTTGCAATCCCAATGGATGCCAGTTGCCAAATCCCAGCTGCCATGTTTGTTTCTTCAAGGCACAGTATGTACAAGCAGCCTAAAGTAAATGGCCACCGCCTCTAAATAAACATGGGAGGGCCCACCGGTTAATTTGCAATGGCCACAGTCTTACAAGGCATGCACCGTATTATATCTGTCTGCGCTGTCAGAGGCAGAAAGAGAAGGTTAGGGGGCTGATAACCTATTCCTTTTAAATTCTGGTTTTCTTGGAATTTCTAAAATCCTTGTACAGAGCAGAGGCATCATAGCTTTTCACAGCTTTGTTTCTCTCCCTGCTTGTCTGCACTGCATTATTAATAGAACTCTGCCCCCCCCCCCAAAAAAAGGTAATTTATTTTGAGACTATTTTTTACTGATGCACATCTTTGCACTGGTAAAACACCACACATGAAGATTCTAGATGCAATCATAGGTACTGGGTTTTTTTCCCTCTCAGCTTTAATAAAGGCATATCGTTAGATTAGCTGAGAGGGAAAACAGTAAAAATGAATGGACAGTTGCAGCAAACTGCATACTGTACAAAATCTGGACACTGAAAATGGATCCATGGCTGATTCTGTGAGGGAGACAGTATGATGAGAATTTGACATGCAGGCCTAGACCGGGAGGGGGGGGTGTCAAAATAAAATCAGGCACTCCTTTCCTCCCCCCCACCCCACCCCAAGGATTATCTGCTCAGTCAGCACTCGGAGTTTTAACAACCTCTGGTTCAGCGGGAGGGTACAGAGAAATCTTTGTTATGCAGAAGCATGAGAGAAACACACTGCTGTATACAAGGATCTGCGGATCGGGGCCAAGGACTTTCTGCTCTAAAGATGCTCAAATAACCCCCTAGCTCTTATATCATTTATTCTATGTCCCCCACTGTGATATTTGTGTTTTGATCACATCATTATGTCCAAGAGGGCATTGTATAAAGTGAAGAGGATTCTAACTTTAATGGCTGGGGGGAAAAAAAGTTAGGAGGGATTTGTTGTGACTCAGTTGTATTGCTGGGGGAGTTAGCTGTAGCCAAACTAGGTAGCCTGGGGCTATTGTTATCCATCTTGCACACTTGCTTAATTTAATTGTTTATCATAATGACCTTTAATTGCTTATCATATGTATTATGCTGCTTGTATCGCATTCCCAGTTTTGTAATCCCGTTCGCATGCTTTGCAGTATCTATTACACTATTTTTATTGTAGCGCTTGTATTTATTGCACTGCCTATAGCAGTCTTCTCATTCTATAACCCACCAGCCTCAATGAAAAAGCAAATGAAGTAAATAAATTTGTGCCTTGGTAGCAAATAAAATATTAACAGTCTTGTCGAGTTTTGAACTTTGACCGGAGAGACCACAGATTCAAATCCCCCATTCAGATCCCGAAGTGTATTGATTTGCTTACCCTCCCAGAGTTTTGTAAGGATAAAAAAGAGGCAAGATGCATCTTCTTCTCCATACATCTTGCAGGAAAGACGGAATAAGAAATATACCGCGCCTATAAGGAAATCATTGGCACCGGAGCACCTGCCTGCAAAACCCCTGATGTCAATTGCAACATACACCTAAATTAAAACGCCAAGGATCTCCATATGCATCTTCATTCCTTTGAAAGAATGTAACTTCCTAATCACTCATCTCCAGGCTTCGGGCCAAGAGCTATTAATGGCAAACGCTTGTGAAAAATCACACGGATGCCAAGACAGAATTCCAGGAGCGGGAGGTGGGTGCCAGAACAAATAGCCAAGAGCAATTGGTAAAAGACAGGGCTTGCAGAGCGGTTTCTCTAGGCCAGGTAGGTCTCAAAGTCTTCACCACAGTTGCCATATAGTATATACAATAGGGTTGCCAATCCCCAGATGGGGGCAGGGGATCCCCTGGTTTGGAGGTCCTCCCCGCTGCTTCAGGGTCATCAGAAAGCAGGGGGAGAGAAGGGAAATGCCTGCTGGGCACTCCCATTATTCCCTATGGAGACTTATTCCCATAGAAAATAATGGAGAATTGATCTGCAGGAATCTGGGATTTGGGGGGGGGGCTGTTTTTTGAGATAGAGGCACCAAATTTTCAGTATAGCATCCAGTGCCTCTCCCCGAAATATCCCCCAAGTTTCAAAAAGATTGGACCAGGGGGTCCAATTCTATGAGCCCCAAAAGAAGATGCCCCTATCCTTCCTTATTTCCTATGGAAGGAAGGCATTTAAAAGGTGTGCAGTCCCTTTCACTGTGATGGCCACAACTCCCTTTGGAGTTCAGTGATGCTTGTCACAGCCTTGCTCCTGGCTCCACCCCCAAAGTCTCCTGGCTCCATTCCAAAGTCCCCAGATATTTCTTGAATTGGACTTGGCAACCCTAATATACAATGACCCCTGGTTTTGGGCTGCAGTGGCATGCTGGCTTTTAAAAACCACTTGCTATATAGCCAGGCATGAGTAACTTTTGAAACATGCATGCGCCACTGTGAATCAAATGATTGTGAGAATGGCTGCTTTGGACTCATAACGGTTTGGAAAGCCAGTTTGGTGTATAGAGGTTAAGAGCAGTGGATTCTAATCTGGAGAATCCGGGTTTGATTGCCCCACTCCTCCTCCACTTGCAGCCATCTGGGCGACCTTGGGTCAATCACAAGTCCTCTCAAAGCTGTTCTCTCAAGAGCAGTTCTCAATCAGAGCTCTCTCAGGGAGTCTGTTGTGGGGAGAAGAAGGGAAAGGAGATTGTAAGACACTCTGAGACTCCCAGTGAAGGGTGGGGTATAAATCCAATCTCCTCCTCCTCACCACCACAAGAAGTTCCTTTGGAAAGGGCCAGCCTGAGACATTTTGGTGTCAAATATGAATTCAAACAGCATCTCTCCTTCCTAATTAACAAGGGCACAACCTGCTGGGAAGGTTTCTTGCAAAAATGCCACGGAAATGAACAGGAGCAGTGGCAAGTGTGCCACTGGTGCACTGGGCCCCATGAGTCAGCTCTTCCATAATTTACCCACTTCCGGTAAGTGTCCCATCTTGTCTCAAGGTAGGGTAGGATTGCTGTTCATGTTCTGTTTTGTAATGGCTGATGGCTATACACAATAAAGCTTTGACCGACTGATTGACTGACGCCTACTGGGGCTTGGATGTTTGCAGAGAGTTGGCTTGATATTACCCACCTGGGCATCCCAGCCCTGGTATTCCTTTGGGAGCTCCCTTCCAAGTACTTGCCAGGGTTGGCCTTGCTTAGCTTCCTACTGGGGGATGGAGGACTTAAGAGAAGCGGCTTGATACAGCCTGCCCCTGCCCTCCTGACTGCTGGTATTCCTTTAGAGGTCTCCCATCCAAGTTCTTGCCAGTCAGCCCTGTTATCTTCCAAGATCTGATGAGATTGGGCTTGCCTGGGCTATCCAGTTCAAGGCAGTACTGCCCGTTCTTGACTAACCCCAGTTCTTTTGGGGCTCCAACAGAGAAAGATGATGCCATGGGGTGGAATTCTAGCAGGAGCTCCTTTGCATATCAGGCCATGCCCCTAATGTAGCCAATCCTCGAAGAGCTTTCAAGACTCTATTTTGTAAGCTCTTAGAATATTGGCTACATCAGGGGTGTCTGGCCTAAAATGCAAAGGAGCTCCTGCTAGAATTCTTCTACCCCTGGTGATGCCTAACATCTGCTATCCAGACTGATTCCCACTGGCAGGAGAAGGAGGAGGGAAGAAAGAGGGTAGAATACTAAGATGGTAGATTGAACTGTACTACTTCAGAAAGGAGGCGGAGGAATGTGGAGGTTCACGTTTCCCCTATGTTAAGGAAAGGAAAGGAAAAGTCCCCTGTGCAAGCACTGGTTGTTTCCGACTCTGGGGTGACGTTGCTTTCATGTTTTCACGGCAGACTTTTTACGGGTTGGTTTGCCATTGCCTTCCCCAGTCATTATACTTTCCCCCCCAGCAAGCTGGGTACTCATTTTGCCGACCTCGGAAGGATGAGTCAACCTCGAGCCGGCTACCTGAAAACCCAGCTTCCACCAGGGATCAAACTCAGGTCATGAGCAGAGCTTAGGACTGTAGTACTGAAGCTTTAACACTTTGCGCCACGGGGCTCTTCCCCTATGTTAAAGGTTTCCAGTAAACAGAAAACCAGTTCAGTAAAGTTAAGAGACTTGGAGACAGAAGTTTCAGTGGTTTATCTTACTTGGAAGGTTCAAAGGAATCCATTCCCCACAGTCTTGAAGTGGCACAGCCCCATTATACGACTTCAACATTCCACTACCTGATTCTCCAGTCTGAGTTAAGAACTAGGAGGAAGAGCTTGAAATGGACCAGGCTAACATCCTCTACTACAGGGGTCCCAAACCCGCAGGCCACAGGCCAGTACCAGTTGGTGGCCTGTTAGCAACCGGGCCATGAGTTGTATAATTCTTTCCAGGGCTTTTTTTTTGTAGCAGGAACTCTTTTACATATTAGGCCACACCCCTCTTATGTAGCCAATCCTCCAAGAGCTTAAAAAAGTAAAGATCATCCCCTGTGCAAGCACCAGTTGTTTCCGACTCTGGGGTGACGGTGATGTTGCTTTCACAACGTTTTCACGGCAGACTTTTTACAGGGTGGTTTGCCATTGCCTTCCCCAGCCATCTACACTTTCAGTCTCTTATTACAGAGCCTACTGTAAGCTCTTGGAGGACTGGCTACATCAGGGGTGTGTGGCCTAATATGCAAAGGAGTTCCTGCTACAAAAAAGCCCTGATTATTTCATTATATATTATCATGTAATAATAGAAATAAAGTGCAGAATTGTATCATCCCGAAACATCCCCACCCACCCACCCAGTCCGTGGAAAAAATTTCTTCCACAAAACTGGTCCCTTGTGCCAAAAAGTTTAGGAACTGCTGCTGTACTGGATACTGACTACATATCCACCTAGGAAGCACCTAAAGGCCGGGGGTGGGATTGTTGGTCTCATAACCCACTCCCATCCCTGGTCCAGATGTACATATCAGACCACAGCTGGCCACAGCAGACAGGTATTTTGTGAAAAGGTGCACATTTGGAAGAGGACCGCAACAGCACAAACCTTTCTTTATTTTAAAAGAAAGCCAACTCTCGCTGACCTGCTTATTTCACCGGCCCCTCTCTCCCAGATTTCTCCTCAGCCGCCCTTCCCTTTCCTCATCCTGCTGCCTTTCTTTATTTCATGCTTCCCCCTCACTGGCCGTAGGCTTCCTTTTTCCTTTTCAAACTTCTCCCTTTCGGACTTTGTCTCCCCATTCTGTCCCTCGGCTCCCTCACTTCCTGCGGCCTGGTCCCCCTGCCCTCTCTCATTCTGCCTTCCCAGGCCTGGGAGTTACAAATGATTAGATTTTCAGCCCAATTAAGACAGCCTGTCTCCTGGCTGGAGCAGAGAAAAGGTTGGCTCGGGAAGGTGGGAAACGCGCTTTGACAGGCCCTGGCGTCTCCAGCGCCCTCCGATGGCACTGCCTGCTGGGCTCTTTTGTTGCCTGCTGCGGGAGAAGGGCCAAGCACAGCTGGGGGAGTGGGGTGGGGGAGGTCTCTCATACCCCTCCTCTTCCCAAGCCGAGCAAAAAGAATAGCTAATTAAGAGGTCTAAATGCGGGCAAAACTAATTCCCTATTCAAGCCGCTGATGGGCAAGTGTGGGGGGAGCAGTGTGGTGGGAGGAAGGCGGACAAGCCGGAGAGCATGACATCATGGTTGTGGGGGGGGGGGGAAGGCTGCATCCAAGAGCCTGGGGGTTGTGTTAACCCTCTCCTCACTGCCCTCTAGGGATGGGGAAAGGAGCTGGGCCAGACAGCCCTTGGAGAAAAGGCAACAAAATTAGAGTCCAGCAGAATGTAAAGGCCACCTCCATGTTCTGTATGGAGTATATGGTGAGGCAAAGCTCTGAAAAGAGGGTGGCCTTCTTGCCAAGTTTGGTGTAGTGTAGAGAGCCAGCTTGGTGTAGTGGTTAAGTGTGTGGACTCTTATCTGGGAGAAACGGGTTTGATTCCCCACTCCTCCACTTGCAGCTGCTGGAATGGCCTTGGGTTAGCCATAGCTCTCATAGGAGTTGTCCTTGAAAGGGCAGCTTCTGTGAGAGCTCTCTCAGCCCCACCCACCTCACAGGAGGATGTTCAGAGAAGTGGCTTGATACAGCCTGCCTCTGCCTCCCAGTCCTGGTATTCCCAGCATCCTGAAACCTGTTTTGCATCCATCATACGTAATGCTTTTGAGGTCTGCACCCAACTCATACTCCATGTTAAGATTCTGCACTCAGAAGTGAGTGGACAGGTTCCATTGTGTCCCGAGATATCCTTCTCTTTTATTGGGGGACAGGGTTGAACATTTGTCCTGACAAAGAGTTCTGATAGACTTGAAATTTTGAATTTTGTTTTGTGATATTTTGGTTGGTCTGGGATTTTTCTGTGGACAAGAATGGCTACCTACAACCTTCAATTTTTAATATTACATTTCATATTTGAAGAAAGCACCACCAGTTATGAGCATCTTGGAGGCAGCAACGTCTGCGATGAATTATAACTGGGTTTGATGTGGAGAGGGAAAAAAATCTAATAATGTCTCCAAACTCAGGCAAGCTATTATCAGAGCAACAACAACATTTTTTTTTATTTATTTATATCCCGCCCTCCCCGCCGGAGCAGGCTCAGGGCGGTTAACAACACAATTCAAGTTTAGCTATACAGATAGATAAAATTACAGTTAAACAACATGAACATTTAATTAAAAATCTGCTTAAGTTTTAAAATTAAATTAAATTAATAAAAGTGCTAATGCTAATGAGGCAAAATTAGAACTGAAACCCCTCTGCTCACTTTTGAGTAAGACACATTCTCAGAGTGCTCTTTCCTGAGGCCACGGGATAAGTTGAATCTCTCCCCTTTCTCTACCTTTTCAGTTCTGGAATTTTGCTCTGTGTTGCATTCCACTCTCTCTTAATTTTGGTTTAACCAGGAGAATTTCTAAAATTATTTCCAGAATTGGAACATTCACAGTTTGCCAGAATTTCGGCTCATTTTCACTTCTCCACTCTGTAGAGGAAAATTACAGCATTGATAAAAGACTGAAAAGACAAAAAGATACCCCCTTAGATCTGCTTTTCTGTATGAAGGGGTGTGTGTGTGTGTATAAACTCATGCATTCCAGTGTACTGGTAGGACACCACACAAAAATAAACTTGATGCAACTGTACATATGCTTAAGTTGAGATTGACCTTTTGCAATTTTTATCAATACACATCTGTCATTCATAATGTGGAGAGCAAAAAAGATAAAAATGAATCGAAGAAACAGAAAACTGCAGCAAACCCTGCATGTAAAACACTCTGGATATCATTTAGAATTTTTAAAAATAAACTAAAACACTGGAGGGTTCCTAATGCATCTGTCTCACCTTTGAACTAAGCACAGGTAATTCATAAATCTAAAGCGCAGGTGAAATTCTAAAGAGAGGGATTTTGTAGGCATTGATATATACCACAGTATTATTAAAGAGCCTTAAGCATTACAGGAATCAGAGTGCAAGAACACACACAAAAAAGAGCACCAACCATTAAATCCAAGGGTGGAATTCTAGCAGGAGCTCCTTTGCATATTAGGCCACACACCCCAATGTAGCCAATCCTCCAAGAGCTTACAAGGCTACATCAGGGTTGTGTGCCCTAATATGCAAAGGAGCTCCTGCTAGAATTCCACCCCTGATTAAATCAAAAGCAACCACAGAAGTGCGACCTATTAATTTTTCAGGCCCCCTGGTAGCTCTTAATGCCATCAGTCATGGCATCCTTCTGGAACACCTTTCAGCACTGGGGGGCAATATCCTGTGGTGGTTTCAGTCCTACTTCAGGGGCAGGTTTCACAGTGTGGTGAGGGGGTCTGTGGGTTCCACAGATTTCATCTTGTCCTCCATGCTTTTCGACATCCCTAAAGAGCTGCTGAGAGATGTCATCTGAACATCTGGGCTGAGTTGCCACCAACATGCAGATGACGTTCGGCTCTACCTCATGCTACCAGCAGATCCCAGGGAAGCGGGGGAACTGTGAACAGGTGCCTGGAGGCAGTTGTGGAATGGATGAGGGTACGGAGCTGAAATTTAATCCTGATGAAACAGAGGTGCTGCTGATGGGGGGAAGGCCTGATCCAGGAAATGGATTATCCCCTCTTCTAGATGAGGTTGTACTCTAGGGTTGCCAGGTCTGACTCAGGAAATATCTGGGGACTTTGGGGGTGGAGCCAGGAGCAAGATTGTGACAAGCATGATTGAGTTCTGGCCATCACATTTAAAGGGACAGCATTCCTTTTTAATGCCTTCCTGCCACTGGACATAACAGAGGATGGAGGTACCTTCTTTTGGGGCTTATAGAATTGGAACATCTCTGGTCCAATGTTTCCCCTTAATTAAATCCATACCTATACACTTAACTTGTTGTTCCTGTTTTGTCTCAAAATATCTTCATCATCTTATGTATTAATTTGCTGTCCAGCTTGTGTTTATAAGGCTGAGTGGTTTTCTTCCATTTCATTATATCCGAAGAAGTGTGCATGCACACCAAGGTTCATACCTTGAATAAAGCTTTGTTGGTCTTAAAGGTGCCACTGGACTCAAACTTTGTTCTATTGCTTCAGACCAACACGGCGGCCTGCCTGGAGCTATGTGATCAGGAAGTGTCTCATGACAACCAGACAAGTTTGGTGTAGTGGTTAAGTGCGCGGACTCTTATCTGGGAGAATCGAGTTTGATTCCCTGCTCCTCCACTTGCACCTGCTGGAATGGCCTTGGGTCAGCCATCACTCTTGCGATGAAAGGGCAGCTTTTGGAAGAGCTCTCTCAGCCCCACCTACCTCGCAGGGTGTCCTGTTGTAGGGGGAGTGGTAAAAGAGATTGTGAGCTGCTCTGAGACTCTGAGATTCAGAGTATAGGGAGGGATATAAATCCAATATCATCATCATCTTCTTCTTTCATCAGCCCATCTGGAGTTTTGGGGGATATATAAAGCATTTTCTTTGGTATCTTCCAGGCTTACAGCCACCAAATTTTACCCCTCACATTAAGAAGGCCATTGATCAACAGCACATGGTCTTCCCATACACAACAGAAGAAGACAGCAGATTTAGACCCTGCCCTTCTCTTTGAATCAGTGTCTCAGAGAGGCTTACAATCTCCTTTATCTCCTTCCCCCACAACAGACACCCTGTGAGGTGGGTGGGACTGAGAGAGCTCTGACAGAAGCTGCCCTTTCAAGGACAACTCCTACAAGAGCTATGGCTAACCCAAGGCCATTCCAGCAGCTGCATGGAACCTTCCCACTGTAGCCTGTCATGGGCTCTGCAAATCACACCATTGCTCTTCGCTGGCCTTCTGCTTCTCACTGTCACTTCCAGCAGCCAGATACGATTGAAGCCTACAAGTTATCCGTAATTAAAAGTAGGAATGTGCGCGTCCAAAAATAATTAGCTAAACAAAGCAACGCAAAGCTCAGGCTCATCGGGAGAGGCGGATCGGTTCCAAAGAGCAATCAGCAAATGCTGGCCTGCCAGACTGCCGGGAGTGTTGTGGCCAAACCAAGGCAAAGGAGATTTCCCAGTCTTTGCAATGCTTTCCAAAGCAATCAGTGGGTAAATTGAAGACCACCCCCCACCCCGCCTCCTGAGGCCAGAACGCTTTGCAGTGAATCCTTCTTGGTCGGTTGGGAGTTGCTGGCAAGGCTGAATAAGTTTATTGCTCTCAGCATGAGGAGTGAAGGATGTTTTCATGCCCATCTTCCTGTTATCGACATTCCAAGAGAGGATAATGAGGATGTGGTGGTGCCCTGGAAAGAATGGCATGGGCTCTGGGCCTCTGTATTTGTCTCAACTCGTCTGCACGGTTTACAGAAAGTGTTTGCAGTGCACAATGAGTGTATTTTTATTGGCCCAGCCAGGCTCCTTCAGCAAACAGGGACCTGGCCAGGCTTCCTTGCTCAGTGTGGCTGTCGGATCTCCAGAGGGGCTTCAGACAAATGATTGGGGGAAAAAACCCAACGATTTCTCCAGAACTATCAGGAACTTCCCTCTCATGCACACCTTTAAGCACCTGCTCTGTTCAGCCATAGTAACTAAACAGGATTTTTGGGTTTTATATCACTTAAACATGGCATTATAGGGATTTTGAAAACGCTCTGCTTATGTTACACATACCCCACCCTTTGGCTTATGAAGTATTTGAGGAAGCTCACAATAATTAGAAAATACACATATACAAGCAGCATTTCATTAAAGCAAAAATTAATCAGAAAGATTATGCAAATTACAGGACAGTTGCTTTTTTCAGATGTTACAGTTCTGAATACCAGGAGCCTACTTGCTGTGCATAAGAGAGCACACGCTCCCTGCAGTTCTCCTGATACTCATGTTCACCGTGTAGGGGCAAACCGGTGTGTACACGTGTGATGTGATCAATGGATTTTCCCTCAGGATTCACACGCATGTATATTGAGGCATGGTAAATAAACCCGTTACCCCTTTTCATGGAACACAAGCATGTGGTTGGAAGGTTCCCACAACACAATTGTGACATCTGAAAAGGGCCAACATTTAGCTGTTCTGCCATATTATACTGCATTAAGTGCAGGAAGGCAGAATATTCTGCTACTACTGAAACGGACAGTGAAACCAGGAGGCTTGAGGTAGCTCTATAGAAGAAGAGGAAGAGGAAAGAGGAGGAGGAGGAGGAGAAGAGTTGGATTTATATCTCACCCTTCATGGAGTCTCAGAGTGGCTTACAATCTCCTTTCCCTTTTCTCCCCACAACAGACAGCCTGTGAGGTAGGTGAGGCTGAGAGAGCTCTGAGAGAACTGCTCTTGAGAGAACAGAGAGAAAAACAGGTTTCCTACCTGTAACTGATGATCTTCGAGTGGTCATCTGTGCAGTCACACCAATGGGAGAGGCGCCGGCGCCGATCACGATCGGTAACTTCAAAGCCGCGGATTTCCGCGCCCCCGCCCCGGTGCGCATGCGCAGGCACCCCTCCCCTGCGCATGCCCAACGGGGCAGGAGCGGACATCCCGCCAGTTCCTTCTGACCGCTGCAGGAGCCCTGGACGGACCCGCAGCAGTGGGGAAGGTGGGCGGGTAGTGTGACTGCACAGATGACCACTCGAAGATCATCAGTTACAGGTAGGAAACCTGTTTATCTTCTTCGTGGTCTCTGTGCATCACACCAATGGGAGAATAGCAAGCTCACCACATACCTGGAGGAGGGTTGCGTGGTCCGTCAATAGGCGAGCGACTGCAGAACTGCACTGCCCACCGACGAACTCTGTCTCCACTGAAGGTCCAGCGCATAGTGTTTGATGAACGTATGCGGGGAGGACCAAGTAGCTGCTTTGCAAATGTCCGGCAAAGGCACCCCCTTCATGAACGCAGCTGAGGTAGCCATTGCCCTCGTGGAGTGAGCTCTGATAGGCCCCGGCAGAGGCCGCTTACGTAGCAAGTAGCACAGCTTAATTGTCTCTGTCAACCACTTGGACAGTCTCTGTGAGGAGATTCTCTGCCCCATAGAGGCCGAGGCATACGAGACGAAGAGCCTGGAGTCCTTGCGCACCGGTCTGATTCTATGTAAATAAAAGGAGAGTGCGCGCTTCACGTCAAGAGCGTGAAAACGTCTTTCCGAAGCCGAAGTGGGGTTCGGGAAATAGACCGGTAAGTAAATCTCCTTGTTTAAATGGAAGGCAGACACCACCTTCGGTAGGAAGGTCACATCTGGTCGCAAACGCACCCCTTCCGTGCTGAACTGCAGATAAGGGTGGTCACATCGCAAAGCCGCCAGTTCTCCCACCCGACGTGCTGAGGTAATGGCCACCAGGAAAGCCGCTTTCCATGAAAGAAGCTGCAGGGAACAAGTGGCCATAGGCTCAAAGGGTTTTCCCATGAGACCCTCCAAAACCCCGGGTAGGTCCCAGGAAGGCAAAGGAGCCCTGACAGAGGGGTACAGCCGCACCAGCCCCTTCAGGAAACTCTTGGTGGTAGGGTGAGTGAACACCGACCTGCCCTCAACTTGCTCATGGTTGGCTGAGATGGCCGCCAGGTACACCCTGATGGAAGAGACCGTCAGTCCCCTGTCTAACAAGGAGACCAAAAAGTCAAGGATGCTAGGGAGGCCCGCCCTCCTTGCGTCACTGCCCCTTTGAGAGGCAAATTTAACGAACTGAGTCCATTTGTAGGCATAGGACTTCCTCGTTGACTCCTTCCTACAATTAAGGATGACGTGTTGCACCCTCTCTGACAGCTCGCTCAGCCGAGCTTCCATGCCGTCAATTTCAGATGCGGGACGTCGTGGTGAACTATCCTGCCCTGCTGGGAGGAAAGTAGGTCCGGCTCCCCTGGGAAGTGGTGAAACCTGCCCTTGGACAACTGTAGCACAGGGGCGAACCAGTGTTGCCTGGGCCACCAGGGGGTGATCAGGATGCCCCTCGGACGCTCTGAGTATAGTTTCTGCACCACCCGTGTGATGAGCGGGATCGGGGGAAACAGATAGAGGTGGAGGCGGTACCAGCGAAGCAGAAGACCGTCCCCCAGCGACAAGGGATCTTTCCCCCCCCGGCAACAAAAGTTCTCGCACTTTCTGTTGTCCCGAGTGGCGAAGACGTCTATCTCCGGAGTCCCCCACTCCTGGAAGACCGGCTGTAGGAAGGTCCAGTTCAATTCCCACTCGTGCAGGGACGCTCCTCCCCTGCTGAGGAAGTCCGCACATACATTTTGCTCGCCCGGGAGGTGAGCTGCAAAGAGGTAAGTGTTCATCTCCATGCAAATCTGCCATACCTGCAATGCTAGAAAGCACAACTTGCGAGACACCGTGCCGCCCTGCCTGTTTATATAGGCCAGCGCCGTGGTGTTGTCCGTCAGTATTGCTACAGTTCGGTTTGCTAGCAGTGGCCTGAAAGAGAGGATAGCGTGATGAATCGCCAGAAGTTCTAGGAAGTTGATATGATATTGCAGGTGGTCCCTGGGCCATCTGCTGCCCACGCAAAGACCGTTGACATGTGCCCCCCATCCCCATAGGGATGCGTCTGAGGTCAGAGTCACTGTCGGCTGTGGCCTGTGGAACGGTGCCCCTTGAAGCAAGTTTTGCTTGTGGCACCACCACGTCAGAGACGCCAGGATCTCCTGCGGAATGGAAAACCTGCGTAGCGGAGGGTCTATCCCACAACGGAATCGTCTCAGGAACCACAACTGAAGACTCCTCATGTGCAGCCGTGCAAACGTCAGCACCGCCGTAGTGGCTGCCATTAGTCCCAGCAACCGCAGAATCTGGAGTGCAGTTACGGTTTGGCTTGACCGGAAAATGTGTATTAAGTCTATAATGTCCTTTGCTCTTTTCTCCGGCAGAAATGCCCTGCACTGTTGTGTGTCCAGAATCGCCCCAATGAATTGGATCCTTTGGGATGGATGGAGGAAGGACTTCTTCATATTCACTCGTAACCCCAACTGTTGGAGGAGGTTCAGGGTGGTGGAGATATGCTTCAGGAGGTCGGGTTCGGATCCGGCCACCAGAAGCCAATCGTCGATGTACGGGTATATTGCTATGCCCTGCAATCTGAGGTGGGCCGCCACCACTACCATAGTCTTTGTGAATACCCTTGGGGCTGTTGACAACCCAAAGGGAAGCGCACGGTATTGGAAGTGCGAAGTCCCAATGGCGAACCTTAGAAATTTTCTGTGAGCTGGATGGATGCTTATATGAAAATAAGCATCCTGGAGGTCCAATGTAGCCATCCAGTCTCCAGGGTTTAGCAGAGGAAGTATGTTGGACAGGGATGTCATACGAAACTTTTGGTGTGGTATAAAGTCGTTGAGTCCCCGAAGGTCCATTATGGGCCGCAGGCCCCCATCCCGCTTCGGGACGGTAAAATAGCGGGAGTAGAACCCCATTCGGACTTGGTCTGGCGGAACGGGTTCTATGGCCTTCTTCTCGAGCAAAGTCCTCACCTCCTCTCGGAGGGTGGGAGACGGGGTGGTGTAGACGAATGTTGGAGCCTTCGGCTCCTGTAGAAATTCGATTAGATAGCCCAGCCGGACTATCGACAGCACCCAGTGGTCTGTTGTTATGGACGACCACGCTCGGAAAAAGGGCCAGAGGCGGGGGTGGTCTGAAGAATTGGAGGGGGTGTGGTAAAGGAAGGGGGGGGAGTCAAAGGCCCTGTTTAGCCGGCCTGTTCCCCTTTTGCCTGGAAGACTGGGAGGAGGTAGGCGAGTATTTGGCCTTAGCCCCGTACTGGGACTTGCTGAAGGAGCCCGAGGTCTTGGGCCGCCATTGTTGGTCCCCAGATTGCTTCTGGAAGGGTTTCTTGCTCCATGCCTTGGACCATGGACGCTTGGTTTGCTGCCTGGATGACGCCGGTACCCCCAGATTCCTGGAGGTACGGATGCTTTTGTCCATGTCTTGGAGCACCGTATCGGTGGTGGCGCTGAATAGCCCCTTTCCATCGAAAGGTAAGTCCTCGACATAAGCCTGGGTGTCGGCCTGTAAGGCTGTGGACCTCAGCCATGAGTGTCTCCGAAGAGTCACAGCCGAAGTAAGAGTCTTGGCACCTATATCCCCAGCGTGTTTAGCGGAGTTTAACTGCTGCTTGGCCAATGCCATGCCCTCGTTCTGGATTTTCTTAAGGGCATTTCTGGAGTGTTCTGGAAGCCCTGGGAGTAAGGTGGACACACGATCCCATAGGGCGTATTGATAGCGCCCCATGCAGGCAGCGTAATTGGCGACCTTGAGGCCCAATGCTCCTGCCGTGTAAAATCTTCGCCCCAGACCATCTAGCTTCTTACCCTCCTTGTCTGGAGGGGTGGCGTGGGTCTTCCTGGCCTTGGAGGATGAAGCCACTACGATTGAATTGGGTCGGGGGTGATTGAAGAGAAAGTCCGCTGAGGATTCTTGAATACGGTACATGTGATCAAGCCTGCGCGATGTAATAGGGGTGGAAGCAGGCTTGTCCCATGAAGCTTTTGCAGTGTGTAACATCACCGTTGTCAATGGAAGCGCTACGGCCGTCGATGTATCCATCTGAACGATGTCGAATACACTATCGGTAACGACAGGCACAGGCTGAATGGTCGACAAAGATATAGACTGAGCCATCCTTTTTATCAGTTCCCCATAGGATTTTAAGTCCTCCGAAGGGGAGATGGGCTGGTCTTCTCCGACCTTGTTTGGGGGAGATGGCTCCTCTGAGGACAGCTGCTCCTCTTGGATAGAGCCCTCGGAGGATCTCGGTGAGTCCGGGGACTCCGACTGGTCTGACTGAGCGGGTCGATCGCGAATCGGTTCCGGGGCCACAGTCTCTTCGGTGGGAGGAGACTTCTTCCTCTTTGCCTGTTCCTCGGCCGGAGGCTTCGACATCGACGCCGACGCTTTGCGCTTCGGGGGGCGGTACGATGTCCTCGAACGGTAAGATGCTTCCGAACGTTGGTCCCAATCAGGCTGACGAGGAGGGAACCAGGGAAACATGGACGGCATCGGGCAGGACCCGTAGAGGTATTGCCATTGCCTTTGGTCCCACGAGAGCGGTGGCGGTGTTCGCAGTCGTGGGGAAACTTCTCGGTGCCTCCTAGGAGATCGATCCTCCGGAGATCTCTCCTTCGATGACCGACGATCCCGTCGATACCGAGGACTCCAGGATCGGTCCCGTTGGGATGTCTTAAGCTGGTCCGGATGTGGCACCCGTTTCAGTGTTAGAGGGGAGACTCTCTGCGCACTGCGGGATCGATCCCGAGGAGTCGTCTCCGGTCGATCTCGAGAGCTGTCCTTCTCCTCCTGAGTGAGGTCCGAAGGGCTGTCATCGCTCACCAGACGTTGCGCCGATTCCAGATCTCGGTCGGAGTCGGAAGAGATCGCTATCTGCGTCGACATCGATTCGAGCGGCACAGTCGGTCGATGCCGAGCCGGGGAGGCCAGCAACTTTAAAGGCGGTAACACTGGAGTTGTTAGATCGGGCGGCGATGTCGGTGACGAGGTCGCAGGAACCTTCTTATGCTTCTGTTTGTCGGACTTTTTCTTCGACCCCGCAGAAGCTCCTTTATCCTCCTTAGACCTCTTCGCTGGTGTCGAGGTCTCTGATAACGAAGCCGAGCCCGCTCTTTTCAGGGGGCGATCGGCATCGAGGGAGGTTTTGTCGGTATCGACCACCGACGTCGAGGATTTTGGCGCGCTTTCTGATGACGCCATATTCCTCGGAGACAGCGCCTGTTCGACCAAGGCTGCCGCGAGACGAGCCGCTCGGTTTTTGCGGGTTTGTCTGGAAAACCTCGCGCAATGGGTGCAGGAGTCCGGTTTGTGTGTCTCTCCTAAACACAGCAAACAAAGGGTATGGCCGTCCGGAGGGGCGATCTTACTGCCACACCGCCTGCACCGTTTGAAGAAGCCCCAGCGCTTTTCCATACGCGAAAGCGTGGGGAGGGTGAGGGGGGGAAGAGGGAAGGGAAGGGAAAGGGATACTGGAGTCAAGGAAAAATAACAAAAATAACACTCCACCCCACTCACGAAATGAAGGAAAGCGATAACGCTAGAAGAATCCGCACTGGAAAGAAAACCAGCAAGGCTGAAGCAAGTAATCCACCGACCGAAGGAAAGATCGACTGATCTCAGCGGCGGTCAGAAGAGAACTGGCGGGATGTCCGCTCCTGCCCCGTTGGGCATGCGCAGGGGAGGGGTGCCTGCGCATGCGCACCGGGGCGGGGGCGCGGAAATCCGCGGCTTTGAAGTTACCGATCGTGATCGGCGCCGGCGCCTCTCCCATTGGTGTGATGCACAGAGACCACGAAGAAGATCTGGGACTTACCCAAGGTCACCCAGCAGCTGCATATGGGGGGGGGGGGGAGTGGGGAATCAGACCTGGTTCTCCCAAACCAGAGTCCTCCACTCTTAACCACTAAACCAAACTGGTTCTCTGCTACTCCAGAACTGTCTGGCTCAGGCACCTCAGAAGAAACCAAGATTAGAAAATCAGTGTCTCTTCATTAATAAGTCAAAATGTTCCCTCTAAGCTGCAGAGTTTTGTGAGCAAATATTCTATGTTGTGAGCTACTGGCATTAAAAGTTGTGAGCTAGTGCATAAATTATTGTGCTCTGGGGCCATCTTTCCTGAGCTAAGACAAAAATGTGTGAGCTGGAGGTTAAAAATCTGTGAGCTAGCTCAAGCTAACTCAGCTTACAGGGAACACTGGTCAAGAGACACTGATTTTCTCTGACAAGTGGCAATTCTACAGCAGGAGGGGCAGCAGGCTCAGCCACAAGCTGGTGCTAAAAACACAGGCACAAGACAAACAGCTCACCAATGACAATCCCCAGCACATACATCTTGCATCACACCCACAACTTGTGAGACAATACACTCTGGTGCTGTCACTCAGAAAGGGGTGGGGAGAATATGGGGCTGAGAGCCAGTTTGGTGTGGTGGGTAAGTGCATGGACTCTTATCTGGGAGAACTGGGTTTGATTCCCCACTCCTACTCTTGCAGCTGCTGCAGTGGCCTTGGGTCAGCCATAGCTCTCGCAGTTGTCCTTGAAAGGGCAGCTGCTGTAAGAGCTCTCTCAACTCCACCTACCTCACAGGGTGTCTGTTATGGGGACGGGGTGGGGGGAGGTAAAGGAGATTATTACCACTCTGAGATTCAGAGTATAGGGTGGGATATAAATCCAATATCCTTTTTTTCTTAAAGATAGCAGCAGACCTGGATTCTTAGGTACCCCAATTTGGGCATCCTTTCCCCACTAATTAAAGAGCCAAAGGGAAAGGCCGGAGTGAAAGAGTGAAAGTGTTTCCTGCTCGAGAAGATTAACTCTCCAAATTACATATGAACACAAGGGTTTAGGGTGGGGAGGGAGTGGGGGAAGGGAGGAAGGGAAGCAAGAAGGGAAAAGGAAACCATCCTCCCTGGCAATAAATAGCTAGTTCATTTAATAAAGAGGAAAGGGGGGGAGGGTGATAGCTGAAAGAAAATGAGGTTGGTGGGTGTGGAATTAGGCTTGTCAAACAAGGGGCTTTGCTGTCCCAGAACTACGCCTTTATTGTTGCAATTTTTCATGCTTACTTAGCTCTGAATGCTGCAGAAGACAACAGCTCATTATGGGGAGGGGGGCTGGAGGAATGGGGTAAAAGGGGGTGCCATAGGCCCCTGGCTATTCCTGCAACTTTAAGGGATACAGAGAGGGGAACTCCCAACCCCTTGGGTTTCTCACTGCATATACCAAACATTACATTGGAGTGGGGTTGATAAGGCAGGTAAAAGTCTCTTTCCTGGGTGGTGCGGTGAACATGCTGAAAATAAAAACAACAGCAGCAGCTCTTAAAAGAACAACAAGGGGGGAGACAGCTTCTCCCTGGACTTGCAAATCACAGTTAACCTGGATCAGATACTCCTTAACGCACTTTCACTATAACCACCTATTGGAATCACAGCCCCTTGGGGGGGGGGGGAGGGTCTAGAAGGTTTGCGAATACAAATATGACCTGTGGGCTCAGCAGATGACACCTTCAGCCCCCTATCTGGCAAACAGAACAAACAGCCTCTCTTCTCACAATAATGCACACAGGCATTAAGGACTGATATCATAACTGGCCATCTTGGCGGGTGTCTGTTCTAATTTTCTATGCTCTGATACAAATCACAGCAAGAAAGGCTCACCTGGTGTAACCTCAGCTATGGGAGTGTCTGTACAGCCCGCTATGCTATTCAGCAGCTTCATGCCATCTCACCGGGAGCCATCATTTCAATGCTTGGCAGCTTGCTCAGTGGGTCTTTGGTTCCTGCTCTGGAGTTACCTACTCTTTTGCAGTCTTGGTAGCTCTCTAAGGCAGCGGTGTCAAACTCATTTGTTATGAGGGTTGGATCTTCACCTTGTCAGGCCAGGCTATGTGTGTCATAAAATGTAATGCCAGGTAGGGGAGATATAAACTTTATAAAGAACACAGACAAACACACACACTCAACCTAATCCACCTCACTGGCTTGTTGAGCATCAGCCTACAGAACGAAGAGAGGCTTGGCTCAGTAGCTCTGCTGCGCAACTGAGAGTGCCTGGCAAAGCTAGCTCTCCTTCCCCCACTTCCTCCTCAAGGGAGGCGCTTTGCTCTGTAGCTCCTGTGCGATTGAGCAAGCCTGGCAAAGCAAGCTGTGATGCAGACGGAAGCGAGAGAGAGGGAGAAGGAAGCAGACAACAGTGAGTTGCTTGTGGGCCTGATAGGAGCCCTCCGGAGGCCTGATTCATCACTTGGGCTGCATGTTTGACACCCCTGCTCTAAGGTCTGGAGGCGAGTGGGCAGGTACCTCTCACCCTTACAACACTGGTGCAAATGACACTTCCAGGCAAGGCTTTAAAAAAACAAAACCAGGAATGCATAGGAACACAGTTCCAGCTGGCTTGGTATCAGGGGGTGTGGCCTAATATGCATATGAGATCCTGCTGGGCTTTTCCTTTTTTTTTACACTAATAAATGTGTTTTAACAACAACAACTAATAAAGCACACTAATAAATTATCATAAACTTAGATAAAATTATCCATGATCAGTCACAACCATTCACAATCAACTGTCATTGCAGGAGATCTCCGGGACCCACCAGGAGATCTCTAGGACCCGAATTCCTCCCCAGGCATCACCCCCAGATCGCCAGAATTTTTTTTCTTTTTTTTTAATGAAAGAAGTTTATTTAAACTTGAATACTAAATCATATAAAAATCTAAATACCAGTAACAATGACCATACAAGAATTACTTATATACAAGTAGGGATACATGGAGTACATAAATGTGTATTAATGTAGGCATATAAATGTGTATGTAGAAATTAACCAAAGCAAAAAAAAAGAAAGAAAAGAAAAAGGAGGGGGAGAGAAAGACAGAGGGAAGGAAGAGAAAACCATATGAAATCTAATATCCCATTTCACTGACCGGGTTCTGCATTAATAGGTTGGAATAAGTAATCTGAAAAAGATCATTTTCACATATGAAGGATTAGTCCAAAAAAAGTCCTGCTTTCAGGTCACCACCAAACACTGCATATGTAAATGCTACTGTATTGAGTGGTATTAAACCAAAATGCAGCAATTGTTGAAATAAGAGAACCATTTTGGTGTAGTGGTTAAATGTGAGGACTCTTATCTGGGAGAACCAGGTTTGATTCCCCACTTCTCCACATGTATCTGCTGTTGTGACCTTGAGTCAGTCACAAGTTCTCTCAGAGCTGTTCTTCTGGAGAGCAGTCTCTTACCGTTTTCACACACAGCTAACCTCGCAGTCACAATCCTGTTCCCTCCGCAGCGTCCGGTCGGATTTAGCACCATCTGCGCCGGAGTTACAGGAAGTGCCGCGGCTTTTGCGTAGCAAACGTAAACCGCTAAAACCCAGTTTACGTTTGCTACCCAGAAGCTGCGGCACTTCCTGTAACTCTGGCGCAGATAGTGGGAAATCCGACCGGAAGCTGCGGAGGGAACAGGATTGTGACTGCGAGGTAAGCTGTGTGTGAAAACGATATCTGTCAGAGCTCTCTCAACTCTACCTACCTCACAGGGTGTCTGTTGTGGGGAGGCGAAGGGATGGAAATTATAAACCACTCTGAGACTTCCAAGTGATGGGCAGGGTATAAATCCAATCTCTTCTTCTCATCAAGAGTAAACTGCCGAAGTGTGGAAATATATACATGACTATACAATAGGAATCCCCAATTTTCAGAGTTCCCATAAACTGTATTGGAAAACAATACAATGTGGTATGATAAGTTATGGGACCAGTATGTAATGAGTAAGACAATGGATAACCCTTTCTTTGAAAATGATACTGATTTGGCTATAGATTATGATTTGCTTTGGGCTCCAGTTTGGGAATTCTTTGGGAATATTTCCTTTTTGCCTAATAGAATGAATTGTAGGCTTTTTCTTAATTCTTAATACCTAGCATATTATGTATTGTTTTTGTAAATTGTTTGTTATATGCATCCAATGATCTAAATTGGATTCTTGTATGTTAGATTTATATTTCTGTTATATGTTCCCCTTGAATTGAATTAGATTCAATAAAATAAAATCTATTTTAAAAATTGTATTGGAAAACAGAATATCAGTCCGCACTAAGGCTCATGTGACCAAGTGGATTCCCCAAAGACAAGTCCAAACAAGGTTCCGTGGTGAAGCTTCTCATTCTGCTGTTACATACTTTGTCAATGGACAAAATCCTTGCACACAGCTTATCAGGCCTTCAAGCCACATCTGGAATACAAGACTGAATTGTCAAACTCCGA
The DNA here is from genome assembly GCF_032191835.1 of Heteronotia binoei. Lineage (NCBI taxonomy): Eukaryota > Metazoa > Chordata > Lepidosauria > Squamata > Gekkonidae > Heteronotia > Heteronotia binoei. Next base: position 15,475,265 of record NC_083242.1, on the reverse strand, counting down.
CTCTGGCAAAGTCGAATATGAAATCAATTTAACGGGGAGGACAAAAATCACAGAACACTCTTTCACTGGTGGAATAGCCTTCCGGGTAAAGAGCAAGGGTCCCACAGTCATTATGGAGGGGCTTTGGAGCAGCTGGAGTGGTGAACCGCTTGAAGTTAAATGGTAAACATGGGGGCCAAGCCAGACAAGACCACTGGAATTTCCACATCTAGAGCTCCCAGCTGTTTTTTAAACTGGGTAAGTAGGCATATGGGGTACTGATTCAGATTGGGAGTATGTATGAGACTGAGTGAGGCTGAAGTCTTAAGAACATAAGAGAAGACATATTGGATCAGGCCAATGGCCCATCCAGTCCAACACTCTGTGTCACAAAGTGGTCTTGATACATGTTCTTTTCCAACACATTTGACAAAAAGACAGTAAAATAAATGCACACCTTTGAGCTCCTTTTTATCTACTGTAGAATAACCATGACCTCTTTGACACACCTCTGTTCATTTTTTTTAAAAAAACATATACTTACCCAGAGGCTAATCTTCATTTTGCATGGGTGATAGAGTTTCACCAGCAAACCCATGGCTAAAGCAAAGGAAGAGCTATTTTTCTCCCTTGTGCGAGCCGCAGGATGGAGCCAGGGTGGCAAAGGGCTTGCCAAGTTGCTGTGGTGTTCAAGGTATGCCCTGGAGCCCAGTTCAGGATTTTGTTCCTTTTCCCTGAAACATTAGAAGAACACTGAAGCGAGATCCACTTTGAACAAGACCCATTTCTAGTTCACAACCTAAATTTTGCTTACAACCAAATCCTCTAAATTTGGGGAAATTCACATTATGCCTTCAACAACCCAAACAACAACCCAACAAAACAAAAAGTTACTGCTCCATGGACACTCAGCAGGGCTTTTTTTTGTAGCAGGAACTTCTTTGCATATCAGGCCACACCCCTCTTATGTAGCCAATACTCCTGGAGCTTACAGGGCTCTTATTACAGGGCCTGCTGTAAGCTCTTGGAGGATTGGCTTCATCAGGGAGGTGTGGCCTAATATGCAAAGGAGTTCCTGCTACAAAAAAGCCCTGACACACTTTATTTACTCCATTGATGGTGCGCTTTTCTCCTTCGGGGGCACCCCATGTGCCCTACAACACTCTCCCCTTTTCTATTTTATCCTCACAACCACCCTGTGAGGTAGATCAGACTGAGAGAGTGTCCCAAGATCACCCAAGCAAGCTTCCATGGCAGTATGGGGATTTCTGCTGGATATTCTTACAGGGGGAAAAATATTATTTAGCAGAGATCAAAATCAACAGAGTAATAAGAAAGAGGCACAGTCTATGTGTATGCTTTCAAAGAGGAAGATTCCTTTGCTTAAACTAACAAGGGAAAGGGTACACTGGGAATGAAAATAACAGAAACTAACTCCTACACGTTTACAGCTAAAGACTGTTATAAGGAATGGCGTATCTTTACCAACCTGACAAAGATGGGAAAAGAGGTCATAAAATGCAAAATAGCCAATGCATTGATTTCCAATCACAACACTAAAGTTCAGTTGATTTAACTAACAATTTCCCCTAAAAGAACAGGGGCCTGGTTGCTGCCATTTCAAATGTCTCCTATGCCTACAACAATAATGGGAGAACCAGGTTTGATTCTCCACTCCACATAAACCTGCTGGTGTGACCTTGGGTCAGCCACCAGTTCTCTAAAGGCTGTTCTGCTCAAGAGCAGTTCTGGGAGAACTCTCTCAGCCCCACCTACCTCACAGGCAGTGTTCTCTCTAAGCTAGCTCACAGATTTTTAGCCTCCAGCTCACACATTTTTATCTTAGCTCAGGAAAAATGGCCCCAGAGTAATCTACTTTATGCAATAGCTCACAACTTTAATACCAGTAGCTCACAAAGTAGAACTTTGTTCACAAGACTCTGAAGCTTAGAGGGAACATTGCTCACAGGGTGTTTGTTGTGGGGAGGGGAAGGGAAAGGAGATTTGTAAGCTGCTCTGAGACTCCTTTGGTTAGAGAAGGGCAGGGTATAAATCCAATCTCCTCCTCCTCCTCCTATCCCTCCTTAGTCGCCAGTTAAGGAAATGGCCAGCAAAGATTCCCACAACATCCTAATGGAAAGGGCGTGGGAAATAAAACTCAAAACTGGGAATTCCTCACTGGAAAACTCTGAATTCAGATCTGAAGGGGGGGGGGGGGTGGAGCTGCATATGAACATATGAAGCTGCCTTATACTGAATCAGACCCTGGGTCCATCAAAGTCAGTATTGTCTACTCAGACTGGGCGGCTCCCCAGGGTCTCAAGCTGAGGTTTTTCGCACCTATTTGCATGGACCCTTTTTGGGAGATGCCAGGGATTGAACCTGGGACCTTCTGCAGGAAAAGTACAGGAAAATGTGAGGTAACAGGGCACTACATTCAGATGTGGTTATGTGGAAAGTTTTAAGACATTAAATTCAGGGCACTAAATTAAGATGTGATTATGTGGAAAGCTTTATGGACTTTGATTATTTAAGAACACTGCTGTGGGGGTTTGCACTTGTGTGGAAATGGTCACGTACTCCATGAATTTCCCCAAGCCCCTTTTTTTAAAGTTTGTTTGCTAATAAGACATTGGATTTTCCTCATTCTCTTTTGCTTGAGATAAGGCATTTCTGCTCTTTGGGCATTTCCTCTGCATCACCGCTGCACCTGCTCTCAGGTTGTATGTATCAACCTATATTCCACGGGGATCTGGTTATGCTGAATGACAGGGCTTTCTTTGTAGAAAAGGCCTAGCAGGAACTCATTTGCATATTAGGTCACACACCCCTGACATCATCATTGTTTCACATAGGGGTTTTTTGTAGAAAAAGGCCAGCAGGGCCTTATTTGCATATCAGGCCACACCTTCTGGTGCCAAGCCAGCCGGAACTGTGTTCCTGTGCGTTCCTGCTAAAAAAAAAAGGCCCTGCTGACTGAACAGTTCCAGCTGGGAGAACTGGATTGAATAACCTGACATTTCTCATTATTCTAGATAGGGGTATTTTTTTTTCTGGAAAAAGAGGAGTCAGAACTCTCAAGAGGGAAATGAAGAAGAAACACACTGGTGCCCCTTATGAACTTTTAAACATTTTTTGAGAATTTTGTTCAGGGGGGTTATTTGTAGCAGGAACTCCTTTACATGTTAGGCCACACACCCCTTATGTAGTCAATCCTTCAAGAGCTTACAGGGCTCTTATTGCAGTGCCTACTGTAACCTCTTGGAGGATTGGCTACATTAGGATGCAAAACTGTTCCTGCTACAAAAAAAAGCCCTGATTTTGTTTCCACGAAATGGTTCTGGAACTCCATTCCAACGTGTTCCCCAAGAAAAGAAGCCCTGATTCTAGAACATGAAAGCTGAACCTGTCATTGCCTAAAAGCTTGAAATCTAGAAATACAGGGTCAGTCCTTTAGCCTGACCTGCGAGGGCTGACAAAATTCTCCACTGCCACTGCTCCCTATTCTCCTCCTTTCTGTTGCCTCTCAGCAGTGAGGAAGAGATTCCAGGGATCCGTCTGAAGGGGAAAGGGAGGGACTGGAATCAAGATGGGAGTCACTCTCTATCTGAGTAGGATGATGGAGCCTCCTGTTCTTGCTGGAAATTAAAAGCAGAAGCCGTGGAGCGGTGACAAAAATCTGCATCACGTTACGGCAACACTTGGCATTTTTTAAAAAAGATTTTATAATACATCGATTTGAAACTCAGCCAGTGATCATCATCAAAGTACTATCAGTGCCTGAGTAAGAACAACGAATCTGGAGTCTGGAGTGAAAAGCTGGGGGGGGGGGGGAGACCTAAGGGAGGGCCAAGTATTGATGTCTAATCCTTTTTTAATGCCAGCACTAGAGACAGCATGGGTGTGGGTGTGTTTTGTTCTGAAGCAGAGATACAATTTAGTAGGGTAACAGGAGCCAGTCAATAGCAACCAGAGTGCACGAGAGATAGACTGGATTCCTTTAAGGCCAGAGTCGCAATCTTAACCCACTGCTGTCTTTCCAGTGCATTTTAATTTCTTGAATGATAAGGGACGGATCTGAAATGGGAGAGAGATGTGGCCAACACTGACGCTTAAGAGGGGGGGGGGAAAGATTGTATCAATGGAACTCTCTGTCTGGGGCAGTGATGCTTCTAGTGTCTTGGCCCGATTGGTGGACCTCCTGATGGCACCTGGTTTCTTTGGCCACTGTGTGACAGAGTGTTGGACTGGATGGGCCATTGGTCTGATCCAACATGGCTTCTCTTGTGTTCTTAGAGGGAAAAGACAAAGGCAGCAAGAGGGCTCACCCAGCTGTTCTCTTTTAAGGGCTCAAATTCAAGCCTGGAGAGTGCTTTTTTGTTAGAGTATTTTGCACGCAGCAGAAGAGCTGAAGGAGAGGGACAGGCAAAACACAGGAATTAATAGACAAGAGAAACAGCTGTATTCAATGGTAGATATATTTACCAGGAAAGTATCCAATATTCAGAGTCGTTGCCAGGCCAAGGTCATACACAGTAATCAGTACACACTTCAGTAGATAACAGTATACAGCAGTAAGTATACACAGCACGATCCAAGCACAGTAGCCTAGGATCCAACACCAGCAGTGATCGCTGCCACCCAGATAGCGGGCCTCACAGAACCCACAATCCTTACAGGCAGACTGAGCAGGCTCACTGAGCTTCCCTAAGTACACGTACCAATCATGCAATCTTACCAGAAGGTTGCATCAGCTCTGTGAGTCAGCACAAAGCCTAATTACAGGTGAGGTCATCCCACCTTACCTCAGTAACAGGTAACAGCTGGATCATGATGCAGCATGACTCAGCATGACATTGCAGAAACAACATTACTATTACTAAGATGGAGCCAGTCAGCCATTTTAGGACTGAGTTCCAACATTCTCCTCTTAATAGTTCTGTTCGTTTCTCAATCCGAGCCTTTTACAGTGCTCATTATGTTTTTCCATAGTCTGGGGTTTGGTAAACATATCTGCTGTATTGTGGTCAGTATCACAATACCTTATGTTTATCAACCCTTCCATGATACATGATCTGACATTCTGGTACCTTATGTCAGTGTATCTATTCCTTGTCTTTACTCCTTCCGCTTTTGCAATCTCAATCACAGCTTGATTGTCTTCCAGAACGTCAACAGGCTTCTCTGCCTCTATATGCAGGTCCTTTAGTAGCTGTCTAAACCATTCTACCTCAGTACAAGCAGTAGAAAGGGCGCAGAACTCTGCTTCTGTGGTGGACAAGGCAACCACACGCTGCTTTTGTGTCTTCCAGCATACTAATACCTCTCCCAAATATATGGAAAGACCTGTTGTTGACTTTCTGGTTTCACAGTCACTTGCAAAACTTGCATCTGTATAGACTTTCAGTGCTAGCTCCCCCCTAGGTTCGATATAAAGACACCAGTCAGCAGTGTTCTTTAAATATCTCAACACTCGCTTAGCAGCAATCCAGTGATTCTGCTTAGGGTTCTGGGTAGCTCTTGCCAACAGATTACAGGCTACTGATATGTCTGGCCGTGTCCAATTACTGATATAGCTCAGACTACCAATTAACGACCTGTACATTTCAACATTACATGGTGGGCTATCAGTAACATCATTTACAAAGCCAGTCACCATAGGGGTTGAAACAGTTTTGCAATCAGTCATCTTGTACTTGTCCAACAAATCTATGATTTTAGGTTTTTGTGACAGTTTAAAACCTTGTGTAGTTTTTGCAATATCTACACCCACATAGGTCTGTACAGTACCAAGATTTCTCAGTTTAAACTTCTTACTTAAGGCTGAAACAATATCATCTGTTTGTTTCTTTGTCTTGGTTAGAATCCCCAAGTCATCCACAAAAGTAAGAACAATACATCGTGTTTCACCACTTCCCTTGGTAAACACACATGGATCAGCAATGCTCTGGGTAAACCCAAGCTGTTTAAGTGTACCCACTAGGCATTTTGACCATTGATGACCACTTTGCTTTAGACCATACAAGCTCTTATTTAGCAACCAGTATCCCTTTCCAGTACCAGGAATACCTTCTGGTCTCTTTAAATAAATTTGGTGCTCCAAATTAGCATTTAGGTATGCCACACAGACATCCAAATGGGTAAAATGGAGTTTTTCTCTAGCTGCCACAGTTAACGCAGTCAGAAGTGAACTGCTCTTTAACGTTGGAGCAAACACTTCGTCATAAGTCTCATTAGTCTGTCTGCAACCTTGTGCTACAAGCCTCGCCTTATACTTTTTTCCCCCAGACTGGTCTGTTTTCACCTTGTATACCCATCTAGTGCCTATGGGTTTTACACCGGCAGGTACAGTATCAGTCTCAACATAAACATTTAAACGTTTCAGGGAAGAAAGTTCATCGTCCATAGCAGCCTTCCAGTTACACTGCTCTTCCTTGGACAAAGAGAAAATGTCAGTATATTTCTCAGGCTCATGTATAGCAGACATTACAGGACTAAATCTCTCAGGAGCTCTTCTTTCACGTGTAGATCTCCTCAATGCAGGCTCATCAGTTGGCACATTCCTCCCGGATAATTCCTCACGAGTAGGCTTCTCCTCCATCTCCTCCTCGTCAGGCATCTCTTCTTTTGGGGTTAACTCAGCCGCCTCTCCCTCCTCTGGGTTGCTAGGCATCGAGCTGACTTGTAACCGGATTCCTTGGTCATCCTCAGGACAGAACGCTGGCGATTGGGTGCAACGATCCCAGCCCTCTGATCTCTCCAGAAACGTGGCTGAAGCACTAATCACCACCTCACGACTGTCGAGCGTGCCAAAACGATAACAGCTCCCGTTCCTCTCATACCCGAGAAACCTCATACGTCTAGCCTTCAGTTGGCCTTTACGTCTGAGCTGTTGAGGAATATGAACAAAAGCTGTAACTCCAAATACATGCAAATTTGCCAAGTTAGTTACCTTGTCATGCCATAGGCTTGCTGGTATTTTGCCAGTAGATGAACACCAAACTCTGTTCAGGTTGTAGTTGGCACAGCACATAGCCTCTGCCCAAAATCTCCAGGGCATATCTGCATCACGTAACATACACTGGCACATGTCTTGCAATGTACGGCCTCTTCTCTCACAAAAAGCATTATGGGTAGGTCTGTACGGAGCAGTCAATCTGTGCTCAATCCCAAGCTCTGCAAACAAACTTTGAAAACGTTTATTAACAAATTCCGAGCCTCTATCAGAAATAATGCATGCAGGCACATTTCCAGTTTTTCTCTTAACAAACCTTAGCCAATTCTGCATATTTTGAAAGGTTTCAGTTTTAGCTTTCAACAGGTAAACAAAACCATACCTTGAATAGTGATCTTCTATACTTAAGACATATTTGGCCCCGCCCACTGACTCCTTAAAGGGCCCTATCAGGTCTAAGAACACTAGGTCAAGAGGTTTCTTACTAGTAAATTTACTTGGAGTACGCACAGGAGCTTTTGTAGACTTTACCAGCTTGCAGATTTCACAGTCAAGAAATTCCTTGCAAGGTTTAAGACTAAGGCCTTCTGCTTGTTCAACAGTCTTCTTTAGAGCAGGAAAACCAGCATGGCCTAATTTCCTGTGTAAAAGATGACAGCAATTATCATGCACTGGTTTATTTACACAGACGTTATTACACGTTTGTACCTTGGTATGCAAGAAGTATAAATCTCCCTTCAGCATAGCCTTTACACTCAAGCCGTCCTTGGTCCTCAGCTCACAACACGAGGTGTCAAATTGCAGTTTGAAACCTTCCCTGCACAGAGCAGACACAGACAGCAGATTCATCTTAAGTGAAGGAACAAAACCCATAAGCAGCTCCTTCCTTAGGCTTGGCAGGAACACTTTCCCTCTGCCAAAAACAGTTGCTTTAACTCCATCTGCCAAAACAACAGACTGGTTATCAACAGGTGTGTAAGAAGTAAACAAACTCCTCTCTCTACAGAGGTTCTCCGACGCTCCGCTGTCAATTAGGAAAGATTGAGTGTGATTAGTTGACTTACCAGTAGTAACGAGATGCACATTACCACGCTTATCAGCAGACCTCATTTCAGACCGTCTCTCTTTCCCTTTCTGGCCTTGACAATTCCTAAACAAATGTCTGGATGAGCCACACCGGAAACATTTCTTCCTTACAGCCATTACATTACCTGTTGGACAGTCAGGATCCTCCTTAACAGTAAATCCACTGCCCCTCTCTGGCTTACAGACAGGCTTTCTCTCCGCACGTAGAGAGGAATTGGACTGTCTCTTGCCATATTCATCAAGAAGCCGTCCAGTTACGACGTTCATGGTTAACCCTGTCTCAGGCAAACCCTCCAGGCTCGTTATCACAGCGTCATATGATGCATCTAAGGAGCTTAAAAGTATGCACACCTCCTGTGATTCAGAAAACATTTGGTTATGCTCTCTTAGCTCTAGAAACATCCTACGCATAGACTCTATATGAGATAACATATCAGCATTAGCTGCCAGCCTGGTATGCAGAAGCTTCCTCACCAAACGAATCTGAGAACCGACAGTTCCTCGGACGTAAATTTCCTTCAAAGCATTCCAACAGTCATGGGCCTTCTCCAGTCCTGCTATATGCACCAGCTGGGAGTCGTCTAGAGAAAGACCTATTAAAGACAAAGCCTTAACATCCTTTTTACGCAAAAGGTCTGCAGCTTTTCTGTCTTCAGCAGCTTCCTCTGCCTCCTCAGCAGCCTCCTCTTCACACTCCGGGCTACTGATAGGAGCAGCCACCACCTCCCACAGCTCTTGGTGCTTTAATAACAGACTGACCTTCTGGGACCACGTAGCATAGTTAGTCCCATTCAGCTTAGTAATGCTGAGCCCAGAGAAGGAAACAACATTTGCAGCTTCCATCTCTGCTACTTATCACTGGACACCTGGGCAACTTGGCAGTCTGCCTCCGTCTCTTCCAAAACACTGTGTTGCCTCCTCTGTCTTCAGAACAGCAGCACCTCTAGAAACACTGGGAGCACTGGGAGCTCTGGGCCCATAACCAATGTTAGAGTATTTTGCACGCAGCAGAAGAGCTGAAGGAGAGGGACAGGCAAAACACAGGAATTAATAGACAAGAGAAACAGCTGTATTCAATGGTAGATATATTTACCAGGAAAGTATCCAATATTCAGAGTCGTTGCCAGGCCAAGGTCATACACAGTAATCAGTACACACTTCAGTAGATAACAGTATACAGCAGTAAGTATACACAGCACGATCCAAGCACAGTAGCCTAGGATCCAACACCAGCAGTGATCGCTGCCACCCAGATAGCGGGCCTCACAGAACCCACAATCCTTACAGGCAGACTGAGCAGGCTCACTGAGCTTCCCTAAGTACACGTACCAATCATGCAATCTTACCAGAAGGTTGCATCAGCTCTGTGAGTCAGCACAAAGCCTAATTACAGGTGAGGTCATCCCACCTTACCTCAGTAACAGGTAACAGCTGGATCATGATGCAGCATGACTCAGCATGACATTGCAGAAACAACATTACTATTACTAAGATGGAGCCAGTCAGCCATTTTAGGACTGAGTTCCAACATTTTTGACTGTGGGCAGAGTACCTTTTGACCATCACTGAGTAACACAACTAGCCCAGAATATCTGAAATTACGGGATAGGACTCCCACAGCAGGGAGCAGAAACTAGGAGATGAGCTAGAACAGGGATGGCTGAACTTGCTTCATATAAGAGCAACACAGAATAAAATGCCAGATGTTTGAGTGCCACAAGACATGAATGTCAGATGTTTGAGAGCCATAAGAGAGGAAGGAAGGAAAAATGGAAAGAAAGGTGGAATGAAAGCAACTTTAAGTTGCAATGCTTTCTCTAAGCCGCTGGCTGGCTTGGCTTGGAGATGTGATTTAAAGAGAGAAATGCCTTCTCCAAGCCAGCCAACAAGGTAGTGGGGGCTTCAAGAGCCACACAATATATGTGAAAGATGTGCCAAAGTTTGTCCATCCCGTCCCTGGGCTAGAAGCTGAGCTCCCAACACCTCATTATTTTAGAAATCACAGTGATAAGAATGTATATAAAGCTAGTACATTTATCCTGCTTGCTCTCCAAGGACGTAAGGATGGTGTGCATGGTTTTAGCCCCCCCCCCCCCTCCCCAATAAATGGATATGAATGCAGGAAGCCACCTTATGCTGAGCCAGTCCCTTGGTCTGTCAGGGTCAGCACTGTCTGCTCAGACTGACAGTGGCTCTCCAGGGTCTAAGGCAGAATTCTTTCCCATCACCTGCTACCTAGTCTTTTTAGGTGGCGATGCCGGGGAGTGAACTTGGGATGCTCTGTATGCAAAGCAGATGCTCTACCACTGAGCCGCTGAATGCCTCTTCTGAGATCAGGTACAGACAAGATGCGTAAGAGCTACAAGGCTTGGTTTCATAGCTGCACCCTGGAGCTCCTTCTTACAAGGTACAAGCCCTACACTGTAGCAGCAACATCTACAACTGAACCAGCAACCACATGGATTGAGTCACCCAAGTACCAGATTTTTACTTAGTCCTGCATTTCTAGGAGCCTCATGGGCACTTCACATGGGACAGATGCACAATATTCACCAAATCCCTTTTTGCTGAATAATAAAATAATTGAATATTGCTGGCTTCTGGGTTTAAAGAACGGGATAAGATTATCAGATCCCAAACTATGCCCAAAACACAATTTAAACGGAGCATTGCTTTGCATAAGCTACTAATTTGCATATGCCCAGTGGGTCTTAATAAAAAGGCCAACAGTAGTCCGTTTCACTCTTCTGCCACCATAGGTGAAGGCAAAAAGCACTGTGGCAAAAGATGGTACATTCTTATCAATTGTTCCTAATATCTGACCAGAACATAGGGCGTTTACGATCTGCAACACAGATTATATGCACTAGCAACTTCTTAACATTCAAGAGAGGCAGACTGAAGGCTTTATTCCCTAGCTGTATTTATAATCCCATGGGAAAAGTAAAGCCAAATTGACCAATGTTCGAATTTCTATTTCTCTGCTAGGATAGAGAGGGGATGCTGCCCCTTCCCCCTGCCCATAGCACATACTGTACAGGCCAGAGAGGTTATCCCCAGTGTTCCCTCTATGCTGAGTTAGTGTGAGCTAGCTCACAGTTTTTTAGCCTCCAGCTCACACATTTTTTTACTTAGCTCAGGAAGGATGGCCCCAGAGCAGGCTAATTTATGCAATAGCTCACAACTTTAACGCCAGTAGCTTACAAAGTAGAATTTTTGCTCACAAGACTCCACAGCTTAGAGAGAGCCCTGCCGCAGGGCTCAGTACTGGGTCCCATGCTCTTTAACTTGTTCATTAATGATTTGGAGTTAGGAGTAAGCAGTGAAGTGGCCAAGTTTGCAGATGACACTAAATTGTTCAGGGTGGTGAGAACCAGAGAGGATTGTGAGGAACTCCAAAGGGATCTGTTGAGGCTGGGTGAGTGGGCGTCAACGTGGCAGATGAGGTTCAATTTGGCCAAGTGCAAAGTAATGCACATTGGGGCCAAAAATCCTAGCTACAAATACAAGTTGATGGGGTGTGAACTGGCAGAGACTGACCAAGAGAGAGATCTTGGGGTCGTGGTAGATAACTCACTGAAAATGTCAAGACAGTGTGCGATTGCAATAAAAAAGGCCAACGCCATGCTGGGAATTATTAGGAAGGGAATTGAAAACAAACCAGCCAGTATCATAATGCTCCTGTATAAATCGATGGTGCGGTCTCATTCGGAATACTGTATACAATTCTGGTCACCGCACCTCAAAAAGGATATTATAGCATTGGAAAAAGTGCAGAAAAGGGCAACTAGAATGATTAAAGGTTTGGAACACTTTCCCTATGAAGAAAGGTTAAAACGCTTGGGGCTCTTTAGCTTGGAGAAACGTCGACTGCGGGGTGACATGATAGAGGTTTACAAGATTATGCATGGGATAGAGAAAGTACAGAAAGAAGTACTTTTCTCCCTTTCTCATAATACAAGAACTCGTGGGCATTCAATTAAATTGCTGAGCAGTCGGGTTAAAACAGATAAAAGGAAGTACTTCTTCACCAAAGGGTGATTAACATGTGGAATTCACTGCCACAGGAGGTGGTGGCAGCTACAAGTATAGCCAGCTTCAAGAGGGGATTGGATAAAAATATGGAGCAGAGGTCCATCGGTGGCTATTAGCCACAGTGTGTGTGTGTGTGTGTGTATTGGCCACTGTGTGACACAGAGTGTTGGACTGGATGGGCCATTGGCCTGATCCAACATGATTCTCTGGTTATCCCACTGCTAAACTAGGAGTGAGAACTGGCCATAACACATCTTCTGGTTTACAAAGGGCTGCCAGAGAAGGGAACAGAAGTGGATCCTGCGGGCTAGAACTGTATCCTCAACTGGCAGCCCTGGTGAGATGCAGGTGGATTCTAGGAGGGATGCAGTATTTTTAGGACACTGCATCAATATAACAATATTCTAGTGCTGATTTAAGAATAAAATAAAAGCCCCTCCTCCAGCTGGCAGGGGAAAGAAACGGCTGCTAGGGGAAAAGGCAGCCATATGGGCAAGAAAATCCAACTTTCACTACCCACACAGCATTCATCAACAGCATCCCAAAACTACAGAGCAAAATAGGTTTGAGGAAAAACTACAGAGCAAAATAGGTTTGAGGAAAAACTACAGAGCAAAATAGGTTTGAGGAAAAACTACAGAGCAAAATAGGTTTGAGGAAAAACTACAGAGCAAAATAGGTTTGAGGAAAAACTACAGAGCAAAATAGGTTTGAGGAAAAACTGGAGAAAAGCAGGAGAAATTCTGGAAGGTACACAAATGAATCATGATATGTGGGAAAGCCGGGATGGGGGATTGCTTCCCAAAAGCACTGAACTTGATCAGATGACCCATGCGGAAGCCAACAGTTTACTAAGAATTGGTTCATCATCCGTCTCCCAGTCCACCAGCAAGCAAACCGTCCTGTCTCCTGCTGAGTCTACATGAAGGGTCGGCCCTGCCGCTAGGCAAACTAGGAGATCGCCTAGGGCACCAGCCTTCTGGGGGTGCCAAATTGGACATGCCCATGTGACTCGGTGATGTTATGAGTGAGGGGCCCCCCCCAGAATTTAAAATTTAAATTTAATTTGCGGTTTATACCCTGCCCTGTCCCACAGGCGGGCTCAGGGTGGCTTACAACATTAAGAACGTTACAACAACAATAAATAAATGAAGCCATCTCATAAATATAATACATATAAATTAAATCAAAAGGACCATAATTCAGACAATTGGCTCAGCCTAAGATCACAATTCAGACAACTGGCACAGCTTCAGTTAGCCTGGCCTAGGGTGCCAGACAGTCTAGGGCCGTCCTTGTCTCCACGACATGGATTGTGCATCTGTGACCTTTTGGCAGAATACCTGTAAACAATATTAATGCCCTCAGAAAAAACAGACTTCTTGTTTCTATCATGGCGAGACCCGCATTCTTTGACAGAGTGATCAGTGGTATGAGAGATACTAAAAGCTGAGAATCACCAGGCTAGAAGATACACTCCATGCTAGGGAGTGGCCCATCTATTTTCCTTCTTCCTGAACATCGCTGCCAACAAAGATCTTACGGTTGGACAAGACGACCCTGGCAGTCCTTTCCAACTCTATGATTCCTGGAAAACTATTTGTGGTTATTGTAGCCATCCTCCAGTTGAACTAGCTGATCTAAGCAAGTAGAGTAATTTCACAGCCAGGCTACTACCTCAGTCTTGGAAGTCAGCAGGGCCTCTGTCAGCAACACTACTTGGGTTCCCAAAGGACTGTTCCGTTCAGATTCCCAGAGCAGGTCCAAGGGCAAAGGTTAAGAATCCAGGAAAGATGAGAGGATATATTTTTTCCCCTCACAGTTCTGGGATTATCATCTCTACTTAGCTGTTCTTGTCATCTAGAAACTGCAGCTCGGGAGTCATATTGTGTGGCTCTCAAAGCTCCCACCACCTTGTTGGCAGGCTTGGAGAAGGCATTTCTTTTGTTAAACCACTTCTCCAAGCCAAGCCAGCCAGTGGCTTGGAGAATGCACTTAAAGTTGTTTTTTCCCACCTCTCCCTCCCCCATATATTTTCCTTCCTCCCTCCTTCCTTGTCTTGAGGCTCCTTGTCTTACCGAGTCCGGTACAAGGTGCTGGTTATTACCTTTAAAGCCCTATATGGCCTAGGACCTGCCTACCTGAAGGACCGTCTCTCCCCACACGTTCCCCAGAGAGTACTGAGATCGGGAACTCGAAATCTCCTAGTTATCCCCGGGCCAAAAGAAGCACGCTTAAAATCCACCAGGGACCAGGCCTTCTCTGTCATGGCCCCCTCCTGGTGGAACCAGCTGCCGGAAGAGGTGAGGGCCTTGCGGGACCTTGCCCAGTTCCACAGGGCCTGTAAGACAACCCTCTTCCGGCTGGCCTATGACTAGCTGGTACAAGAAACAAGAAACAAGAAATCAGGTGTAGTTATAATAGAGGTTGCTGTCCCTAATGTCTTAAATATTTAAATGCTTTAAATGTTTTAAAATTTTAAAAGTATTAATTATTTTAACTGATTTATGCTTAAACTGTATTAATTATTTTTAACCGTTTTATGCTTAAACTGTATTTATGTGGAACTCCGTGCTGTGAGCCGCCCTGAGCCACTTGTTGGGAAGGGCGGGATAGAAATTATAAAAATAAAATAAATAAAAAATTCATGTCTTGCAGCTCTCAAACATTTGACATTCATTTGATATGGCTTTTACGTTAAGCAAGTTTGGCCACCCCTGATCTAGATCATGGCTTTCTCCCATCTCTTGTGTTGTCGAGTCAGGCTCCTCTTTGTAGATCCCTTGCAGAGTCCTGGTCTGAAAAATGCATTGGTAGCTTGCACCCTTGAGCCCGTGGTGCAGAGTGGTAAAGCTGCAGTACTGCAGTCTGCGCTTCCTGTTCACGATCTGAGTTTGATCCCGGCAGAAGCTGGGTTCAGGTAACCGGCTCAAGGTTGACTCAGCCTTCCATCCTTCCGAGGTTGGTAAAATGAGTACCCAGCTTGCTGGGGGGAAAGTGTAGATGACTGGGGAAGGCAATGGCAAACCACCCCGTAAAAAGTCTGCTGTGAAAATGTTGTGAAAGCAACGTCACCCCAGAGTCGGAAACGACTGGTGCTTGCACAGGGGGACTACCTTTACCTTTTTTTTTTTTTTTTAGCTTGCACCATATAGAAATGCCTTTTGCGTGACACCAACAAGAACTTCATTGGGGATAAACACAACTAAGGTAAGAGCTTCTTAAGTTGGGAGGGGAAAACACTCTAAATTCTAATTGTAAGAGTCACTTTTTATGAAGATCTATCTCACATGAGTGTTGATCTATACTCTTTGGTGAGAACTGCACTACTACCTCCTTTGCTCTGTATTGTGCACACTGCTTTTTTCCGTTGAGAAAAGTGTCTATTCCAGATCTATTGCATAACGGAGTATGGAGGATACTGCTTTTCTATCCAAGTCTTTCCGTCCAAGAGCAGAAATGGTCACACTGTAACTTTCATGCACCCCGGGGGAAACAAGAGGAAATTGCTGTTGGACTTTCCAGCAGAAATGTAATACCAAATTATCACAGGCCAAGAGGATTGCTAGACTGAGATGCTGAGAGTCACCCCGGAGAGGAAGCTTCATCAGGTGTTACTTTCTCCCACCTCGCTGCAGCAGAAATGTGATGAGAAAAGCCAACCAGGTAAAATTCTCTCTTCTAAGCAGGGGTCGTTTTGTAGAAAAATAGGTGGTGTCCCTATCCTTCATTATCCAATGGAGGGAAGGCATTGAAAAGGTGTGCAGTCCCTTTAAAAGGGATGGCCAGAACTCCCTTTGCAGTTCAATTGTGCTTGTCACAACCTTGCTCCTGACTCCAACCCCAGTGTCTCCACTCCAAAGTCTCCTGGCTCCACCCTCAATGTCTCCACCCTAAAGTCTCCTGGCTGTACCCCCAAAGTCCTCAGATATTTCTGGAATTGGACTTGGCAACCCCATGCCAAGTGCTTAGTGGTTTCGCAACCATGTTCTATAGTTGATCATTGTAATTATCAGGAAATCACCTGTTACTCATCCTCTGGGGACAGAAAGAGAGGGCACTGGAGAGTTACGGCAGGTTAGTTAATGAACTCATTTACAAACTGACGGAAGGCTTTACAAAGGTGTAGAAGCAAGGCTGCAAGCTGTACCAGCTGGAATCCCCAAACTGCAGCTTGCCGTTCTTGTTTGTTCACATATTCTGCACTCCTCTTGGGCAAACGCATTTCATTTTTCTTCCACTGTACACCAAGTGCAGGTGGGAGACAGTGATAAAGCCACCTGACAGTCTTAATTCTAAATCAGGGGTGGCCAAACTGGGAGACAGTGATAAAGCCACCTGACAGTCTTAATTCTAAATCAGGGGTGGCCAAACTGCAGTTCGAGAGTAACATGTGGCTTTTTCACACATGGTGTGGCTCTCAAAGTCCCCACTGCCCCATTGGCAGCTTGGAGAAAGCATTTGTCTCTTTTAATCACTTCTCCAAGCCAAGCCAGTCAGCAGCTTCGAGAATGCATTTAAAGTTGCTATTTCCCTTCCTTCCTTCCTCCCTCCCTCCAACATTTGATGTTCCTGTCTTGCAGCTCTTAAACGGCTGATGTTTATCCTATGTGGCTCTTATGTTAAGCAAGTTTGGCCACCCCTGGCCTAAGGTAAGAAATTTCTGCTAGCTTTGTTGGGTGGTGATGGAATACAAAAACCTGGAGCAAGTTAGGATGATCTGTTGCACTAATCGCCTACTAATTACAATCATTCGTTTCTATCAGTGTCTAGGCCACACCAGAATGTCCTTAAGAGCAGGACACTTTTCTATTGCAGAAGAAAAATGCAAGCAAAAGTAGGTGATGTTATGTCTGAAAGTATTTTGCTTCATTAGCTTTGTGCATTAACGCTTAAAGATGGGGAAATGTGACAAGCGGGTTAGGCGACAGAGAAATGAAAAATATCTGGGCTCAGAAGCCTTCAAATGTGTTTCCACCTCACTCCTTGGAGGGCAGGGAATAAGACTTGTTTCACGGCTGTGCCATCAGCATCTGAACTATACCCCATGCCCAACAACACCTCTTCAGAGAGGCGACCAGAGTTATTTGACGGGAATGCTCAAAGACGCCACACCACCAACAGCTTTCTGTGTGACGACAAAACCTGCTGAGATCTCCCCTGGTCAGGAATAATCCCCCTTAACTAACAGGAGGCTGATAATTAAGTTCTACTTTTGGCCAAAGCAAGCCTTTTCAGAGCAGATAATCTTGTAGGCAAATACAGCCAGTAGAGCAACTAGACTGGAAAGGCCTATGTTGCTTAGCATGCAAGAACACCAAATCCTGCTTCTGTGCATGAGTTCTCTCTCTCTCTGGAGGGAAGGTGCAACATGCCACTGCCAGATGTTAACTCAGCTGGAGCCAGAATTTGTCCTCTTATTGAGCTGGAGAATTCTGGGAAGGCGCCAGGGCTCTGTGTTTTAAAGTCTGTGATGTGGTTTGATCAGTACATCAAGGTGGTCCAGGAACTGGGCGGGAGAAGGTGATAAAGCAGTATCACAACCTCATGTAAAATAATTATTTTGTTAGCTGTGGCCAAATTTGCTGCCTCCTCCCTGCAAGTGAAAGCCAGCAAGCAAAGTGTATGTGTGTGTGTATGGGGGAATCTGCAATATGGTATGATACAAGATGCTTCCTTTTACACAAACAGCCCTGCAGTGTATCTTCTCAGTCATTTTAGCCCTAGTTGGCAGGCAGACACAGGAGGAGGAGGAGGAAGAGGAAGAAGAAGATGAGGAGGAGGTGGTGGTGGCGGAAGAAGAGGAGGAAGAGTTGGATTTATACTCTGCCCTTCACTCAGAGTGGCTTACAATTTCCTTTTTCCCTTCCTCTCCCCACAACAGACACCCTGTGAGGCAGGTGGGGCTGAGAGAGCTTCAAGAGAACTGTGACTGACCCAAGGTCACCCAGCTGGCAGCATGTGTAGGAGTGGGGAATCACTCTCCAGATTAGAGTCCTCTGCTCTTAACCACTACACCAAACCAGCTCTCTACCTGACTGGCTGCATTCCTCTCGTCTCTCCTGCTGATGGCAGTGGGGGACCCAGCAGCTTCGCTTTTCGTGGTGCCAATACAGTTGGCTGAGGAAGCCTGGTGTTGATGGCCCTGCCACCTGTTCTGCCTCCTCCTCCTTCACAACACCTGGTGCAGCCACAGCAGCTCCTGCCTGGAAAAAATAGGTTGCTTACCTGTAACTTATGATCTTCGAGTGGTCATCTGTGCAGTCCCACACATGGGTTTTCACGCTGGGATGAACCCGACCTCAGAGAATTCAAAGCTAGCCTAGGCATTTATTTTGGCGCGCGTTCCCTCCCGCTCTGGGGAGCAGGCATCCACTGCGCATGACTGGAGCAAGGGGACAGCGCTCCACCCACCCAGTTTCTTTCACGCCGCTGTAAAGTAGTAGTATAGGTGTAGATCAACTTAAGAAACCAGCAGCGGGGATGGCTGGGTGGGCGTGTGTGACTGCACAGATGACCACTCGAAGATCATAAGTTACAGGTAAGTAACCTGTTTATCTTCTTCGTGGTCTCAGTGCAGTCCCACACATGGGTGACTGATAAGCTGAACTGCACGGAGGTGGGTGCTGGTTCTGAAAAGGAACTTCAGATGTTAGACATGCATATCAGTCAAGAACATTCATGTAATACAGTAGAACTGCACATACCGATGGTGAGACTGCGGGCTTCAATCAAAGATGGAGCGGAGTACAGCCTGTCCAAAGGATGAGTCTCGCTGTGCACGAACATCTATGGCGTAGTGCGTGGCGAACGTTGACATAGAAGACCAAACTGCAGCAGCACAGATGTCTTCCATAGGCACGCCTCTAGAGAAGGCAGAGGAAGTAGAAAGAGCTCTTGTAGAATGGGCTCGTAGGTGTTCTGGGGCAGGTTGCTTAGCCAGTTGATAGCATAGTGCAATGATGGCTACCAGCCATTTAGAAAGTCTCTGGGTAGAGATTCTTTGTCCTTTTTTTGTGGGTTCCGTAAGCTATGAAAAGTCTCGAGTCTTTACGGAAGGGACCCGTTCTGTCTATATAATAAGCAAGGGCTCGATGTACATCAAGATTCTGCAGAGTTCTTTGGCCCCTGTCAGAAGGGTTTTGAAAGAAAGACGGTAATGTAGTCGTTTTTTGTAAATGGAAGGGTGACACCACCTTCGGGAGAAAGGTGGGGTCAGGTCGTAAAACAACCCTGTCATGGTGGAAGACAGTGTAGGGAGGGTCTGCTCGAAAGGCACATATATCGCTGGCCCTTTTGCCGGATGTAAGTGCCACTAGCAGTGCTGTTTTCCACGATAAGAGGTGTAGTGGGATAGATGCCATTGGCTCAAAGGGAGGCTTCATTAGTTGACTTAGGACTAAGGATAAGCTCCAGGTAGGGTATAATTGACGGATTGGTGGCCGAAGATGTAGAATGCCCTTAAGGAATGATTTTGCAGCAGGATATAGAAGCGGGTGCATTGGGCATTGTCTGGAGAGGCAAAGACATCGATAAGGGGGACTCCAAAGTCCTTGAAGACTGGTTGGAGGTATGACTTCTTGAGTGTCCATTCCTGGTCGTTGATGAGTTGTCGACTCAGGGTGTCCGCTTGGGTGTTCTGGAACCCTGGTAAGTGTACAGCTGTGAGGTGTATGTCGTGTGCGATGCTCCAATACCAAAGGGCTAGAGCTCTTTTGCAGAGGCGGTGGATGCGGTCCCTCCCTGTCGGTTGATATAGAACACAGTCGCCACATTGTCTGATGTTACTTGGATGTGACGACCGTGAAGTGATGGCAGGAAGGACTTGAGTGCTCTGTGGACTGCTAGAAGCTCCAGGCAGTTGATGTGGAGGGATTTCTCGTATGCTGTCCACTGTCCTAACACTGTTAATGTGTCGAAATGGGCTCCCCAACCCCATCTCGAGGCATCCGTGGTGACGATGGCAGATGGAGGTTGTCTTAGGAATGGCATCCCGGTGAGGAGGTGATCTTGTACTGTCCACCATTCCAATGGTGGTAAAATGTGACGTGGGACTGTTAATAAGGTTCATTGAGACTGATGCTGAGGATGGAACGTTCGAACGAACCATAGTTGTAAAGGTCTCATGCGAAGTATTGCATGAGAGAAAACCGAGGTTGTGGCCGCCATCAATCCCAGCATGCGTTGGAAGGTAAAGGCTGTCTGGGTTGGTTGCGATATTATAGTGCTGGCCAGATATTGAATGTTGGTGATTATGTCTATTGGCAGGTAGGCCTTGTGATCTACAGTCGATAGACGTGCTCCTATAAATTGGATATCTTGCGCTGGAGTGAGATTGGACTTCTGGTGGTTGACTTGTAACCCTAGAGTTGACAAGAGTTCCAGAGTTACCGAAATGTCCTGTTGTAATTGTTCTCTCGAGTGACTCACTACAAGCCAGTCGTCTATATACGGATAAATTGCAATCCTCTGCTGATGAAGGGATGCTGCTACCACTGCCATGCATTTCGTGAAGATTCTTGGCGCTGTGGATAGGCCAAATGGGAATGCTCGGAACGGAAAGTGATTGTTCCCGACAGCAAACCTCAGGAATCTTCTGTGGCAATGGTTGATCGTAAGGTGAAAGTATGCATCCTGGAGGTCGATGAGTGCCATCCAACAGTTCTTGGGGATGAGAGGCAGGATGGACTGCAGGGTAATCATGTGGAATTTTTTTGTTTTGTATATATTTGTTGAGTTCGCGAAGATCCAGTATCGGGCACTGCCCTCCATCTCTTTTTGGAACTAGAAAGTATCGGGAGTAGAATCTCGTGCAATGGTATTGAGGTGGAACTGGTTCTATGGCCGCTTTGGCCAGCAAAGCGGTAATTTCTTCTTGGAGAGGTAGGGAGGGAGGGGTAGGTATGAAGTGATGGCTTTTCGGGGGCGAAGCGAACTCTATGGAATAGCCCCTGTGGATAATTGTTAGAACCCATGAGTCAGTTGTTATTGACTCCCATCTGGGGTAAAAGGGGAGGAGTCTGGATGCAGTTGGGTGGTGTATCGATGGTGGTGGCAGGGTGAGCAAGTCAAAGAGACTGCTTTGTAGCCGTAGCAGCCTTCTTGGTTGGTTGAGGCCTTTGGTGCTGGTGGAATGGTTGTTTAGCTGGAAGGGCCTTGCGCTTCCAGTAGTCGGTTTGTCTGGGAGAGCAAGGGCGTTTATAGAACGGTGTCTTCCATGGTCTCTGTCTATTAGTTTGAGATTGTTGCTGGTTGACTCCCAATCTCTTGGCTCTCTTCCTACTATCGTCCACTGTGGTTAGGATGTCATCAGTGGTTGCATTAAATAGGCCTTGCCCGTCAAAAGGAAGGTCTTCAATCTTGAATTTTATGTCTGGTTGGAGAGATGATGAGCGTAGCCAAGCATGCCTGCGTAGTGCCACAGCAGCAGCCATTGACCTGGAGGAGCATCCGACAGAGTGTCTTACCGTATTGATTTGCTGTTTGCTTAAACGGTTAAGCTCGTGTAAGAGCTTAGAAGCTTGTTTCTGGGAGGCTTCTGGTAAGAAAGTTACTAGGTTGCTCAATTGAGAGGAGATGTTGTAGGAGTAGGCAGCAAAGTAGGCAAGGTAATTATTTATTTTAGTTGTGGCTGTAGAGATGGAGTAGAGCTTTCTGCCTAGTGTATCTAGTTTCCTTCCCTCTTTTTCTGGTGGTACAGGATGAAGTGTTTGCTTGGACTTAGATGACGAATACACGATCATCGAGTTTGGAGCAGGATGGTTAAACAGGAACTTGGATTCCGGTGCATGAATCTTGTATAGAGATTAATACACGTTTTGATGTAGGAGGGATGGAGGCTGGCTTATCCCAGGCTTCTTTCAGGGCTTCAAGGTGGACTGGTAACATTGGTAGAGAGGATCCAGCAGGTAGATCAGCGTGAACCAAGTCGTGGACTACATCCGATATTTTAGGGAGATCAGTTGTTAATTTGATATTCAGTGTGGTAGCCATATTAGAAATTAAGTCCAAATAAGATTTTGCTCCTTCTGAAGGGGACAGCTCGGCTGGCTTAGCAATATCGGACGCTGGTGATGCTGGAGAGGAGACTGCATGTGATGATTCAGAAGTTTCAGCTTCAGACTCCTCTTCTGGGGCATCAGGCATCGTGGGTAATGTCGGTACCGAAGGCAGAGGCTTTGTCTTAGGTTGACTTGGTTGTTCAGAAGGTTGCTTCGAAGTCGAAGGCGTCGGTGATGTTGGATCCTGGTGCAGCTGAGCGATTCCTCTGTACCGAGGTTGAGAAGAGTCGTCACGGTACTGGGATCGTGCCTCTTGGTATCGTTCATTACGGTACCGAGGGTATTGGTGGCGATGGTAATCAACTGAAGGGGATCTCGAGGGCGTGTAGTGGTGCCTATATGGAGATCTAGATGGAGATCGAGACCTACTATAGTAGCAGTAACGATCTCTGTCCCGACTTGCAGATCTTTCGTGGTATAGACGGGAGTGCAACTCTCTATCTCTCTCTCTGCTAGGGGATCTTTCTTGGTACCGATAGGTCCGGGGTTCCTGGTGTCAAGGGGATTCCATTTGCAGCGGAGATACGGTGGCATCCTTGAATCTCCGTGGTGCGGTCACATCCCGGAAGGAGTGTAGGTCAAGCTGGTGTTCTTGCATCTGGGTTGACAATTCTGCCGGCTCCTTGGTTAGGAAGTGTTCAGGCATGGACTCGTGGATGGCTGGCGATGGCGAACGGGACTGGATTCGAATAACTTCTTCTTCGATCCTGTCCATCGGTATCGCGATTGGAGTTGGAGGCGATTTCGGTACGGGGACTGCCATTGCAGCCGCGACGTCAGAAGTTCTGGGATCCGGTGGAGTCGACTTCGGTGTGCCTCTCGGTTCCTGGTGGCCCTTGGATGACGATTCCAAGTGTTTTTTCTTGGATTCGTGGGATTTTTTGGTATGTTTCCCAGACTTAGGCTTCCTGGGAGCCGAGGCCACTGAAGCTGCCGGTTTCGCCGCGTCCCTTTGAGGAGTTAGGGAAGGTGGTGATCTTTGGGGCCCAGAAGAATGCGACATAGTAGGTCACAGAGAGGATTCCAAAAGGTGACTCTTCAGTCTCACGGCGTGGTTCTTTCTGGCCTGCTTTCCGAACTGGATACAATGGACGCAAGTGTCCGTTCTGTGGGCCTCCCCCAAACAAAACAAACAGAGCGAATGGCCGTCGGACGATGGGATTTTCATCCCACAGCGAGTACACTTTTTAAAAATGATTTTTAGATCTTTTCCTTCCATACGCCCAGGGGGGAGGGTAGGGAAGGGAAGTAAGAAGATAGAAAGCGGGTAAAAATATATATATCTTTTATACGATACCAGTAGAAGAAAAGGAAGTGAAGATCGAACGGAGGTCAGTCACTGATAAGGTAAGGAAGAGGTAAAAGGCTAGGTTGACGAAGGAGACGCAGCGAGGAATGACTATCCCGGGCGGCGGTTAGGAAGAAACTGGGTGGGTGGAGTGCTGTCCCCTTGCTCCAGGCATGCACAGTGGATGCCTGCTCCCCAGAGCGGGAGGGAACGCGCGCCAAAATAAACGCCTAGGCTAGCTTTGAATTCTCCGAGGTCGGGTTTGTCCCAGTGGGAAAACCCATGTGTGGGACTGCACAGAGACCACGAAGAAGATCAGCAGCCTCCTGTTGGTGGATCCTAAGGTTAAGGAATGGAAGAAGAAGAGCAAGGAAGTGGCAAGGCCTCAGTCACACTGGAGTTTCAAGCTCCTCAGGAGGAAAGAAGAAACCAAATAAGTCTCTAAAGAAAGGCCATCTTTATTTGATATCTAGCAAAAGGAGGATATGCAGCGGCCGAGGACACCTGCTCGCACCGTGCACTGAATCCTTGAAAAAGAAGTTTCAAGCATTACCCCATCCACCCGCATCAGCATCTAGGAGGTGGTGAAGCCTACCAGCTCTACTCTGTGTACACCTTTGGTTTACCCTTGCTGTGGAGAGGTTTGTGTTCCATTCTCCCATGACTTTTCCCAGGTCCAGTATCCCAAGCTACAAGGACCGTGCATGCTTAAACTGGGCAAGCTACCTCCGAGAGACAAGAGAGACTTTTGCCATTAGTCTGACGAGTACTTTCACTTTCCACTGTCTCTGCTTTGTGCCACTCCTGTCTCCAGAGCCGAATTAACAATTAGGCCAAGTAGGCACTGGCCTATGGGCCCCCAAGCCTTTAGGGGCCCTGGGCCAGCTCCCCCCCCCCGGTTTCCTCTGTTTGCAGCCCTCCCAGCCTGCATGCACAGCCAGCAACTGAGCTGCTCTTTGCCGGATTTGCCTGGTGCGACTGCTCCTGGCATTGCTGCCAAGTTTGCCCCTCTTTGCCTCTCCCCCACAGCTTTGTTAAAGGAACTTTTAAGAAGGTATCTGCAGGCTGCAGCAGGGGCTGTGGGCAATGGGGCAGGAGCTCAGACTCTAAAGTAATTTGCGAGGGGGCCCCCAAGATTTTGACTGCCTAGGGGCCTTCACAGGGTTTAATCCGGCACTGCCTATCTCTGTGTAACAAACAAAGCCATTCCTTCTGCCTAGTCCCAGGGATGGCCAAGGTCGCACCTGCAAGGGGCCTGGGAAAGAAAAATTGGGGGAGGCATTGCTCGCTTGGCGCCTTTGAATGTGTAACAGTTTAATCCTGAACTATAAGCAGAGGGCACTTGCCCGCCATAGCCAGTTTTCGCAAGAACTATCTTGCTCTGACCTGTCATGTACCAATAAACAGCTATCCTTGCAATGAACTGTTGTTGATCATTGAACTGCTGGAGACTTGACCCTACAGCTGTTTGTTCAGATGAGAGTGAGGAGGATGATCCGGGGCCTGGAGACCAAGTCCTCTGAGGAAAGGCTGAGGGACTTGGGAATGTTCAAACTAGAGAAGAGGAGGTGGAGGGGGGACACGATTGCTCTCTTTAGGTATCTGAAGGTCTGTCACTTAGAGGAGGAAGACAGGGAGCTCTTCCTTTTGGCAGCAGAGAAGAGGACTTGAAAGAATGGGTCTAAATTAAGGGCGGGAAGGTATCAGATGGATATTAGGAAAAACTTTTTTACAGTAAGAGTTGCTCAGCAGTGGAATCAGCTACAGAGGGAGGTGGAGAGCTCCCCCTCCCAGGCAGTCTTTAAACAGCAGCTGGACAAACACGTCGGGATGCTCTAGACCAGCAGTCCCCAAACTTTTTGGCACCAGGGACTGGTTTTGTGAAAGACAATTTTTCCACAGACTGGGGGAACGGAGAACAATGGTTTTGGGATGATACAATTGTGCACATAATTTGGTGTGGTGGCTAAGTGCGCGGACTCTTATCTGGGAGAACCGGCTTTGACTCCCCACTCCTCCACTTGCAGCTGCTAGGATAGCCTTGGGTTGGCCATAGCTCTCTCACAGAGCTGTCCTTGAAAGAGCAGCTTCTGGGAAAGCTCTCTCAGTCCCACCCACCTCACAGGGTATCTGTTGTGGGGGAGGAAGATAAAGGAGATTGTGAGCCGCTCTGAGGTTTGCAGTGGAGGACAGGATATAAATCCAATGTCTTATTATTACTATTTTTACTACATTGTAATATATAGTGAAATAATTATACAACTCATGGCCCAGTTGCTATCAGGCCATGGGCTGGTACCAGTCCACGGCCCAGGGGTTGGGGACCCCTGCTCTAGAGTGCTCCTGCATTGAGCAGGTGTCGGACTAGATGGCCTGTATGGCCCCTTCCAACTTGGTGATTCTATGACTCAGTTGAACACACGGAGATCAGGGTACGGTCACATGTTCAGTGATCAGAGGCATGTGTCAGCGAACTCGGGTGATCAAAACATCAAGAGGATGGTGGGCAACAGTGGGAGGGCTTCTAGGGTCCTCATCCCACTGATGGATCTCCTGATGGCACCTGGGGTTTTTTGTCACTGTGTGACACAGAGTGTTGGACTGGATGGACCATTGGGCTGATCCAACATGGCTTCTCTTATGTTCTTATTATTCATGTGTGAATTTTAGAAAATTGGGTAGTTGCAAAATCCAAAAACATTACAACTAACCAAAAATGACACAACACAGTGTCACTTTCTCCAGAACTCTTCATCAGGATGGATTTTAACACATGCACACAAAAAGGGGAGGGGGGAAAAAAGAGGCCATAGCTTGGAGAAGTGATTTAAAGAGACAAATGCCTTCTCCAAGCCGGCCAACAATGTCTCTGAAAGAGTCCCATGTGGCTCCCAAGCCACAGTTTGGCCACCTCTGATCTAGCTGTAAACATCATTTTGGATTCATTGGTGAATTGGCCCTACAACCAGCTTTTTACATCCAAGGCTTCTTGAGGCAATCCTACAGCTTGGCAATAGAGGTATGTTTGATTCTTGGCAGACCGAAAGGGTAAGTAGGAAGATTATAGGGTGGCTTACAGGACAAAACTTTGACAATGGAGTGGGGGCTCCATAAAAACTCTTCTGCTATTGACATGTGGAGCCTGGCTGGCTGCCTCTATTCAGCGCCAGGAGGGCAACTTTTTAAAAATCTCGGCAGGGAGCTCACAGCCAGCTTCAGCTCAAACACAAACCAGCAGCCTGCTAGCCTGGCCCAAACTGCCGCAGAGTTTGCATCCCTCTCTTCTCCAGGAGTCGCAAGGTTTGTTATGGCACATATATTAAAGTGTGTAATGAAATGCTTCAAAGAAGATGAGAAATTCCTTACAGCGCAAAGCTCTTTTTGTCTTGGGAAATAGATACACTTGCTTTGTGTTCAACTGTGGCACCTTTAGGACCACCAAAAGTTTATTCAAGGTATGTGAGCTTCGGTGTGCATGTACTCTAGAAGTTTTGTTGGTTTTAAAAGTGGCACAGGAGTCAAAATCTGTTCTACTGCTTCAGACTGATGTGGTTTTGGGTTACCAGGTCCAACTCGGGAAATATCTGGGGACATTGGGGGTGGAACTAGGAGATTTTGGGGGTGGAGCCAGGAGCATGGTTGTGACAAGCACAATTGAATTCTGAAGGGAGTTCTGGCCATCTCTGCATTGGAAATAAAGGAGGATGGGGGCACCTTCTTTGGGGGCTTGTAGAATTGGACCCCCTGGTCTAATCTTTTTGAAACTTGGGAATTTTTTTTGGGAGGAGAGACACCAGATGGTATGCTGAAAAACTGGTGTTTCTGCCTCAAAATACAGCCCCCTCCAGAACCCCAGATACCCACAGACCAATTCTCTGTTACACCCTAAGGGACCAGTCTCCACAGGGTATAATGAAGTGCTCAGTGAATATTTCCTCTCCATCCCCCCCCCCACTTTATGATAACCCTGAAGCAGGGGGAGGGCCTCTAAACTAGGGGAGCCCCTGCCCCCCAACTGGGGATTGGCAACCATAACATGATTGCCCATCTGGATCTATTTGTGCAAAACTGAATGAGGATTTCACAGTAGTGACTGAAGCCTAAGTAGTGAATGGAAGTGCCTTTGTACAGCATACCCTACCAATTATGGTCAGTTTAAGCATCTCGGAAGCCGGGGAGTTCAGCTGAGGTTTACAGATCCATAATTAGCAGAGTGGCCCATATTCAGATGGTCATGTTAACCATATCCTGTTCAATTACACCATGTTTTGCCTGACGGTCGCCTTAAACAGCAATGTACCAACCACTCTCAATTAAGTTTAAAGGTTGTATTTGAGCCAATCTCTGAGCCCTGGGGACCCATTCCTAAAGGATGGGCTATGCAGCAATCAGCTCCCTTCCCTCTCCCCCCACCCCGGCTAGGAAACAATACTTTCAAGGATAAGAGTGAAGAGCCCGGCCCAACACAGCATGCTGAAGACCAGGGGTGGCCAAACTGAAGCTCAGGAGCCACATGTGGCTCTTCTACACATATTGTGTGGCTCTCAAAGCCCCCACTGCCCCCTCAGCTGGCTTGGAGAAGGCATTTCTCTCTTTAAATCACCTCTCCAAGCCAAGTCAAGTAGCAGCTTGGAAAATGCATTTAAAGTTGCTTGCTTTCCACCTCTCCTTTCCTCCCCCCATCCATTTGCTTTTCTTTCTTCCTTCCTTCAGCTCTCAAACATCTGGCATTCATGTCCTACAGCTCTCAAACATCTGATGTTGATTCTACGTGGCTCTTACGTTAAGCAAGTTTGGCCACCTCTGCTGAAGACCATCCATTTCAGTATAACTGTACCTAATACCAGGACCTTTTTTCTGGAAAAAAAGGTTCCGGAACTCTCAAGAAGAAAATGAAGGAGAAACACACGGGTGCCCCTAGTGAATTTTTACATTTTTTTTTTTAATTGTTTCTCCTAAGAGGATCCGGAACTCTGCAGCACCACATCCCCCCAGGGAAAAAAAGCCCTGCTTAATACTGTGTTAACTTATAGCCAGCAAGGCAGGTTGATGTTAAGCATTACAGAAAGTGTCCGAGTCCTCCAACCCCAGGATGGCACAACTGGAAATCGGGTTCTGTAAAGAAAGGTGTTGGCAGGGCAACTAGATTACTCAGGAAGGCAATCCAATCACACATTACAGAAGAAGGAAGGGTGCATTTTAGAAAGATATCTTTGGATTTTTAAACATCTCCTCTGCCTTCTCCTGAGGTACTGCTGTGCCAGTCAACTCCTGTCACTGAGTCTCCGGCTGGGAAGAAGAAGAAAAAGAAATTGGATTTATATTTCGCCCTTCACTCAGAGTGGCTTGCAATCTTCTTTCCCTTCCCTTCCCTGCAACAGACGCCCTGTGAGGCAGGTGGGGCTGAGAGAGCTCTCAGAGAACTGCTCTTGAGGGAACAGCTCTGAGAGAGTTATGACTGACTCAAGGCCACCCAGGTGGTTGCATGTGGAGGAGGAGTGGGGAATCAAACCTGGTTCTTCCATATAAGGGTCTGTGCACTTAGCCACTTTACTTGGAAGCTTGGGGTTTCCCTGTTCCTGCTCCAGACAGTCAAACTAAATGAAAAGATGATGATGATGATGATGATGATGATGATGATATTGAATTTATATCTCACCCTATACTCTGAATCTCAGAGTCTCAGAGCGGACACAATCTCCTATAGCTCCCCCCCGCCCCCACAACAGACACCATGTGAGGTGGGTGGGGCTGAGAGAGCTTTCCCAGAAGCTGCCCTTTGAAGAACAGCTCTGCAAGAGCTTTGGCTGACCCAAAGCCATTCCAGCAGCTGCAAGTGGAGGAGTTCTCACAGATAAGAGTTCGCACATTTAACCACTACACCAAACTGACTCTCAGACCCATGACTGTATCCCCATTGTTAGAAAAGGATCTGCAAAAGGATTATCCTTTCCCATCCTCGAATGGTCTGCTGAAGCTGTTATTTTCCTGGCAGGCAATAATACATGCAACTAATAAGGGCCGGCTCTAGGCAAGGCTAACTTCTGGCAACTCCACTGCACTGATAACATCACCGAGTCACATGGTGGGGTGCCCAATTCGGTACCCCCAGAAGGACAGCGCCCTAGGCAATCACCTACTTTGCCAAGTAGTAGGACTGGCCCTGCAACTAATGATGCTATTTGCTATCAGCAATCAGGTCATGCATCTCCCATCCAGTTATACCCAGATCCTTTGTTTTATGACACATTGTGGGAGCTTTCAGACATGCTAAATAATGCACTTACAGTGCATCTTGCAACTGGATTTTACTGTACAAAATCCACTTGCAAGTGATTGCTAAAGTGGACTGAAAACTGCATTGCTTCACATGTGTAAAAGCACCTAAGTGTTTGTGGAAGGGAGAAAAGACTGGATGCGAGGCTGATGGAGCCTCTGTGTTTTTAACAGTTGGGCAGACAAGGTGATTTTCTCACCCATGCCAGATGAGCTGCACCTACCAATATCTCCTCTTCTTCATGATGAGTACAAAAGGCCCCTACTCCCGCACACCCCGAGTCAGCCTAGCAGAAGACAAGTCAGGATGAAGAAAACACATAGTAAGTGCAATCCAAACATGCAGCAGGAAACAACAGTTTGGCGACAGGGTGGATGGAGGAGCGTTTAACGGCGCCTTTACAACGTGATGGTTCTGTGTCTGCCTCTCACTCGTGTCCCTTCTGCTGCATGCCGGAGATGTCTCCCCAGGCTGGTGCCTTGGATGGGACCTTTTCACCAGCCGAGCAGGTCAGGGAGATGAAAGCATGCCTTTGCAGCTCTGCCCCCGGTTCCTAGGCGACGGACATCACCTCACACTGGCACTGAACAATAGCCAGCCCTGGTCCCTCCGAGTTGTCTCTAGCTGATGTCACATCTATCATGAGCATCATACTTAGGGGAGGGGAGCAAACGCACCGGCACAATGAGGCCGGCTTTGAAGTCGCTTCGAAGGAGCGTGCCTGCTGCCTCCATCCGCTACCTACCTCCCACTGTGGGAGGGGGTGGGGAATGTGTGTGAACAGGGGCAGGGAATTACAGTAGCACAAGCTGCTCTGCTTGGAAGGACCAAGGTTGCATTTGAGCCAATGTCTTCACCCTGGGACCCATTCCTAAAGGATGAGCTATGGGAAGCCTAACCAGACGGCAGGGAATATTTTCCCTCTTGCACATAAATGGAGCAGCCAGTTAGCAATCTATTCTTTAAGAACATAAGAACATAGGAGAAGCCATGTTGGATCAGGCCAATGGCCCATACAGTCCAACACTCTGTGTCACACAGCGGCAAAAATTATATATATATACACACACACACATACTGTGGCTAATAGTTTACTTTTCTGGATTCTAGTGTGTCTATGGAGCTGAAAGTTTTTTCCGAATCACGAGCACAATCTATAATTTAAAATGACACCGTTTTCACATGGTGCACCAAGAAAAGAAAGAGTGTGCTAGCAGTCTCTCTGAAGGATTAAGAGATTTTCCCAGTATAATTAAAATAACTTCTAGAGATAATTCTGGGATTGTAGCACAGGCAATTTGTCAGTCTTTCTCCCGCTATGTTAGCAGTTGACAAAATATTACAAAAAAGTAACAATGATGGCAGTTCTGTGTGCAATTGCATGAGGATTCTTCTGTGCCTTTTTTTTTTAAGTGATGCACATGTGCAGACCTGCAGATTAAGTAAAACTCTACATGAAAAACATCTTGATGCAATCCATTTCCCCCTTTGTCAATATTTTATCAATATACACGGCTGCATCAAGAACACAAATACTGAACTGAATGGGGGGCGGGGAGAGTTGTGGCAAACATTCAAACACACTGTGCTCTGTGCAAACTTCAGAAATGAAATGAAAAATGAAACAATGGAGGATTCCTAAAGACCATTCTGCTTCAGAAGCAAGAACAGGTAATTCAGAACTCCAAAATCTGAGGGGAAATTTGGATGATGAGAAATTTAGAACCATGCCTAGCCATGGCAATATACAGAGGAGACCCCAGAAACAGAAGAAAATATGCCAAGTACTTAGTGGAGTAACTTGCATTCTGCCAATCCCATTCGAGCCAGTTTGGTATAATGGTTAAGAGTGGTGGACTCTAATCTACAGAACCAGGTTTGATTCCCTACTTCTCCACATGAAGCTGATGGGTGGTCTTGGGTCAGCCACAGTTCTTTCAGAGTTGTTCCTCTCAAGAGCAATTCTTGGAGAGCTCGCTCAGTCCCACCTACCTCACAGGTTGTCTGTTGTGGGGAGAGGAAGGGAAGAAGATTGTTAACTGCTGAGAGCCAGTTTGGTGTAGTGGTTAAGTGTGTGGACTCTTATCTGGAATAACCGGGTTTGATTCCCCACTCCTCTGCTTGCACCTGCTGGAACGGCCTAGCGTTAGCCATAGCTATCCTTGTCCTTGAAAGGGCAGCTGCTGGGAGAGCCCTCTCAGCTCCACCCACCTCACAGGGTGTCTGTTGTGGGGGGAGAAGATATAGAAGATTGTAAGCTGCTCTGAGACTCCAATTCAAAGAGAAGGGTGGGGTATAAATCTGCAATTCTTCTTCTTCTTCTGTGAGACTTAATGGTAAAGCACCAAACTGCCAGTATAGAAATGCCCCAAAATCTATAGCATTTATCCTGTAGTTATTTTGTACAGCCCTGGCTGTACAATCAACAACCCCTTCTGTATACATTCAGTCCTTGGGTACTCTGTAGACGGGGGGAAGTTTTTCTGTTCTGTGATCTTGAAGCAGCTCACTAAATATGCCCCCTCCAGTTTCAGCTCCTGAGGGAAAATATGGGAAAGCAAGCTGCCTTAAAACCCTACAAGAATTTGCAAGCCTTTTGCTGCTAATCCAGGCTGAGGATCAGGAAAGCCGGTGGAATAACTTGCCAGTCGTTTTGTTATTTTTATTTTGCATGTGCCTGGGTAAATTTAGTTCCCATAAAAGTGAGCCGTTGTCAGCGCTGAGTTTAAAGGCAGTCGTGGTCGGGCAGCTGTTGCAGACAGCATGAGAAACAAAGCCCCACGGATGCCCCTCCATCCCACCCTAAACTCCTATTCCTATTCCACCCCCCTTTCCTTTCAGAAACACCCCTCACCCCCATTTAGAAAGACAACAACCAAGGCTGCAAAAATTGAGGGACTTTTAAAGGGATATGGCTGGTTTCAGAACCAAGTGGAAGAAATATGGGGACTTTAGAAAAAAAAGATGACCGAGGATCAAAACTCCTCCTAAGTCTTGTGAGCAAAAATTCTACTTTGTGAGCTACTGGCATTAAAGTTGTGCGCTGCTGCATAAATTAGTTTGCTCCGAGACCATTTTTTCTCAGCTAAGACAAAAATGTGTGAGCCAGCGGTTAAAAAACTGTCAACTAGCTCACAGCAACTCAGCTTGGAGGGAATACTGCCGAGGATGGAATATGGCAGTTTACTATGTTGCATATGGTGTTGTGGGAGTATGGCACCGCTAACCTTCAAGCCCTGCTCTGTTCAACCATCCTAAGTCTCTGCCTGGAGATATGCTGCTCTCTTGGCTCGCCCCAGCCTTGGAAGAGTTTTCTTTCCCTTGCTTCTCCCTCATTACACTACCACTGACTGTTCATTTTAGGATCTACCTGTGAGATGGCCAGAACTCCCAGTTTCCCTTCCTGTGTTGGGGTTCTAAGGCTCCATCTAGTGCTTTATGTCCTGCTACCTAGTGACGGGTTACCATGGGGACAGCTTCCTGCATTTGCACACTCTTGGGGAAACAGAGATTTAACAATGGATGGGCTCCCTTTCCTTGTGCCCAGTTTAAACAGTGCATTCAAATAGTAGAGGTCTATGCAGTACAGAGAACAACTGCCAGCATTTAAAATAGAAAATAAGTCATTAAAAGTAAAAACACCAACACACATACACAGTACACCTATGGTCTGAGCAAGGAATACAGAAGAAAGGTGCAAACCTGCATTTCCCTGTCCCTCAATCTGTGCTTGCTCTAGTTGTTCTCATTTTACAGCAGGTTAGAAGATGGGCTGTGGAAGATGGGCTGTTATCCATAATGGCAAATGGAACCTCCGATCTTAGAGAAAATATACCTCTGAACACTAGTTGCTGGGAAGCACCAACCGATGAGGGCTATCATCAGCGTTCCTGGTTGATGCGTTTCCCAAAAGCATCTTTATTGGCTGTTGGAGAAAACAAGAGGCTGGAATAGCTGGACCCCGATCCAGTAGGGCTGTCCTGGGTAAAAGTGAGTATTTCCTCTCTCTCAGCTAGATCCTTCCTGCTTGGCTGCCTTTACAAGCCATGCTTGCTTATGACAGAGCACTCCAGTTCACTGCATCCTGGAATCCAACAGTTTTAGTGCTCACCAACTTCTCAAAATAAAAAAGAATGACTATTAGGTTGTTTTGTGCAGCTGAAATGTAACACTGTGTTGAGCTCAGAACATTGTAGATGAGAGGCAGAAAGTGAAAGACATGAACAAATGAAGCTGTCCTATACTGAACCAGACCATCGGTCCATCAGTTCTGTAGTGTCCACACCAGTGGTGGTCAAACTTGCTCAGTGTAGGAGCCACATAGAATAAAAATCAAATGTTTGAGAGCCACAAGACATGAATGCCAGATGTTTGAGAGCAGACAGGCGGGCAGAAAGGAAGGAACCTCTTTAGCTTAGAGAAATGTTGACTGAGGGGTGACATGATAGAGGTTTACAAGATTATGCATGGGACAGAGAAGGTAGAGAAAGAAGTACTTTTCTCCCTTTCTCACAATACTAGAACTCTTGGGCACTCAATGAAATTGCTGAGCAGTCAGGTTAGAACAGATAAAAGGAGGTACTTCTTCATCCAAAGGATGATTAACACATGGAATTCACTGCCACAGGAGGTGGTGGCGGCTGCAAGCATAGACAGCTTCAAGAAGGGATTGGATCAACATACGGAGCAGAGGTCCATCAGTGGCTATTAGCCACAGTGTATTGTTGGAACTCTCTGTCTGGGGCAGTGATGCTCTGTATTCCTGGTGCTGGGGGGCACAGTGGGAGGGCTTCTAGTGTCCTGGCCCCACTGGTGGACCTCCTGATGTCACCTGGTTTTTTGGCCACTGTGTGACAGAGTGTTGGACTGGATGGGCCATTGACCTGATCCAACATGGCTTCTCTTATGTTCTTAAGGAAGTCAAATAGATGGGTGGAGGAAGAGGTGAAAACTTTAACTTTAAATGCATTCTCCAAGCCACCAGCTGGCTTGGCCTGGATAAGTGATTTAAAGAGAGAAGCGCCTTCTCTGAGCCAGTCAACAGGGCCAGTGGGAGCTTTGAGAGCCACACAATATGTGTGAAAGAGCCACAGTTTGGCCACCCCTGGTCTACACATATGGTCAGCGGCTCTCCAGGGTCTCACATCGAGGAGACCTTTCACATCATCTGCTACCTGATTCTTTTAACTGGAGATGCCAGAGACTGAAACTGGGGTCTTCTGCATGCCAAGCAGATGCTGTACCATTGAGGCATGATCCCTCCCTAAGAGTAATTATTATATCAAATGTACATTTTAGCCAATGCCTGTAATACAAAGAGACATTTCATTCATTATATAAAAGCAAAACCAATCTTGCCACCAAACATACACATGAGAGAATACACCAGCCTCTAATAGTTTACTAGCTTGATATTTGTGTGGAAAGGCAGCATATATATATATTTATTTAAATAAATAAATATGTATGTGTGTGTGTGTGTGTGTGTATACATACACACACACATATTTAAATAAAACAAATAAATACACATTGTGGTATATTTATTGTATGGAACAGTCTGCTCCCCCTCCCCAATTATCTGTGTGATTTAGTTTGGTCCTATTGGGTGAAGCTCTTGTTTCAGTTTCTAATTTTGATTGTTAGCTGTAGTTGTTGGTCGTGGGAGTTGTCCCCCTGCCCAAAAAAAGAGTTGATATTTTGAGTCAGCTTGCCTCTACTGAATGAACCTGAGAACAGTACTGAGTGAGTACTAACCTGGGAACCCATAGTCAATGGGGGACATTACACACATGCTTGCAAA
This sequence comes from Heteronotia binoei, assembly GCF_032191835.1. Classification (NCBI taxonomy): domain Eukaryota; kingdom Metazoa; phylum Chordata; class Lepidosauria; order Squamata; family Gekkonidae; genus Heteronotia; species Heteronotia binoei. The sequence goes on along the minus strand of NC_083242.1, from coordinate 15,439,781 downwards.
ACAGTCCAGAGTCCAAACATGCTTGCAAATAAATGTCAATCATCTTCATACTTTATATTTTTAGATATATGTTTCAAATATCTTCAGTCAAACATGTAAGCAGCAAGTGCATAGATATGAGTTTCTGCCTCTTTGCTATGTTGTATCCTAGGGGTGGCCAACGGTAGCTCTCCAGATGTTTTTTGCCTACAACTCCCATCAGCCCCAGCCATTGGCCATGCTGGCTGGGGCTGATGGGAGTTGTAGGTAAAAAACATCTGGAGAGCTACCGTTGGCCACCCCTGTTCTATCCTACTCTACCATGGGAACTCAAAGTACAATGCTGGCATTCTAGGGTTGTGGAATTAGGTCTTCCGCTGGCTCACAGTAAATCAGACAGGAAATCTACAATGCGTTGTTGTTGTTGTTTTGTATGTTTACAAGCAACACATCTGTCAGCACATTATTTCACGTAATGAACGAATCACGATTTTACTGTTTCTCATAAGAGGTGGAGGGTCCTGTGTTTAAACACTACTACTTCCATTAAAACATTTTATTTTTCATGAAAATGTAGCATGTCAAGGAATGACATCTAGCTCAGCTTCCCCCCTTGACGTAATATAATTTCGGACATGCAAAGATTCTTTTAACATAAGGGCATATGCAAACAGGCAGTTCCTTGATGAGATTCGATTCCCATGAAGGCTGTACCATGTGACTTTTCTGAATTTTCTAAATGCAGCCAACATTTATGATAATTACATTCCAAAACATTAATTAAAATCAACTTTATGAAACATTTCCCTGAACATCATTAACCCACCTTGTTAAGTACGCTTTTTAGGGTGATGCAGGATATGTTCATCACTCTGTTTGGGAATTGCCCTCCCAATGCAACTACCAAAATATTTTTATCAATTGACAATCCCAGATCTAAGAAGAGCTTTTACTTTATGGAATGACATATATTTAACGTGTTAAGGGCTAATTTGGTCACCCCTTTACTTAAAAATACAGAATTGCAGAGTGTGCAAGCCCAGGTTTCATGGCTGCTGTTGGATACAAATGATCGTGTCACCCTCTCAGTGGCAAAATTCATAGGCACAATTATCAAGTACAACAGAAATAATACAGAGTAAGGTCTTTTAGAATAAATTTTTTATTCTAACCTGCTTAAAGCAATAGCTGTATAAGCAGTACAAGATAGACAGATGATAGACAGATATTGATAGATGCAGGGCTTTTTTGTAGCAGGAACTGCTTTGCATATTAGGCTACACACCCCTGATGTAGCCAATCCTCCAAGAGCTTTCAGAGCTCTTACTGCAGCGCCTACTGTAAGCTCTTGGAAGATTGGCCACATCAGGGGTGTGTGGCCTAATATGCAAAGCAGTTCCTGCTACAACCCCCCCTAGATAGATGATAGATAGATAGATAGACAGACAGACAGACAGACAGACAGACAGACAGACAGACAGACAGACAGACAGATAGATAGATAGATAGATAGATAGATAGATAGATAGATAGATACCACCTTGTTACTATGTCTTTACTAACCTGTCCTGTGTCAAATCAGAGGCTGATGAATGCCGTGAAGTCCTTTCATTGTCTGCCGGTGATCTCCTTGGAATGGTAGGGTTCCCACTGCTTAATTTGTGTTGCCTGATTACCAATTTGGAGTCCTCATCCCAGTTCCTCAAAACGAGAAGTGACTCTAGAAAAAATTGTTTGGGAGAACAAAGACCAATATTAGGGCAGCAAGAATGTCGCTATGCACGTATGTTACAGAAATGAAGGTGAATGATGTTCATAATTGCTTGCACTTCTTAATAAACCAGGATACGCTGTGAGAAGCAGCAAATCATCTTTGCAATTTTCTTTAGACCAAGAGGTTTAATAACTTTTATCCAAGACAACCTGAAGACATATTTAAAAGAAAAAATGTTTCACATTCTTCTGTGTTTATTCATTGTGCAGTTTAAAGGGTTCTAAAACTGACATATAACATTTTTTTAAAAAAACCCTTTTCAAGTTGTTAATTAAATGAGGATTGCCAACCTCTCACAAAAACAGCTGATCTCCTGGCAACAGAAAGCAGTTGACCTGGAGAAAATGGCTGCTTTAGAAGGCGGACTCTGTGACATTATACGCTACTGAAGTCCCTCCCCTCCTCAACCCCCACTCCTTTCAGGCTCTACCCCCAAAATCGCCAGGTATTTGCCAATGCGGAGTTGGCTGGCAAGCAATCCTATTAACAATCATCTGCTTAATTCCATTTATGTTTACCTATGATTTGCAGAAACAGCCTTCTTGCGTTAAGGCCTAACTTCCCAGTCTGGGCCCTTCAGGCTGCATTTCTTTTCTTGCCCAAAACCATGTGTCAGAGAGTCCATGCTAGGTTAAACCTACACATGGTTTACACTTGAAAAAAATCTCTGCATGTGTGTGCTGCAGTTTTCAAGTTGCACGTTGATTTGTTTGGTTGAGGTTGGAAATATTAAACAACAATTTGATCACTCACTGCCACTGGCCAGCAGTCAGAAACTGGTATAATATATTCTCGTCTTAGGACTCTACCGCCTCTGTTCTGCAAATATAAACCAGGTCTCAGGGCCTATTAGGAATCCAAAGCCGTTCTAACAAAGACGTCAGGAAGCTTAGCAGAACTAGCAAATATTCTCTGTACTTTTCCTGATATGAATTGTACTTTTTGCCCTTCATGTCGTCTTTAACTTCTGTAGTCAGTGTTCCCTTTAAGCTCAATTAGTGTGAGCTAGCTCCTAATTTTTTAGCTTCTGCCTCACACATTTTTGTCAGAAAAAATGGCCCCAGAGCAAACGAATTTATGCAGTAGCTCACAACTTCCATGTCAGTAGCCAGAGCTTTTTTTGAGTGGGAACGCACAGGAACGCAGTTCCAGCTGGCTTTTGTCAGGGGGTGTGGCCTAATATGCATATAAATCCCTGCTGGGCTTTTAAATAGAAACAATGGTGACATCAATGGGTGTCTAATATGCAAATTAGTTCCTGCTGGGCTTTTTTCTACCAAAAAAGCCCTGCCAATAGGTCTCACAAAGTAGAATATTTGTTCACAAGACTCCACAGCTTAGAGGGAGTATTGGCTGTGGTCTAATTTTTTCCCCAGATCTCCTACAAAAAAGGCCTGCCCAGCAAGGAGTCACCCAAAGAAGAAGGCTCTAGTCTATTGGGGGGAAAACTCCACAGAACAAACATGGCTTCAACAAGCCACCAACAAGCTTAAAACTGGTCACAGCGAGGCTACCTATCATAGGCATCATCAAGAGCCAATGGGAGTGCGGAAAAAGGAGAATTAGCCAATTGGAGGTGAAGCCCTCTAAGGCCCAGTCTCCGTGTGCTGTGGAGATTCTGAGGAGAATTTCCTCTGGTTGGGAGTCATTTGAAGATCACACACACCCCTGTGGGCTAGTAATTTTTGTGGACACCTTTGCGTGGCACTTCTAGTGCAGGAAGGTGCATTCCCATAATTAAAATGACTAATGAAAGGTTCAAAGGGGAGTATACTTAGAAGCATGTTGTTTAATCAAGCTCTGTTCAAAAGCACCTGATCAATACCCACTTCAGCAGTCATACTGTGTCTAATTCAGCTTCAAAGTTCTGGATATTAATAACATTTGTAATGGGCTTTGAAAGATACATGCTGGCACTGGAGTATTTGCAGCAAGTGTTTACATCTTAAACTGAGTAGGAAACAGTCACATCACTCTGAGGTGGTGAATGAGGAAGAGGAGGAGTTGGATTTATACCCCACCCTTCACTCTGAGCCTCAGAATGGCTGACAATCTCCTTCCTTTCCTCTTGCCACAACAGGACACCCTGCAAGGGAAGTGGGGCTGAGAGAGCTCTGAGAGAACTGTGACTGACCCAAGGTCACCTGGCTGACTGCATGTGAAGGAGTTGGGAATCAAACCCAGTTCTCCAGATCAGATTCAGTCACTCTTAACCACTGCGCTAAACTTTAGGAATAAGGTCTCTTCCACATAAGGTTCCCCACCACACACACAACAAAAGTGCATTTGCTGCTAATTTGTTGTATTTGAAAGACATCTTCCTTTAGCATCCCACTTTTGTTGTGGGGATAGCACATTTTTTTTAACAGACAGGACACCTGAAAAAATGCTATGCTTTCCTCATAATTACTCCTTACTACCTGGTGTTGCTAAAATTCTCTTCCTTCCTCTTTACCCTATTTCTCCTGAAATCCAACAATTCATTTCTTTCCCTCTTTTTTAAAAGCTTAAAGTTTCTAATCAATTCCATTTTGCTCAATTTTGAAGAGAAGAGGGGGCAAGAAGGGAGGTTCTGCGAAATTTCAGAATTTCAGTCTGTAGATGCTGAGAGGCAGGCAACAGGTGCCTTTCACATGGTGACTGTTTGGAAGTGTGTTGTTTAGTGTGTGGGAACGCACCCATAGTCTTCTCAAATCATCCTATCTTACCACTAGAGCACCACCCTATGGCATAGAACATAAAACTGCAAGAATTGAGATTACAAAGGGATGCATTGAGTTCTCTGCAAAGAGAAACAAAAGAGAAATTCCTCTTTTGAAAGAGTGAAAAAAGAGAGAATAAGAACTAATGGATATATCTAAAAAAGTGAATTTTGGAAAACAAAGTTTGTGCTCAGTAGCACCTTGAAGAACAACAAAATTTAATTCTGCCCAGAATTAAACTGTGTCAGTTTTAAAGAAGCCCACTGGGCTTAAACTTTGTTCTAGGGCTTCAGACCAGGGGTGGCCAAACTAAGGCTCGGGAGCCTCATGTGGCTCTTTCAGACATCTTGTGTGGCTCTCAAAGCCTCCACCACTGTGTTGGCTGGCTTGGAGAAGACATTTGTCTCTAAATCACTTCGCCAAGCCAGCTGGCAGCTTGGAGAAAGCGGTTAAAGTTGCTTTCCTTCCACCTCTCCTTCCCTCCTCCCTTCCTCATCTGTCTTCCTCCCTCCCTGCTCTCAAACATCTGATGTTCATGTGGCTCTCAAACATCTGAGGCTTATTCTATGCAGCTCTTAGATTAAACAAGTTTGGCCACCCCTGCTTCAGACCAACACAGCTGCCAGCCTGGATCTGTCATTTAATCGGGACTGATTTCCCGGCAACCCTGCTTACAGTGCCTGAATGGGCACCACAAGGAATACTGTACTCACTCACCGTGGCAACTAGGAGGCTTTTTACTTGTAGGCCGCCTGCTCCATCAGATCCACTCAAAAGCAAGTGTTCCATCCTCCTATTTGAGCTTCAGGCTTCACTTAGGGCACATCAGCTCTTAACAGGTGCCTGTTAGAAATGGGGAGCCTGTGGATTCCCAGCCAGTGGATCCACCCGGCAATTCTGACATGGCCATTTTGATGGGTGCCCTTGCTTATTAGAAGTGACAGGCTGACTGACTCAAGTACAGAGTAGCCACATGGGTGGTTGGGGTGAAAAGTGCCGTCAGATCTCAGCTGACTTATGGTGATCCCACAGGGCAAGGGTGGCCAAACTTGCTTAATGTAAGAGCCACATAGAATAAAAATCCCATATCTGAGAGCCATAAAACATGATTTAAAGAGAGAAATGCCTTCTTCAAGCAGGCTGACAGGGCAGTGGGGGCTTTGAGAGGTGTGAAAGAGCCTCATGTGGCTCCCAAGCCACAGTTTGGCCATCCCTGCCATAGGGTTTTCAAGACAAGAGACGTTCAGAGGTGGTTTGCACCCCCTGGCTCTGTATAGCACCCCCGGGTTTCCTTGGTGGTCTCACATCCAAATACTAACCAGGACCGAACCTGGTTACCTTCTGAGATTGAGCTAGCCTGGGCCTTCTAAGTCAGGATGTGAATGTCCACCTATTCTGGACTAGACCGCCAGGCCGGTGAGCCCAATCCTTCCTGTGCTGCATCAAGGACCCCTTTCTTGTTGGTCTTCCCTCGCTCCAAACTGGAGCAGGACGAGATGCTTAAAATCTGATACGTCCTTGTCTTGAAATCTGATACGTCCTGATACAACACCATGTTGGAGGGTTTGTTTGTTTTGTGTCACTGCTAGCAAGTAACCATTGCATTTCTGTACTGTGGCTGGCACATCATGCTCTGTTTCTGCCCCACATTCGCCTGGTGAAATTGAGACAATGAATTGTCTCAAGCAAGCCAATGAGCTGCACAGCTGAGCTGGCATTAGAGCAGCGTACCCTCCCACATCTAAGGCTAATACTTCAGCCATTCCATCATGCTGACTGCCTTTAGCAGATGTGCCATCTTTGCTTGGTACATTCTAAGGAGATTGCTTGCCTTGAGGCCAAGGGCGTAGGCAACATGACTACCAGGCTCCAGTTCTATTTTCATTGTGCATCCAGATATTCCTCTTTCAGTTCATATGGCCCAATAAAACAGGAAACTCCCTGAAATATATTCACAATAGAAGATATAATACAACTGAAAGACCAGTGGGATGATTAGCAACAGGAAGATAAATTTATGGAGAAGTATCCACCAGGCATCCGGGATCTTTGGATACAATTAGGCAAGAACTATGATGCAACCACAACTTCTGGCCTGATCGCACAACCAAACTAAGTGGTGGTGTCAAATAGCAATGTTCTGTAGATGGCGAATGTAATTTGCAGCCCCTCACGACACCCAGACTATATAGAGCTGCTTAAACACTTTATGCTGTGCACATTAATTCTTACAACATCTTGTTCCATCTGCAATAGCATAATATTTCACTTGTATGTAAGTGAAAGAAGGGATAACTGGGTAGTTGTGGTCATCATGACCATGTTTTTAAAGCTCACAGGGCCTCCAAAGAATGAAAGTGAAAACCATAGCTGTTCTTTAGCACTTGAAAAAAGAAATATTGACAGCTGAGGTCAGCCAGCATCTGATAATTTGATTTGCAAAGTACCCTGGGGAAATTCTGTGGGAAATGGGGAAAAGCTATCATTTTGGGGAGAGGAATTTCTTTCTGATTCAATGAGTTTCTCATCTCCCCACAACTAACCCTGTAAGTGGGGCCCTCCAAGGAAAGAAAGGATGCTGTTGAGAACAGCAGCAGCACCTTCCTCTGTTGCCAGCATCGGGAGAACTGAGCAGTGACTCACAAAAGCTCCTCCCCTGCCACAAACATTGTTAAGTCTTTAAGGTGCTCCTGGACCCTTGCTCTCTTCTACTGCTACAGACTAACGTGGCTACCTTTCTTGATCTATCCAAAGAAGTGAGCAATGACTCATGAAAGCTCCTACCTTACTACAAATTTTGTTAGCTATAAGGAGCTACTGGACTCTTTCCTACTGCTACAGACAGATTAACCCGGCTACCCTACTTGATCCACCTAAAGAAGGGAACAGTGTCTCATACTTACAGGCTGTTGCAACATGGCTCAGGCTGAGTGGGCTGAAGTTGAACCCAGCGAAGACAGAGGTCCTTTGCGTGGGTCGCGGCGCTCTGGGAAGGGAAATAGCTCTCCCGGCCTTCGATGGTGCGCTATTGAAAGCAGCGCACCAGGTAAAGAGCCTGGGTGTTTTACTGGAGCCTTCATTATCGATGGAGGCCCAGATAGCAGCCACTGCCAAGTCAGCATTCTTCCATCTGAAGCGGGCAAGGCAGCTGGCCCCTTTCCTTGAGCGCCGGGACCTCGCAACAGTGATCCACACAACGGTCACCTCAAGACTAGACTACTGTAATGCCCTCTACTTGGGGCTACCTCTGTGCCGGACTCGGAGACTGCAGCTAGTGCAGAACACGGCGGCCAGGCTGTTGTTAGGACTCCCAAAACGGGAACATATACGGCCGGGGCTACGTGAACTGCACTGGCTGCCGATCATATACCGGGTCCAGTACAAAGTGTTGGTCATTACCTTTAAAGCCTTATATGGCCGAGGACATGCCTACCTGAGGGACCATCTTTCCTCGTATGAACCCCAGAGAGCACTGAGGTCAGTTGGGAAAAATCTAATGACCATCCCTGGGCCGAAGGAGATTAAATACCAGAATACTAGGGCACGGGCATTCTCAATCGCGGCCCCTACCCTATGGAACCGACTCCCCGAGGAGGTGCGGGCCCTGCGGAACCTTGATCAGTTCCGCACGGCCTGCAAGACCGCCCTTTTTAAGCTTGCACACTTGGACTGCTAAGAAGATCGGTAATTAAGGCTCCGCCAATGCGGTCTGAAGATCTATACCGCTGAACAACTGTACTCATTGGATTGGTTTTAATGTTGTTAAGTTTAGTGTTTAATGTTTTATATTGTTAAATCTAAAGGCTTTTAACTACTGTATGTTTTTATAAAATGTTGTTAGCCGCCCTGAGCCTGCCGAGGTGGGGAGGGCGGGATATAAATAAAATTTATTATTATTATTATAAAAGCTCATAACCTACCACAAATTTTATTAGCTTTAAGGCGCTAGTGGGCTCTTGCTCTTTTCTACAGATGAAAACTAGGGAATGTTTTTCTCGTAATGCACACACCTCGAATGCATGTGTTTTGGGGAGCATATTTACAATATCCTCTCTTTTTAGACAGGACTCTTTGAGGGAGTTAACAATCAGTTAAAGAAAAACAATGCCTCAGTCACAACCTGCCCCCCCCAATAAATAAAATCAGCATATAGAAAAAAACCAACCAAGTAGCACATACAACTGGCCTTCCAGGGCAAGCTTACCAAGGGTCAGGTAAGTATTCACCATATATAGCTTACAACAGGGGTCTCCAACCCCTGGGCCATGGACCAGTGCTGGTCTGTGGCCTGTTATCAACCGGGCCCCGAGTTGTATAATTATTTCATTATATATTACAATGTAGTAATAATAATAAGACAACGACATTGGATTTATATCCCGCCCTCCACTGTGAACCTCAGAGTGGTTCACAATCTCCTTTACCTTCCTCCCCCACAACAGACACCCTGTGAGGTGGGTGGGGCCGAGAGAGCTCTCACAGCAGCTGCCCTTTCAAGGACAACCTCTGCCAGAGCTATGGCTGACCCAAGGCCATTCCAGCAGCTGCAACTGAAGGAGTGGGAAATCAAACCCGGTTCTCCCAGATAAGAGTCTGCACACTTCACCACCATACCAAACTAATAGAAATAAAGTGCACAACTGTACCATCCCGAAACCCACCCCACCGGTCCGTGGAAAAATTGTCTTCCACAAAACTGGCCCCTGGTGCCAAAAAAGTTGGGGACCTCTGGCTTACAATACTGGAGGCCCTATGAGGCTGTACAAAGCCAGAAGTCAAGCAAGCCTCCAAGAGCAATCCTAATAGGGTCTACTCTGATTTGTACTCTTCTATTCAAGGATGCCTACCAGCGCTAAACCCTGGAGAGGCTCCTAGGCAGTAGAAACCTTGGGGGAGCCCCTCAAAAATTATCCCTAACCCTACTACCCACGGCCCCCGCTGCAGCCTGAAGGCACCTTCTTAAAAGCCCCTTTTACTAAGCTGCAGAGAAGAGGCAGAGAGAGGCAAACTTGGCAATAACGTCAGCAGCAGCCGCACCAGGCAAGTTGAGCAAAGAGTGGCTCAGTTGCTGGCTGTGCATGGAGGCTGGGAGGGCTGCAAGCAGGGGGGGAAACGGTGGGGGGAGGGAGAGCCAGCTCAGGGCCCCTAAAGGTGTGGGAGTCCATATGCCACTGCCTAGTTGGCCTAATTCTTAATCCAGCTCTGGTGCTTACTCCCAGAAAAGTGTTGTTAGGATTACATTGCCTAGGAACTCCACAGACTTACATATCACACGGCACTGTGGCTTCCTTAGAGAAGCTGGTTCCAGTACCCTGCAAAATTCTGGGTTTTGTTTTTTTGGGTTTTTTTGCTACTATAAATATAGCTCAAAATCTTTGCATCTAAGATCATTCATCAAGCCTCTCGGGAAGGAAGATGAACATGCATCTGGCAAAGTGGGGCTCTGGCCTATGGAAGCTTCTGCCAAAATAACTTTAATCTTCAAGGTGCCACAAGACTGTATTAATCCAGCGGTGGTGGTTGCAACAGACTTGCACAGCGACTCGTCTGGAATGTTCCATCCGTAACCCTCCCCATGCCGAGGGTGAGAATCACAAGGCAGGCCTATGCCCTGGGCCATGTTGAAAAATTAATTGGAACAATTCCAGCCAAAATCAACTTCCCAGAGACTGTCGTTTCAGCTGGGGCTCTGCAGAGAACAGCTGCCGTCTCCTCCCTCCCCTTCACTGGCTCTTCCTAGCTATTCCAATTGAGGAAGCCTCTCTCCTCCCCCTCTCGTCTCTCTTAATTAGCAGCGTAGCTTTCATAGGCTAGGTCCCCACCCCACCCCACCCCACCAGTTTTGTTTTAGGAATTCATCCACTTACATAAAATTAGAGCTTATCCATACCTAAGTACTTTGGACAGTGCTGGGGGCTCTCTGGAGATAACATGAAGTCCAGCCCAGTATCAGTTTTCCGAATGGGATATTCCACATTTCTGACCATGTCACAACTTCATTTATGAGCATTCTGTTGGATTTTTTTTCATATTCTTATACTATTATATAACATATATATAATATAAAAGCACAAGTCCTGAGAAAAGCCCGTTTTTCAGTCCTGAAACTCAATCTGTCCTCCAGCTAAGGAATTGCTCTCGCTCTTTTATTGTGGGAGCTACTAGCATCTGACCAGAAATACGTAATTGAAGAGCCTTCGAACTCTTGTCTATAAAAACGGGCATTGAACAGCAAGCTGTAAACTGCGCAAGATGACTGTAGGGGGGGGGGGACTTCATTCTAGATCTCATAAATACAGATGAACTTTCGGTCGTGCACCACGTTCCAAAGTTTGTGTGTGTGTTAAAAAGGATTGATCTATGTGCAATTTGTCAAGGCCACGACATGAGGGAGAAACAGCGCACAGGAGGATCTCATAATCAAGACCGGCTCTGGCTTCCCACATAGAAAGGCATCCCATTCCGTCAGTTGAATGGCTATTCCGAGCAGTCTCATATATGCTTCATTTCTAGTGAAATCCATACAACAACATTAACACTATGTGGGTCTGCCTTATTTAAAGAGTGTTTGGGAACTATATCCAGCCCCAAATGCAGCTGCTCCATCGTTGCAGGGAGCTACTGGTACCTTGCTGCTTGCCAGCCAGTCTCCTGGTCCTGTTGAAAAGTGCTGGTTGCCGGAGGTCGACATGACTTCCAGGTGCAAACACACACACACGTCTCTAGAAAATAGTCCAGGTTTTTTTGTAGCAGGAACTCCTTTGCATATTAGGCCACACACCCCTGATGTAGTCAATCCTCCAAGAGCTTACAGTAGGCCCTGTAAGCTCTTAGAGCAGGGGTGTCAAACATGCGGCCCGGGGGCCAAATCAGGCCACTGGAGGGATCCTAACAGGCCCCCAAGCAACTGGCTGTCATCTGCTTCCTTCTCCCTCTCTCTTGCTTCCTTCTGCATCACAGCTTGCTTTGCCAGGCTTGCTCAATTGCACAAGAGCTACAGAGCAAAATCTCTATTTTCTTCATTGGTTGAGGCTCCTCCCTTGGGGAGGAAGAGGCTGAGGGAGAGCTTCCTTTGCCAAGCTCTCTCAGTTGCACAGCAGAGCTATTGAGCCAAGCCTCTCTTCCTTTTATTGGCTGAGGAAGGAAAGAGCCAGAGCTTCCTTTGCCCAGTTTCCTCAATCACATGGGAGAGATACAAAATCTTTAATTGTGTTTGTGTCCTTTATAAAGTTTATATCTCTGCTACTTAGCATCACATTTTATGACACACATGGCCCGACCCGACAAGGTCTCACATGTCAGATCCAGCCCCCATAACAAATGAGTTTGACACCCCTGCTACATCATGCAGAGGAGTTCCTGCTACAGAAAAAGCCCTGGGAAATACAAAAAACAGGTGCTGGTTATGACTTTTCAAGCTCTCCCTAGCGGCTGGGCCACAGTACCTCAATAATGGCCTCCCATTCCACTGCTTCTTCAGGACATCTTGCAAAGTGCTATGATGTGATACCATCTGGCACAATCTAGGGTTGCCAGCCTCTAGGTGGGCGCCAAAGATATCCCAAAATTAAAACTCATCTCCAGACTACAGAGACTACAGTTCCCCAGAAGAAAATGGCTGCTTTAGATGGTGGGCTCTATGGGATTATGGCTGATTTTGTTTTTATTCCAGAGGTGTACCCACCTGAGTCAGCTGGAGAAACACCTTGTATCACCTTAAAGGAACTGCATCTGAAGCAGCAGTCTCTAGTCCATAAAAATTTATATATTAGTATAAATTGAAGAGGAAGAGGAGATTGTTTTTATACCCTGCCCTTCACTTGGAGTCTTAGAGTGGCTTACAAACGCCTTCCCTTCCTCTCCCCACAACAGACACCCTGCAAGGTAGTTGGGGCTGAGAGAGCTCTTTCAAGAACTGTGACTGAACCAAGGTCACCCAGCTGGCTGCATGTGGAGAAGCGGGGAATCAAACCTGGTTCTCCAGATTAGAATCCATGCACTTAGCCACTACATGAAACTATTAGTCTTTAAGGTAATACAGAACCTTGTTTATATTCTTATTGGCATTCATTTCCTGGGTTTTCTTGAGGCATATCTGGAAGCACTTCCTCTTTTACCTTTTTAGTTGACTGCTATTTTGTATATGGTGTGTTTTGTGTTGCATGTAGTTATCAGTTTTATGTTCATATTTTTAGTTTTAATCATTGTGGGGGGAATCTTTTTTAGTATGGAACAGAGAAGTAAAAGTGCTTTAAAATAATACTGACACGCATATGTCAAAATTAAACACTTTGTCCACTCTCCTTGAACCCCTGATTTGGGCAGTTTCTCCATTAGCAACTGATGGATCATGTCCAACACCCAGACTTCCTTTCACCCAAGGCCTTTCGCCACTGACTCAGTGATTCCTAGCTCTCACCCATGACTCCACGCCGTGCAAATGATAAAAACACTCCAACAAATAAGTGTCACTTCTACAGCTAGGGTATTTTTGAAATCACAGAAAATTTCAGTCTTTTATGCAATATATTCTGCTCATTTTGGGAAGGCAGGACAAATAAAGCATTTTGCCTGACAATGGATGATGATGGCTTAAACGCAGTGAACCTCTTTGGACTACAGCCCCAAATTCTTCTCATCGGAAGTATGCCTTTCAGCCCCACGCTCACATCCAAATTATTTTCGAAGCTGTGTGCATATGTGTTATGTATCAAGATGGGTAGTTGTGTTAGTCCATCTGTAGCAGTACAAAGGAAGCAAATTAATAGTCAAGGTAGTCCCTTGTTCAAGCACCAGTCGGTTCCGACTCTGGGGTGACGTCACATCACAATGCTTTCTTGGCAGACTTTTTATGGGGTGGTTTGCCATTGCCTTCCCCAGCCATCTACCCTTTCCCCCCAGCAACCTGGGTGCTCATTTTACAGACCTCGGAAGGATGGAAGGCTGAGTCAACCTTGAGCTGGCTACCTGAACCCAGCTTACGCCGGGATCAAACTCAGGTCATGAGCAGAGCTTGAACTGCAATACTGCAGATTACCATTCTGCACCACGAGGCTCTTATAGAAGCAACAAAGACTAACAAAATATGAGGCAGGGTAGGGCCTTACATGAGTCACTGCTCAAGTTCTTCAGTTGCCATCACGGAAGCTCTTACCAGCCACCAATTTTATGAGCCTTTAAGGTGCCACTGGACTCTTGCTGTTTTCTATGTGACGGAAGAACAGAGAAATCTGTTTTCAGGGAATGTTATATCCAAATCAAGCTTTTCAAATTTGCTTCAGGCCAGGTGATTTGGCCGCATTAACTCAGTGCTGCTCTGTGTTGGTCTAAAAAAAGGATGCTCAAATGTTGAACATATGAAGCTGCCTTATACTGAATCAGACCCCGGGTCCATCAAAGTCAGTATTGTCTTCTCAGACTGACAGCGGCTCTCCAGGGTCTCAAGCTGAGGTTTTTCACACCTACTTGCCTGGGCCCTTTTTAGTCGGAGATGCCAGGGATTGAACCTGGGACCTTCTGCTTCCCAAGCAGATGCTCTACCACTGAGCCACCGTCCCTCCCCTAATGTTGCTGATGCTGCTTTGGAGCCTGGTAAAAAGATGTTCAAAGGTGGCAGATCTAAAGCAGCCACCAACTTGCTAGAACAAAGCTGCATGTTGATCTGAGAGGCCGATGTTTCTTCAGAACTCAACTCCGTTTTGGAGCCATCGAGAGACACTCGCGGGTAGCTGGATCCAATTTACTCACTTCTTGGAGACGACAATAATCAGGGAAGGAGATAAATAATCTTCAGATGGAACAATTAAATTTAATTGTCTGAAGACTGTTTGTCTCTTTCCTTGAGCATGGTCTCTTTTTTTTGCACGCCTGATAAATTGGATCCAGCTATCAGGAATATTACGGTTTGCTCCCCCCCCTTTTGAGATTTACGTGGCTGCCCGGACTGAGACACTGAGTTTGGATTAAATGATCCCTGTTGATCTTGATGCAGTTTGGGGTCATTCTGAATTTCTCACTCACGGAAATGCTTGCTATGCAGACTTGATGTCTCTGCTCGAGAGACTCAGAGGCTCTCGTTGCCTGCTGGATGCTGGCATGACTCAGTTGAAGTCACTGAGGCTCTACGAATCTACGCCAAATAAAAGTCTGGCCCTAGAAGTGTTACCAGCAGAGACAGACCCAGATAGGGTGGATCTGAAGGAGTCGAATGTTTCTGTGGATATCGTTTGGGGTTTGGCCCCGTTCACGTTCAGGTTTTGTCATGAGATTTCTTGGTTGGACTTTGGACAAGTCAAGTGTTGCAAAACCCCAATTCCCCATGAGTAAAATGGAATAAAAATGATCTCACAGTATGCTTTAAGGATGGCTGTGAAGAAAAGGGTAAAGCGTGTTGTATGCTAAATGATGTGGTGGGTGTGAGCAATACTCTCAAGACACACACGTCCCTCAAATCATTCAGAAACAGCTCACGGAATCTCTCAACACCAACTATTGTGATGGCCACTAGTTTTTTTAAAAGGGGTAGACAAATGCATAAAGTAGGGGTGTCAACCATGCGGCCCAGGGGCCAAATCAGGCCCCTGAAGGGCTCTTATCAGCCCCCTGAACAACTGGCTATCATCTGCTTCCTTCTCTCTCTCTTGCTTCCTTCTGCATCACAGCTTGCTTTGCCAGGCTTGCTCAATAACTCAGGAGCTATAGAGCAAAGCCTCTGTTTTCTCCACTGGCTGAGGCTCCTTCCTTGGGGAGCGGAGGGAAGGAGAGATTGCTTTGCCAGGCTCTCTCAATCACACAGCAGAACTACTGAGCCAACCCTCTCTTCCTTCTAACGGCTGTGGCTCATCTTGGTCCTCTGGAGAAGGAAGGAAAGATCAACAAGTGCTAATGTTTTAAGCATGTTTTATTTAATTTTTTGAAAAAAATCTTTGTGTTTGTCTGTGTGCTTTATAAAGTATTTATCTCTGCTACCTGACATTTTATGACACACACGGCCTGGCCTGACAAGATCACAGATCCGGCCCTCATAACAAATGAATTCAACATCCCTGGTAAAGTACAGGCCTGCTGAAGCTAGTAGCCACAATGGGCAAGAACTCAACTTTCATGTTTAGAGTCAGTATACAAATTTCCAAAGCCAGATGTTATGATGTGTGCATGTGCCCAGTTTGGTGAACAGCATGGGATATCTGAAGAGAAGGGATACGTCCCACATAGCCCACGCCAGTCGCTATCTATCATCCTCACATAGTTGCTATTAGGGTGGTGGGCTCTCTTTCTTCGGAGGTTTTCAAACAGAGGCTAGAGGGCCATCTGACAGCAATGCTTGGGCAGATCATGAGGAGGGTGGGAAGGGTTTCATTAGTGCTTAGTTCTCGTGGCGCTTTCTTACACGTGCAGGGAAATGCTGATCACCACTTCGAGGTCAGGCAGCAACTTGTCTCTAGGCCAGGGATCCTGGGGTTGGTTTTTTTTTTTTGGCTATCTTCTGGGAGTGAACGTAAGAGAACATAGGAGAAGCCATGTTGGATCAGGCCAATGGTCCATCCAGTCCAACACTCAGTGTCACACACTGGCCAAAAAATCCAGGTGCCATCAGGAGGTCCACCAGTGGGGCCAGGACATTAGAAGCCCTCACCCTGTTGCCCCTCCCAAGCACCAAGAATACAGTGCATCACTGCCCCAGACAGAGAGTTCCAAAAGAGTGGAGCAGGTATAACTCTGTGTGTGTGGTGGGGGGGAGGCATTTGTGAATTTCCTGAATTGTGCAGGAGGTTGGACTAGATGACCCTGGGGGACTCTTCCAACTCCATTATTCTATGAAATGTCAGCTCAGTTGTGACAAAGCCATTCCATCCTTGTATCCGTTCATCCATGCATTAAGCTTATAACATACCAATTACCCAATTACTAAATCATCAGAACTAAAGAGCAATCTGGTTCAAGCCCTAGTTTCCCCCATGGACTTCATATAAGATAATTATACTTGAAACAGACCAGTGATATATCAGAATGCTTTTCCTAAGTCTAGTTGGCATCAGATACTTTGGAAATTCATATGCGGGGTTATTTTAGTTTATTATGGTGTTCAACGACATCGTGTTCAGACATTTTGTGAAAAGCAAAAGGATGCGATTGCTGATGGCCATGTTAGGTATCAATATGAATCTTTCCTGCACATTTTGAACCCAGATCTCCTATGGCTCATTAAACAGATCCCATGGGACCGTGTGTGAAAGATAGAGATCCATTTAATCCACACAACTTGGGTTATGCAAGGCAGTGGCAGTAATGTGATCTAAAATTTTGAGTTTGTCGGCAATTACATACACAAACTCAATTTGTTTCTTTATAATTCTGATCCTATTTTTAAACCCCTCTCCCCCTTCTTAGGACTCCAGGGATTCAGACGGCTTCAGAGACAGTGTGAA
This sequence comes from Heteronotia binoei, assembly GCF_032191835.1. Taxonomy (NCBI): domain Eukaryota; kingdom Metazoa; phylum Chordata; class Lepidosauria; order Squamata; family Gekkonidae; genus Heteronotia; species Heteronotia binoei. The sequence goes on along the minus strand of NC_083242.1, from coordinate 15,422,898 downwards.
TTCCTCCTACAGGTGCTATCAATTAATGACTTCATTAAATACCAAGATCAAAGCCAGCCACAGATGGAAAATGATAGAACGGGAGTCTGTTGAGTCCCATAACATCACCCTCTGATGCTCACAACTTCAAAAGACTTTGGCTGGTAGGGCATCAGCTACACATAGAACAGGGGTGTCAAACATGTGCCCTGGGGGCTGAATCAGGCCCCCGAGCAACTGTTTGTCATCTGCTTCCTTCTTCCTATCTCTTGCTTTCTTCTGCATAACAGCTTGCTTTGTGAGGCTTGTTCAATTGCACAGGACCTACAGAGCAAAACCTCTATTTTCTCCATTGGCTGAGGCTCTTCCCTTGGAGAGGAAGAAGGGACAGCAGAGCTTGTTTCTCCAGTCTCTCTCAATCGCACAACAGAGCTACTGAGCCAAGCCTCTCTTCTTTCCTCATCCTGGTCTCCTGGGAAAGGAAGGAAGGAAGGAAGGAAGGAAGGAAGGAAGGAAGGAAGGAAGGAAGGAAGGAAGGAAGGAAGGAAGGAAGGAAGGAAGGAAGGAAGGAAGGAAGGAAGGAAAGCCAGAGCTTCCTTTGCCCAGTTTCCTGGATCCCATAGGAGAGATACAAAGAAAGTACATTTAATAACAAGTGCTAATGTTTTAAGTATTTTTAAGGGTTTTAAAAAAATATTTAATTGTGTTTGTCTGTGTCCTTTATAAAGTTTATATCTCTGCTACCTAATCTTAAAGAGGTACACACATGGCCTGGCCCGACATGACCCAGCCCAACCTGACATGGCCTGGCCCAACCAGGTCTCATTTATATCAGATCCGGTCCTCATAACAAATGAGTTCGACACCCCTGATAGAAGATGGAGAACGGTTCTACAAACAGAACCAAAGCAAGCGTGTGTGGGGGGGGGGGGGGAGGGAGAGACCATTCTTCCAGGGTTTCCCAGTTGTGCACTGAGACTCTTTTAAAGTCTGTTTCCCAAGGTGCTTTTCACTACTTAAGTCATATAAACAGGAAATGAGGGAAAACACACCACCCTCTTTATACATTATGGTAACATCTGAAGGGTCCGTTCATATTGGAGCACACATGTCCTGATGATCATGTATGATGGTGTGTGTTCAATTCCACACTTGGATGCTTTTGAGTCATATGTTGACTGCTTGTTTTGCAATGGCCTAATAACATAATGCAGAAAGTAATCCTTCACCAACCTCTCATTACCAGAAACATTGGTTTGCTACTTGTTTTTAGTTTATTTTTATTACGCAGACTACTAAGGACTGTCATTTTTAACATGGGTTGCAAACTGCCTTTGAAGGCCTGGATTAGTTGGAAAAGGGGGCTACACAATACTTTTAACAGTGTGATCCTGAGCAGAAATACAAATTTCTAAGCCCACCATCTTATATGGATTTAAGGATATAACTCTGCTTAGGATGATACTGCCACAGGAATTCACTGCCACAGGATATGGTGGCAGCTACAAATATCGGTGGCTTCAAGAAGGGATTGGATGAACATGGAACAGAGGTCCATCAGTGGCTACTGGCCACAGAGTATTGTTGGAACTCTCTATCTGGGGCAGTGATGCTCTGTATTCTTGGTGCTTGGGGGGCAGTAGCAATGGAAGGGCTTCTAGTGTCCTGGCCCCACTGATGGACCTCCTGATGGCACCTGGTGTTTTTGGCCACTGTGTGACCAGAGTGTTGGACTGGATGGGCCATTGGCCTGATGCAACATGGCTTCTCTTATGTTCTTATAACACTATAAAAATAAAACAGGTGCATTAGTGTGTCTTGAGGCCATTGAGCTAAGACTTTTGGAAAAGTGTTCATGGGTGATTCAAGCTACCAAGAATTGCTATCTTGCTACCCACCCAGGGCATTTATAGCCAGCACATAAAATTTAAAACCAGGATTCCAGAATTGTAATAATAGGCATCTGTCAAAAACCTGAGTGGAGTTAGGATATTCTTCTTATAGAAAGGGAGGGGGGAGAGGGAGAACACTAATAAGTTTCCCTTTTAACAGGCTGTCTTTAAAAAAAAGTTAGCCGAAGGGAGAAACGTGACAAAGACACCGTAGCCACATCCAGACTGATATAATATCTAATTCTAAACAGGCACAGTTGCAAAAGAGCCCTGCAAACTTTTTTTCCTTTGTGACAGAGAATCCAATTTCCCTCAAATAAATATTTCTTTAATTTTCAATAACCAAGGACCTCAATAAAACTTTTTCAAACTCACGCTCAAGATTCAGCGATCTTCAGCAGTCCACACCACAGATTTCCAGCTAAAAAGAAAGAAAAGGATGGCTTTGAGCCTGTCAGGGCAGACACTGCTTGGCTAGCTTTACTTATAGAAACGTAAAGTTGGAAGGTACCCCCAGGATTATCTAGTCCAACCCCCTGCACAATGCAGAAAATCCACAAATACTTCCTCCCTCCCTCACACACATCCCCTGTGACTCCTGCTCCATGCACAGAACATGGAGAAGGGCGCCGAAGATGGTGAGGGGTCTGGAGACCAAATCTTATGAAGAAAGGCTGAAGGAGCCTAACACGCAGTGCATCAGATATGAGTCAGCAGAAAACCACCATCAGCTTACACTGCAGGAGAATGGCCCCCATCCCCACCATGTCAGACTCATCCTGTCCTTGTGCGATGTTAACATCTTGCATTTAATGTTTGAATTGGGGTCTGCAGTTTAAGTGCTCCACTGCCCTGAAAGGCTGAAGGAGCTTGGGATGTTTAGCCTGGAGAGGAGACGGCTGAGAGGTGATATGATCACCATCTTCGAGTACTTGAACGGCTGTCCTACAGAGGATGGTGTGGAATTGTTTTCTGTGACCCCAGAAGGTAGGACCAGAACCAGTGGGTTGAAATTAAATCAAAAGAGTTTCTGGCTCAACGTTAGGAAGAACTTCCTGACAGTTAGAGCGGTTCCTCAGTGGAACAGGCTTCTTCAGGAGGTGGTGGGCTCTCCTTCCTTGGAGGTTTTTAAACAGAGGCTGGATGGCCATCTGACAGCAATGAGGATCCTGTGAATTTAGGGGGAGGTGTTTGTGAGTTTCCTGCATTGTGCAGAGGGTTGGGCTAGATGACCCTGGAGGTCCCTTCCAACTCGAGGATTCTATGGCAAAAACTTTGAGGAACTCTTGCAAATCTGGCCTGCAGAAAAATTTCTGACTGACCCCAAAGTGTCAATCAGCATTTCCTTGGGTGTTATCAAGCTACATTTAATAACAAGCTGGAGATGGTGGCTGGAGAGCTGGGCCATGCATGCTATTAAATGTAACACGAGGTACTGGAGATATAAACGTACCCTACATTCTCCTACAAATGGACCTTGAGCTTGTTTGGAGGTTCTAGAGGGGAGCACAGCTATCGTATACCCTTGACTGAAGAACGGTACACTCCTTCTATCTGGGATGGTCGTCCTCTTTCACCAAGCATGGAGAGCCAGTTTGGTGTAGTGGTTAAGTGTGCGGACTCTTATCTGGGAGAACCGGGTTTGATTCCCCACTTCTCCACTTGCACCTGCTAGCATGGCCTTGGGTCAGCCATAGCCCTGGCAGAGGTTGTCCTTGAAAGGGCAGCTGCTGTGAGAGCCCTCTCCAGCCCCACCCACCTCACAGGGTATCTGTTGTGGGGGAGGAAGGTAAAGGAGATTGTGAGCCGCCCTGAGACTCTTCGGAGTGGAGGGCGGGATATAAATCCAATATCTTCTTCTTTGGGAGGGAGGGACGCACATGGAGCGGTGAGGGAGGTAGGGGACACCCACCTAGCCAGCCAGATCATCTGAATCAACCCTGGCTATCAATGGGGTGACAGATGTCGCAGAAGGATTGCCCTCACATCCGGAGATATAAACTTTATAAAGGTGGCAATAGCAGATGAATCAAATAGCAGGCTTGATTGGATTAGGTGTGATATGCAGAGGGGTAGTAGGAGTGGGGATACCAGCATTGGTAATTAGATAGGAAACCTAGGTCTCAATTTGGTCAGGAGGCTTCAATCCAGGAGGATGCAAAGAATAAATGGGCATGAAACATTCAAATGCCAGTGGGGAAACATTTACTCTTCCAGGACATTCAGCTGCTGACCTAAGAGTAGCTGCTCTTTTACAAAGGGATTTCAAAGGGAAATTAGAAAGAGAGCCTGCTGAATTGCAACTGATAATGAAGCTCAATGCATCCTCCAGAACTAAACTGAGACCTGGGTTTCCTGTCTCATTACCAACACCTGCTATTGTCATTTGGCATCTGAAAGCACTCCGCTCTCCAAGATATAAGGACCAATGGACTCACAGTCTAGCTGTATCTGAAGAAGTGAGCAGTGACTCATGAAACCTCATGCCCTGCTGCAAATGTTGTTAGGCGTTACTGGACTCTTGCTCCTTTCCAGTAATAAAAATTGCAAGCTCTGCTGTTAGGGTTTTTTTTCCTTCTTCATATGTTTAAACTGGAGAGGGGGATCTCTCCAAGTGAAATAATGTGTTGATTTCAGACTGGGCAAAATCTGTGCCAGAGCATCAGTGCAAGAAAGGCAGCTAGGGAGTGAGACACGGCAAACTGGAACATAGAGAACCATAAATATATTTTGAAATACTTAGCCATTTACTTCCAGTTATTAAACTATGGAATCTAATCCAAGTGTTCTAATTCCTAATTGGGATCTGTTTGAAAGCAAATAAAATCCCAGATAGGCACTGAGAAATCTTAAAAAAAAAAGTCTTTTCAGAATAAGCCAAAATGATTTCCTTTTAATTCTTCTTTCTGTTTATTCCAATGTGCCCCTTCCTTTTAACACACCGACATGTGTGTGCGTGAGAGAGAGAGTTTCAAAAGAAAACAGTGGAGCATGGGCAATCTGAATGTAAATTGTGCTTTGCAGAAGAATCCACCCATCCTCCCTCCCTCGCTAAGAAGAAGGAGGAGGAAAGCTTCTACCTGAAATGAAGCCTTGCTGTTCTTAAAGGAGCCACGGGAGGAGTCAGGCTTTGTTCTTCTGCTGCTGCAGGAGCACTGGCTTTCCTTTCCCTCCCTTCCTCCCAAAGGAGGTGAGCTCAGTCAATGGAGGGAAGGGAGGCATGGCTTGGTTCTCTCCTGCAGGAAACAGGAGCTGGGATGTGATGGCAGCGGGCGCCCCAGGGAAATAAGCAGGGTTGCCAACCTCCAGGTGGTGGCTGGAGATCTCCTGGGATTAGAACTGATCTCCAGGTGATAGAGATCAGTTTACCTGGAGAAAATGGCCACTTTGGAAGGTGCACTCTGTGGCATTATATCCTACTGAAGTCCCTCCTTCCGCAAACCCTGCCCTCTTCAGACTCCACCCCAAAAATCTCCTGGTATTTTCCAACCTGGAACTGGCAACCCTAGAACGAAGATGGAGTCAGTTGCTCATGGGAAGGGTGGGAGCCCTGCAGGGGCCAGATGCAGCCTATGGGACGCATGTTTGACACCCCTGCCGTAGTGCCTTAGACAGGGCATATTGGGCCACACCCAACTGATATAGCCAAGAGTTTACAGGGCTCTTCTTACAGGGCCTACTGTAAGCTCCTGGAGGATTGGCTACATCAGGGGTGTGTGGCCTAATATGCAAAGGAGCTTCTGCTACAAACCACCCTCCGCCCCCGACCTTAGAGACCAACAAGATTTGGGGAGTGTAAGCTTTCTGAGAAAGGGAGCTTTGACTCTTGAGAGTATAGACCCCCCAAAGCCTTATCAATGATGGTTGGAGATCATTCTGAATAAAACAATAATAATCCTTTGCACTTACTCTACTTCTGTATTTTTGTAAACAACCCGCAAGTCTGCGCAACAGAGAAGATGTTGGCTGGATTTTAGCTCCGAAGTTTGAGATGGCATTACCTGTGTGACCTCTGTGCCATATTTATTTATTTGATGTAACCCCCGCCCCCCCCATCCCCCGCTGAAGTGGGCTCAGGGAGGCTTACAGGACAGATGGCAGTTAATAACATAAAAAACATTTAAAACCAGTATAATCGCTAAAATGTTATGGGTGCTATACTACAACTATAAATATATGAATATATTAAGGTGTCGAGATATGGCAAATCTTCATATCTTCTTCAGCATCGTGTTACATCCAGATGTTCCAGATGGATATAGGATCCAGGTCTGTGCGTCAGGTGGTCAACTACATTTCTTCAGTGCAGCAGTCTCTGATCATAACAATCAAAAGCTTGGTGGAAGAGCTCAGCCTTGCAATATATGCATTGGTCAGCCACTTTATGAGTTATGATGGCACTGGGCTCAGACCATATGGCATGAAAGTAAGATTCCAAGAAGCCAGGAACTCAATGACTCATTGAGTAACATTGTCTTCAGTTGTTCCATTTTAGCATACGAGGCTTTTTTTAAAGGCTGAAAATATATACACTATTAACTCAAATGGAATACTAGAGAGTTCCACCCCTCCCCCCAGGTATGCTATTAAAAAAAAACAGAGGGGCTTGTTTGGTGTAGCGGCTAAGTGCATGGATTCTTATCTGGGAGAACTGGGTTTGATTCCCCACTCCTCCACCTGCACCTCGCAGAGCTGTTCTTTAGAGGGTGTGAGAGCTCTCTCAGCCCCACCTACCTCACAGGGTGTCTGTTGTGGGGAGGGAAGGTAAAGGAGATTGTGACTGCTCTGAGACTCTGAGATTCAGAGTATAGGGTGAGATATAAATCTAATATCTTCTTCTTCTTTAAATTCACATACAAGTTACCGTTATGCCCAATAATAAGAAATCTTTTTTGTGAATAACATTTTTAGAGGCCGTCATCTTACATTCGAGCATCATCTTCCTTTTGGCTAAATACAGCATCTTCGTTTGTTTGGTAGAAGGAGTCAGGTATTAACTCCTACGTCACCTGCTGAAAGCTTTCTGCATCACTTCGATCTCGATCGCTGGTTGTGACAGGCGAGCCTCTGTCATTGGTGTCCGACTGCTGAGAAAATACTGGCCACCTAGCAAATCGGTTACGACATTGTTAAATATATAAACTGAAAAGGGACTGAGTCAGCAAGCCAAAGGCGTCTCGAGACAGGAATTAGGCTAGATAAATGTCATCATCACCATCTGGTTTCCTCTAATACATTTGCTTTGGTATCAAGCTTTTAATAAGGAGGAGTGACTAGCTGGGTCTATATTCGTTTGCTCTAATTTAAGTTATATGTGTCCCCCCCCCCCCCCCCCCCCGCTTATCATGTTGCCTGCTGATGACAAATCAACAAAAACAGAGAGGCGAAAAAGAATTAACGTTGAATGTTGCACTTGTCGGCCAAATGAAAGACCATTAAACGGAGAGTGTGGCGGCAGTGCAATCTGCTCCACACACAGCCTGTTGTTTAGAATTGTTCCTTTCCTTGTGAGACAGAACACACGTTCAGAAACCTACGTTTCCCATCTTCTGCCTGTCCCAAATTAGGTGCTAATGCACTCAACAAACAGAATGGCGAACTGCCAAAGAGACATACTCTGAGTCAGCAATGCCTACCTGGAAATAATCGTGAGTTGCTGCATATAATCTAGAAAGGAGAAAAATTAAGGTAATGCAAATCTGAATCTTTGGACATCAGCACTAGGGAAGGAGTGGGTTCCCCATGTTCTGTTCCTCGACTGTTCTGCGGTTGTACTCTGCACTGCATTTCACTCCTCCACAACTCTAGCTTAAATTGAATTATCTAGCATGAATTCCGGCTTTCAGTTCCTTAATTTCTTCCCCCTCTGTTGCTAAAATACTGCAAAAAGGCGAATTTGACACTTGGATCATATTTTGGTTGCATCTAAATTCTAACATGCAGTTCCCTCCTGTGCGGCAATAAAGCACAGTTTTAAGGTTTGTGGTTTTTTGGGAGGTTGAAACACCAGAAAGAAAAACATGTTCGTTTAGCTCTAGCGAAAGGAATTCTAGTGGCACAGTCACACAAACGGGCTCTCTGGTGACGAGAGGAGCACCTTACATGTCTCAAGTGAGAGCACCTTCTTGGGAGTCCTCTGCATCTGGGAGCCAGTTTGGTGCAGTGGTTAAGAGCATGGAGTCTAATCTGGGAGAACTGGGTTTGATTCCCCACTCCTCCATGTGCAGCCAGCCCTGCATCAGTCTCAAGTCCTCTCAGAGCTGTTCCCTCAAGAGCAGTTCTCTCAGATCTCTCTCAGCCTACCTACCTCACAGGGTGCTTATTGTGGGGAGAGAAAGGGAAGAAGATTGTAAGCCACTCTGAGTGAAGGGCATTCTTCTTTTTCTTTTTCTCCTCCTCCTCTGGACAAGTTACCCATTGGCTTGCAAATAATTCTGCATAATATGAAAAACTAAAAGTGACCTTAGAAACAAAGATATGGTTGCAGAACCATATCTTTACATATATGGAGAAAAGGACCATGCGACAGTGCAAGATTCATAAAGAAATAGAAGGCAGGATGATACCCTTGATGCAAATGGGTTGAATGCTAAGACAACAAAGAAAAAGATTCCTAGACGGGATAGAAGAAGCAGTTCACCAAATGATGAGGAAAAAACCCAAAGCACTGTTCAGTTTATTTATCATATTATATTTATATCCCACCTTCCCTTGACAGTCTCAGGGCAGCTAACAACAGTTAAAATAACATGGAATTAAATAATTACAATAAAATCACAATAAAATCCTTAAAACATCTTAAACATATACAGTTCTAATCGCTAGATGGCATTATTCTTGATTAGTGCTATTTACCATGATGTTATTGGATGTTGTTTAGCGCATTACATTTCCATTTGTGTTGGGTTAGGATATCAGTGCTGTGGTGAAGTACTGGTCGCCTCCATTAGATGTTAAAAGCCTGTTTAAACTGTTCTGTCTTACAGGCCCTGCGGAATTGTGGCAAGTCCTGCAGGGCCCTGATGTTTTCAGGGAGAGCATTCCAGAGGGTAGGGGCTGCCACCGAAAAGGCTCTCGCTCTAGTGGTGGACAGCCGAACATCCTTTGGCCCAGGGATCGTCAGGAGATTTTGTTAACTTGATCGTAGTGCTCTCTGAGGTTCATATGGAGAAAGGTGGTTCCAGAGGTAAGCAGGTCCCAGGCCACATAGAGCTTTAAAGATCATAACCAGCACCTTGAAGCGAGTCCAGAATGCCACAGGCAAAGAGAGACAGACAGACAGACAGACAGACAGATGGAGTGAAGAGCACAACCAGCTCCAAAGACTGATCACTTGGAAATTCTGTCCATCCATCCGTTCCTCCATCTATCCGTCCCTCCATCCATCCAATTTTGTTAACTAGAGGAGCCTTATAGAAACTAGGATTGAGATGGTTGCCAAGTAGGCTTCAGGGTGCAGTTAAGAGAGGTAAAAAAATACCTTTTATAGCACTCTTGGAATTCAGGAGAGGTGGAACATTATTTTGACATCTCCATGAATATGAAACACCTCCCCCCGCCAGAAAAAGAAAAAGAAATCCTCACCACTCCCTGCTGCCCAGTATGGTACAATTGGCGTAAGGACAATATGGACAATATGGAACAATATGGAAAGTTCAGAGACTATCCATGGAAAAACTCAACAGCTGGCTCTGAGATCAATGACCAAGTTCCAGTACCTGCAATTAAGAAAACATCATAACCAATTAACTCTGCAGACCAATTGCTTGAAAGCTGATCCTCCATGTTTGCTGATGCAAAACTTGGGGGTCAAATTAGCCAGTCTTGTTCAGTATGATAGCTAAGCGCCCTTGATATAGCTCACTTTTTCATGCAATGTGTACATCCTCCCAATCTCGTATCTGTTTACAGCTGGGGAATAACAACGGACTCCCCAAGCCTCAATGGGAGACACCCTTGATGACCAGGGGTCATTTTGTAGAAAAAGAGGTGCCAGAGCTCATAGGTACAACTTATTTACACATACCACACACCCCTGACATCACTGGAAGGTGTACTCAATTAGATCAGATCAGCATCTACCTAAAAATCAGCACCAAATTGTTTAAATATGTTTTAATTGTTATACTGTTTAGGTTTTAATTAGTTAATGCTTAATATTTGTAAATGTTTCTATTGTTGTAAGCCACCCTGAGTCTGCTTTGGCAGGGAGAGTGGGATATAAATCCAATAAATAAATAAATAAACAAACAAACAAACAAATAAATAAATAAAATGTTTCTTGAATTATAATTGTCATAATAAAACCTTACTCCCATTATACTTCTAAAATTATTTCCTTCTATGTGGCCATAGCGGCATGATGAAGATTTCCATCTGTCTGCTTTATACGTTTTGGTTATTTCCCCATTTTTTGATGGAGTAAAATATTAGAAAGTTTGTCAAATCATAGAGTTCAGCAAAATTCTCCCAGGGGATTTGAACAATGGAGCCCAGAAGTAAGTATTTGGGGGGAGGGGGTAAGGAAGAGCCCAATAAAATTTAGATGTTCCAGAGCTCTGCTCTGCCCAAAATGAGGCCTGATTATAGGGAGAACAGATGGAGCAGCATAAATTGGATTTATATCCCACCTTCCCTGCCAAAGCAGGCTCAGGGCAGCTCACAACACATAACTTACAATAAAAACATTTACATTAAAAGCATTAAACTGTTTAAAATAATTTGGTGCTAGTTTCGACACCAATTTAAGATGATCAATTTCAATGATCTTAGCATCCATTGGATCTAGCGTCTTGGAAGAGGTCAGCATTTCATTTAAACGCTAACTGAAACGGTGTCATCTTACAAGCCTTGCGGAAATGGGCAAGGTCCCGCAAGGCTCTGACCTTCTCAGGTAGTTGGTTCCACCAATGAGGGGCAGCAACTGAGAAGGCTCTTTATCGAGTTGTTTCCAGTCTTGCCTCCCTCAGCCCAGGGATCAATTACAAGTTTTGTGTTCCCAATCTAAGTACCCTCTGAGGAACATGTAGGGAGAGACGGTTCCTAAGGTAAGCAGATCCTCGGCCATAAAGGGCTTTAAACATCAGAAGAGCCTTGCTAGATCAGACCAACATCCCATTTCACAAAGTGACCAACAATTTGTCCTGAAGACCCAATGAAGATGGCACAGGTGCCTGGTGCTTCCCAGACATCACCTCCTAGCCCTGGTATGCAGAGGTTTATTGCCTCTGAAAGTGGATTTATGACACTTCTGCCTCTATCAAAATACGTTTTGTGCTGAAGTTGGAAAAGTTCGTTCTAAAGGCAATTGAAAGTCTGTAGGAGCCACATCTGGAAAGGGCAAATGGAAACATCTGCAGGATCTACCACAAATATTGCAGTCATCAGTCCGAGAACCCACTGGATACAGAAAGCGATTTGCAATGGGGTAGAGAAAGAAACCTTCACTGGTGAGACAATAATGTCTGCTCAGTCTTGTGGGCAGTGAGCCTGACCATGGGCAGTGTGAAGTTATTAATGACCATGAGACATTGAGTCAAAACAGGACTATCCCATTTCGTAGAGCATCTGCAACATAGATCACGCCTAGAACCAGGGCTTTTTTTTGTAGCAGGAACACCCACCGATGTAGCCACTCCTTCAAGAGCTTACAGGACTCTTCTTACAGGGCCTACTGTAAGCTCTTGAGAAACTGGTTACATCAGGGGTGTGTGGCCTAATATGCAAAGGAGTTCCTGCCATTAAAGAAGCCCTGCCGAGAACCAACCATGCTGTGGAGCTTGGTGCATGTATTCCTGTCCAGAACCAGTGATCTATGTAAGGGAATACTGTCATTCCCCAATTGGCAAGATGTATAGTAGTTGTTGCAGTCTGTTTTGCTAGGTGTTTTAAAATCATGGAGGTTTTAAAACAGAGGCCATCTGATAGCAATGCTGTTTCTGTGAACTATGCAGATCATGAGGAGGGCAGGAAGGGTTGCATCAGTGCTTAGTTCTTGTGGCCCTTTCTTATACACCCAAGGAAATGCTGATTGCCACTTCGGGGTCAGTTAGCATTTTTTCTCCAAGCCAGTTTGGTCAGGGATCCTGGAGGTTTTTGCCATGTTCTGGGCATGGAGCTGGGGTCACAGGGGATATATGTATGTGGGGGAGATGTATTTCTATAGTTCTTCCATTGAGCAGGGAGTTGGACTAGATGACCATGGAGGTCGCCTTTCAACTCTACGATTCTATAATTCTATGCAATGCTTTTGTCTCAATATCTAGCAAGGGGTGTGGTGGGGAGATGTATGCTAAGTTTGTGATTAGCAAACACTCTTCTGCTGGTGGGGCTAAGAGAGCTCTGAGAGAACCGTGACTGACCCAAGATCACACCAGCAGGTGCATGCGGAGGAGTGGGAACCCAGACCTGGTTCTTCCAGATTAGAGTCCATGCGCTTAACCACTACACCAAACTGGAAGATGTCTCTGTCCTTCACAAAACCAGGAATGCTGCTCTCACGTCGCACCATATAATGACCTTGGAAAATGTCATTTTCCCAGACTGAGGCCAATACTTTCAATGTGCCCATCGAACAGGACTCTGGAGAACAGCTGCAACAGGCTCCTTCTCCACATTTTAAACCATGCGGATGGCGCGCTCACCTTGTGCTCCTCTCCAAGGGAAAGCAAGACCTGACCGTAGCTATTTAATACCTGGAAATGTATTCCACCTCTTTAGCACTCCAAGGAGTGTGCTGCACCTGCGGAACACAGAAAAGCAAAAACAAACAAGGAACCATAGCAGCTTGAAAGAAAAAGACCCTGCTGCTCAGCCCTTCCTGAGGAGGTTTGGATAAATTTGCAAAATTATGTGCTTTCCTGAAGAGGACACTGGATGGTCTGAGCAGTGTCAGCCACTACAGCTTCAAAAAGGAAGGAGTCAGCCACTACAGCTTCAAAAACAGTTTAGTTCTACGTGGCACCTGTCTTGGTAGAAGAAATGGAATGGAAAAGGCATCATCTTTTTTAAAAAATAAGTTGCAGGTGCGAAATAATATAGATGTACAACTGACAGCTTATTTGGTGTACATAAGGCCTCTACAGTTTAAGCAGAATTAATCACCGCTCCTTCCCTAACGACCCTCCCTCCCCTAGGAATGTTTTCTTTAAGATCCAGGGGTCTATAATTAGTTAGCCTCTTCCCAGACCCTTTCAGATAAATTTAGTTAATACTAGAATCTGGTTTCATCTTACAAGTTCTCAGTTCAGGGAAAAGAAGAAGAGATTGGATTTATACCCCGCCCTTCACTATCCAAAGGAGTCTCAGAGCTGCTTACAATTTCCTCCCCTTCCTCTCCCCACAACAGACACCCTGTGAGGTAGGTGGGGCTGAGAGAGCTCTGAGAGAACTGTGACCAACCCAAGGTCATATTAGCAGGTGCATGTGGAAGAGTCAGGAATCAAACCCGGCTCTTCCAGATTGGAGTCCGCACTCTTAACCACTATATCAAACTGGCTCCAAAGCAACATGGGAAGTGAAGCAACCTGGGGTGTGTTAAAAGGGCTGCCCCACTCTCAGCCACAATCTTATTCAGAGGAGAAGCCTATCTGGAGACCCACTGAGCTCCCTTTTACTCCATAGGAATGCTGGTGAATGACCAGTTAAGAATCAGAAAGAGACACTGCACAAAAGTTCAGCAGCTTCGACCATCATTAACATTTTGACAATATCCTGTGCTGGAAGCTGGGAGATCGGCAGCACCATTTGCTTTCTTCACATCAAGTTAGTATTTGGAAGCAGACCAGGGCTTTTTTTGTAGCAGGAACTCCTTTGCATAATAGGCCACACACCCCTGATGGACCAGTCAATCCTCCTGGAGCTTACAGTAGGCCCTGTAAGAAGAGCCCTGTAAGCTCTTGGAGGATTGGCTGCATCGGGGGGTTTCTGGCCTAATATGCAAAGCAGCTTCTGCTAGAATTCTACCCCTGATCAAGGGTGTGCGGCCTAATATGTAAAGGAGTTCCTGCTACAAAAAAGCCCTGGGAAGCACCATTTTTGGTGGTCAGATCAAGTTTCTCTCCCCCCTTCCTCAGAACTCTGAGAGCAGAGGGGAAATGGGAGGCTAATAGCACCAAGATGCTTAGTTTATCAACTTGCAGTAATAACAGAGAAGTTCTAACCAAATTTCACTAACCATACTGGGGTCTGATCTCACCATATCTCAGACGCTTAGCAGGGTCAGCCCTGGTTAGTACCTGGATGGGAAATCACCAAGAAGTCCAGGGTTGCTACCCAGAGGTCTGCCCTGCAGGCCCAGGCTAGCCCAATCTCATTGGATCAAGGAAGCTAAGCAGGGTCGGCCCTGATTAGTCTTCTGATAGGAGACCACCAAGGAAGTCCAGGGTCACTGTGAAGAGGCAGGCAATGGCAAACCACCTCTGAATGTCTCTTGCCTTGAAAGCCCTACAGGATCGCTGTAAGTCAAAAAAGAACTCAGGCTCACAGGGTCTTTGAGAAATGACATGCCCACAGTCTGGGGAGGGGCTGTGGCTCAGTGGTAGAGCATCTGCTTGGTCAGCAGAAAGTCCCAGGTTCATTCCCCGGCATCTCCAACTAAAAAGGGTCCAGGCAGATAGGTGGGAAAAACCTCAGTTTGAGACCGTGGAGAGCTGCTGCCAGTCAGAGTAGACAATAATGACTTTGATGAACTGAGGGTCTGATTCAATATAAGGCAGCTTCATATGTTCAATGAAAGGGTGGGGGGGGGCAAGCCACTTGTTTCTGAATAGTTGCCAATTTTCTTCTTTCTGAACAGAACGTCAGCTCTGACCACCTTGATTAAAAATCAAAAGAACCCTTTAAACGCAGATCACACCCTTCAAGCAATTCTTAAAAGGTTTCCTTTCTTTTGTAGGCTACAGGACAATCAATCCACTTAGAAGAAAGCCCGTGTTTTCTTGAAAGGTAAAGCCTATGCTATAGTTGAACAGTGAACATGCTTTTTGGAGGAAATTTGGACAATGGAATGAACTAAGGGGGCGTTGTCAGACACATCTCCCATGGCGACGATGTAGGAGAAAGTATTATGTCATTGGCATTGAGCAGCTTAAAGCAGAGCCTCTTCACTTAGGCTTTTGAGCAAGCCTGAACCAGGGGTTTTTAATAAGTGTCAGGGTTCTGACCTACTATTAGTGTAAAAAGATTTCCTTAACCTTTCTCCCTACAGATCTCTTCTTTAACCTGAACTGGTAGGTGGTTGGAGCTCCACCGATCTCAGATGAGCAGACCCAAACTCTTGGCCGGCAAAATCACATGATAAGGAGCGGCACTGGGATGGTTGGACTGTTTTGCTTCCAAAATGCAGATCCAAATCCCAACTGAGCCACGAAGCTGACCAAATGACCTTGAGCGAATTAAGCATCTTGCTGCCAAGCAGACTCAGACAAGACTGTTGTTGACAGTCCCACCTGAATGCTGCTAGGCTTTTGAGCTCTGCTGAGAAACAGGAAGATACATATACATACAAATGATTTTGCTGTGCAGCAGAAGAGCAAGATTTTGGTCCAGTGGCACCTTAAAGGCCTACAGATTTGGTCCAGTGGCACCTTAACGATCTACAGATTTGGTCCAGTGGCACCTTAACGACCTACAGATTTGGTCCAGTGGCACCTTAAAGGCCTACAGATTTGGTCCAGTGGCACCTTAACGACCTACAGATTTGGTCCAGTGGCACCTTAAAGGCCTACAGATTTGGTCCAGTGGCACCTTAAAGGCCTACAGATTTGGTCCAGTGGCACCTTAAAGGCCTACAGATTTGGTCCACTGGCACCGTAACGACCTACAGATTTGGTCCAGTGGCACCTTAAAGGCCTACAGATTTGGTCCAGTGGCACCTTAAAGGCCTACAGATTTGGTCCAGTGGCACCTTAACGACCTACAGATTTGGTCCAGTGGCACCTTAACAACCTACAGATTTGGTCCAGTGGCACCTTAAAGGCCTACAGATTTGGTCCAGTGGCACCTTAACAACCTACAGATTTGGTCCACTGGCACCTTAACGACCTACAGATTTGGTCCAGTGGCACCTTAACAACCTACAGATTTGGTCCAGTGGCACCTTAAAGGCCTACAGATTTGGTCCAGTGGCACCTTAATGACCTACAGATTTGGTCCAGTGGCACCTTAATGACCTACAGATTTGGTCCAGTGGCACCTTAAAGGCCTACAGATTTCGTCCAGTGGCACCTTAACGACCTACAGATTTGGTCCAGTGGCACCTTAAAGGCCTACAGATTTGGTCCAGTGGCACCTTAAAGGCCTACAGATTTGGTCCACTGGCACCTTAACGACCTACAGATTTGGTCCAGTGGCACCTTAAAGGCCTACAGATTTGGCCCAGTGGCAACTTAACGACCTACAGATTTGGTCCAGTGGCACCTTAACGACCTACAGATTTGGTCCAGTGGCACCTTAACAACCTACAGATTTGGTCCAGTGGCACCTTAAAGGTCTTCAGATTTGGTCCAATGGCACCTTAAAGACCTATAGATTGGGTCCAGTGGCACCTTAAAGACCTACAGATTTGGTCCAATGGCACCTTAACGACCTACAGATTTGGTCCAGTGGCACCTTAACGACCTACAGATTTGGTCCAGTGGCACCTTAATGACCTACAGATTTGGTCCAGTGGCACCTTAAAGGCCTACAGATTTCGTCCAGTGGCACCTTAACGACCTACAGATTTGGTCCAGTGGCACCTTAAAGGCCTACAGATTTGGTCCAGTGGCACCTTAACGACCTACAGATTTGGTCCAGTGGCACCTTAAAGGCCTACAGATTTGGTCCAGTGGCACCTTAAAGGCCTACAGATTTGGTCCAGTGGCACCTTAAAGGCCTACAGATTTGGTCCAGTGGCACCTTAAAGGCCTACAGATTTGGTCCACTGGCACCGTAACGACCTACAGATTTGGTCCAGTGGCACCTTAAAGGCCTACAGATTTGGTCCAGTGGCACCTTAAAGGCCTACAGATTTGGTCCAGTGGCACCTTAACGACCTACAGATTTGGTCCAGTGGCACCTTAACAACCTACAGATTTGGTCCAGTGGCACCTTAAAGGCCTACAGATTTGGTCCAGTGGCACCTTAACAACCTACAGATTTGGTCCAGTGGCACCTTAAAGGCCTACAGATTTGGTCCAGTGGCACCTTAAAGACCTACAGATTTGGTCCAGTGGCACCTTAAAGGCCTACAGATTTGGTCCAGTGGCACCTTAAAGACCAACACATTCCAGCATATAAGCTTTTGAGACCCAAACCTCCCTTCATTGGATGAAAAAAAAGTTCTCAGGTTATTTAGATTTTAAAAATAAATAAATCCAGAAATGCTAACTTTCATCCACAGTTTCACTCACATGCCCCACTGTTGCTCCTTGAATGTTCATCCATTCCAGGTGTTTTCCCAGGGAGCTTCTCCCACCTTGGGAAGCAACTGTGGTTAGGAGCCATTGATTTCTTTCAGAGCTTATGTTTCCACTTGTAGCCGTTTCAGAATGGCCTTTGGGTTAAGCAAACAAACACAGTGAAATTTTAAGGGGCTGTTAGTTCAAGATAAGATCTCAAATAAATGATGCCCTTGGAGAGTAAGAGAAATGCATGCCAACTGTCTGGTGGAGTCTTAGAATGGTGATTCGGATCTTCCTTGTACTTCTCTTTCGCTTCTTACCATGGAGGGAATGTGTTCTACTTAGCGGTGGAATTCTAGCAGGAGCTCCTTTGCATATTATAGCCAATCCTCCAAGAGCTTACAAAAAACAGCCTTGTAAGCTCTTGGAGGATTGGCTACATCACGGGGGCCTAATATGCAAAGGAGCTCCTGCCTTCTACTCAACACACAGCCATCCTAAATTGCCCTCCCATGAAGCACTGTCTTCTCCATGCGCTGGGATTTTTTTGGTGTGAGGATCAATAGATGGCAAAGGGAGTAGATTACCCATCAAGTGCCCTGGGGGACATTTTCTCTTCGCCAAAGTGCTGTCACCAGTGTTATTAGCAATGGTGGGTGACGAAATCCAACAGGGTGGGGAGGGCTGTTAATCCTCTTGCTGATGACAGCGCCTGACCTTCCCTCTCCAGCGGCTCAGTTTCAGTGCATCACCTGACACCTGCCATAACTGACACGAAGCTCTGCTGAGGATGAG
Organism: Heteronotia binoei; assembly: GCF_032191835.1. Classification (NCBI taxonomy): domain Eukaryota; kingdom Metazoa; phylum Chordata; class Lepidosauria; order Squamata; family Gekkonidae; genus Heteronotia; species Heteronotia binoei. The sequence goes on along the minus strand of NC_083242.1, from coordinate 15,404,849 downwards.
ATGTTGCAGTTCAGGGGGACGCCACAACGGAGGGCATTGAGATCACAGCCCAAACCATCTGGGCACACTGCAACAGACTCAGATTGCTGGCACCCAGCGATGACAAACCCCTGGGAAAGACGAGGAAAACGGCAGGCTTGCTTGCGGTTCTTATTGAGAACCCCTCACACCTGCCAGGCCCAAATCTCCACAGCTCATTCGCTGGGCTGTAATCTACCGGATGTAAGGGTCTGAGGAGAGAAAGGCCTGGCGAATGGGCAACTTGAAAAGGGAGCATGGGAGCCACACTGTGACTAAATAATGGCAGTGGCATCCTCTACCATGAAGGGCAAATCAGATCCTCTGGCGAGCACCACGAGTGGGTTTCAGACATTGCACAAAAGCAGAGTATTGAACTGAAGGAGGCAAGCGGTGGCCACAACCTTTATCCAAAGCAATAATGCAAGTCCATAATGCCAGATAAAAATTTGTTGCAGATAGCTACATGCTGTACACTACATTGGTCAGGCTGCACTTGGGGTGTTGTGTGCAGCTACAGAGGCCTCATTTCAAGAAGGATGTGGACAGAATGGAGCGGGTGCAGAGGAGAGTGACAAGACTGATCAGGGGCCTGGAGACCAAGCCCTATGAGGAAAAGCTGAGGGACTTGGGAAGAGGAGACTGAGGGAGGACATGATGGCTCTCTTTCAGTATTTGAAGGGCTGTCATTTAGAGGAGGGCAGGAAGCTGTTCCTGTTGGCAGCAGAGGAGAGGACTCACGATAATGGGTTTAATTAAAGGGCAATGAGGTACTGGCTGAATATTAGGAAAAATTTGGTTACGGTTAGAGTTGTTCAACAGTGGTGGTGCGCTCCCCCTCACTGGCAGTCTTTAAGCAGTGGCTGGATGAACACCTGTCAGGAGTGCTCTACGTTGACCCTGCATGGAGCAGGGGGTTGGACTAGATGGACTGTATGGCCCCTTCCAACTCTGCGATTCTATGATAGTCCGTTGACTAGTTACCAAGCTCAATATACAAAGTATAGAATGAATTTTTGCCATTTACTCTTCCAATTTGGTGATGGCATTTTCTCTTCCTTTTTTGCAAACTTGGTTTGCTGAGATGTCCCAGATGGCAGCATAGGAGGCTGTGAGAGCGGATTTGGATGTGGAACGCAACATGGTTTTGAGTCCCCCTCTCGACTTGTCTCAGCATCCTGTGGAAGGGAGTAGATCCCTTCCCATCTGCATCCAACACAGCTGGAGTTGTCATGACTTCATTTCTTTTGTGCTGAGGTGGAACTGTATCTGCCGCAGACCCAAGCTACCTAAAGCATTTTTTTTAAGATACTTGCTTACTCTGGAAGCAGCTGCTTTTGCCTACTAGGGGAGAGCAGCCGCTCTGAAGATAAGGCACGATTATTAAATGTCTTCTAGTGAACACCCCTCCCTGTTCCCCAAGCGATTGCCTGGCTAGGTGCATGTTGGGGCAGGGGGAGTCTCACATGTCTTTTCTGGCCTGTCAGCACGCTGGTTTGTAATGAGAGGGCATTCAAATTATGGCAGGGAGAGACTAATGGGTTAGGAGCATCGCATCTGGAAACTCCCTGATTGTAATCCTGGCTCCGCCACTGCCTGGCTCTGTCACTTTAGGCAACTCATTTAATGGATCTTTGCCTAAACCTGTTTTCCTTCGAGAGCTAAGAGTTAATTGACAGAAGGCGAGTGTAATTGCGAGATCCAGTACAGTGCGATGGCTAGAATCTGAAGAAGACGACGACGATGACATTGGATTTATATCCTGCCCTCCACTCTGAATTTCAGAGTCTCAGAGCGGCTCACAATCTCCTATATCTTCTCCCCCCACAACAGACACCTGTGAGGTGGGTGGGGCTGAGAGAGCTCTCCCAGAAGCTGCCCTTTCAAGGACAACCTCTGCCAGAGCTATGACTGACTCAAGGCCATTCCAGCAGGTGCAGGTGGAGGAGTGAGGATTCAAACCTGGTTCTCCCAGATAAGAGTCCGCACACTTAACCACTACACCAAACTGGCTCTCATCTGGATGCGGACAGGTCACTCTCTCTCTGCATAACTTCTCTTACGAGGTTTTTGGGAAGGCTACACTGCCATACTAAGTTCCCCTGATGAAGAAAAAGGACGAGGACGTAATATGCAAGCACTGCAGAGATTCTGATATGGCAATTTCAAGGCATGGAGTTTCCCAACAAAGACAATCTACTTGCTCTGCACTGTTGCCACAGGGTTTGTGCTGATTAAGATTCTGTCCCCCCTAAACCTAGAAAGCAAAGTCATGCTTCACCTGGGAGGGCGTGACCCAAATCAAGGTTAAAGCTTTTTTGGCGACGGGAGACCTGATGCACCAGCTCGTCACAGCTGATGCTACTTGGTGACGGCAGGAGCAAAACACTGTTGCTGTGTTCTGCTCTTCTTTGTGCTGCAATAAAGCCTTATTGGATTCAGTCAGCGATGCTATTTAAAAGAACACTTAAACGCAGATGGCTCCGGGCAAACCCTCAGAATGGCAGTGTGTGCAGACACCGTGGCACCAATCCTGCGGGGAGTTCTGCACAGAGAAAAACTTCCAGCAGAGCATTTCAGGAGGGTAGCCTGAGCTACGAATAAAGAGGACTCGAGCAATTAAAGGGGATACGATCAATGTTATTTATATATATACATACACACACACGCACACACACACACAAAAAAAGAGCTCCATCTGCGGGGCTGAGCTCATTTTTATATCGATGTTCGCTCGTCTCGTTCGGGGAGAGGAGGCCCGAACGTTTCCCTCCTGCTTTTATGGCCCATTTCATTTTCTGATCTTTCCACTCTGAATTCCAACACGGCAAATGACAATTCCCCTCCCCTCCCTAAATCGTTGCTTAGGGATTTAAATACAGCCAACTAACGACATTTCTGTAAAGTTTTTGTTTGTCCACGAACTGAAAACTTTTTCAAGAGAGACAACGACATCCTTTGAAACCCAGAATTTTAAGCTCAGAACAATAATCTCGGTGACGAGGGACAGCAGAGGTGTTCACCACAAAGGGCGTCGTGGCACGAGAAGGAAAGATGGGGGGGGGGTCATTCTCAGCAGCACAGCCATCTTTACTACAGACCACAGTTCTGATAATAAGTTGAGGCTAACGAAGAGACCTAGCGGCTGAACAAAATGTCATGCTTACCGGATGTACAAGAGCAACCAATCACAATCACGGAAACAAAAAACCCCCCAACAACTGAGAGAGGTAAAACCCAATAAACTCAAGTGTTGTCACAACAGATGCCTCTGCAGCACACCTATGACAGCAAAGTCAATATCCGTATTCTTTAGTTCTTTTCAAATAGAAAGGATTAAAAAAAAAAACTTACTGTAATAAAAGTTCTTTTAGTAGGCTGTTCTCTACAACTTTCACTTCCTCCTGATAGGAAGACAGGGTTAATCTTTGACCTCACCAGGGGATAGAGCTTCTTGCCTTCCCAATCTATAACAGCTGGAGTAGGAAATGCCCTCTCTCCCAAAATTAGAAATAAACATGGCCAACTAGGTAAAGAGTGTAACCCCATCAACAAAAACTAGCAAACTACAAACAGAAATAAGTGATGAGCCAGGGACAGGACATCCTTACTTCATTTCTCCACCAGGAGCTTTTGGGTGTTTAGCTGGTCCGCAATCAGTTCCATAGATTGATCTCTCTCCTTTTAAGGGAAAAGGGATTTATGGCAAGTAAATATTGCAACCGATTTCCCACTAAACTTACGCTGCTCTCACTCTCCTCTTCTCCAAGGGGTGCTGCTGGATTTCGCACAAACTGCCCCAGGACTAGAGAGTTGCCCCGCCTCTCTTCAAGTTCCCTCTGCAGCAGGCAGGATCCTCTGAAAACCGGTTTCTATCTGCTGCGGAGGGAACGGGGCAACTCACCCGCTCGGGGCAGCTTGTGCAAAATCCAGCAGCAGCCCTGCAGGGAAAAGGAGCAACGAGACCGGAACAAGGTGAGTGGAAAATCGATCTGCTTCTTTATTTCAGAAGTAAAGCAGCCAGCTTCTGTATCTGGGATAATCCAAGTGTTACTCTCCACCTCAAGGCATCCGAACCCTCTCTCCAAAGGCAGCATCTGCTGGGAACAAGCAATCCACTTTGTGTTGCCTCATGAAGGGAAAGACAGATGCCCAGGTTGCAGCCCTATCTATCTCCTCAAAGTCCTGCCTCAGAACACTGCTTGCTGTTGTGGGGCTTCAAGTCCAAATGGCATCAACTTCTCCAGAGCTGTAAAAGCTGAAGTGATGATGTCCTTGAACCATATATAGCAGCCGCTGACTCTGAAGGATGAACAACATCAGTTGCCCTTTCCAGATAAAATCAGAGGGTCCATCCGATACCAAGCTTGCACCAAGCCTTTTCTCTAGTATCACAAAAATTAGGCAAAATCGATTCCTACAGGGGAAGGGGGAAATGCTTACTGGCATAACACCAGTACTAAGCCAGAGCATCACCTTATGGAGAGTATGACAAGCAGATTCTCCAAATGGAGATGATGGCCACTGTGAGAATTGTCTCAAGAGTAATTTTCTTCAGAGGAAGCCTAAACGTTCAAAGGAGGGGTCAGCAAAGGATGGGGCAGCAAGTTCAAATATAACACATATAATGGAATTGGGGACAGTTCTTTAACACACACCCTTTGAGAACTTGTACACTAAGAATGAGAGGATGCTGCGCCAGGGCAATACTCCATTGAGATACGACAGCTCTCGAGGATGTGGCACTAAATCGTTTCTGCAGCTTTGCACCAAAACATCCTTCCCCTCTGCTTTCTGCAGGATCAGGCTCTTCTCAGACAACCAGTTGAAGACTTTCCAAGTATTCTTCAGCACCTTATTAGTGCAATTCCTCCAAGAAGAAAGGAGGCAGACAGAACTTGCTGTGCCCCATGAATGCTGACATCCCTGGCTCAACACCTGAGCCGTGATTCAGAACTGGTCAGATTGTAGATGAAGCCCTTTGAGACAGGAAGCCCAGCATGTTGCTCCAGGCTTCCTGACAGAACCCACTTCTAGAGACCGAAGTCAGAGGGGGCCTGCTAGGATTATTTTCATGTGATTAAATCGGAGAGAAGAACAAAGAGAAATGGAAAACTTAGGAGTCAGCTGGGCGACAGTACCACACACACATTCAGACACCAGACTTGAACCTGTCTGGTTATTTTTCATGGCTGAAAAGAGGCACCTTGAAGCTTCTCGCTAGTGCTGGATCTCCTGAGGTTGTAGGTTCCATTCAGACTGTAGCCAGTCCGTTCTCTCTTTGGAGATCCGTTACGTACTCTGTCCAGATGGAACTGAGGTTCCTCTTTGCTGAGGCTATCTATCTGTAAGGCAATATGGATAGAGGATGTCCTTGTTTATTGGGGACTTGTTTTCAGCATATACAAGCACTCGACTGTTCTGTATTTACAGTGAGGAAATCGCCAGCACCGGTCTGATCTTTTCCATGCTGATGTTTCTTTAACTATGATTTCCTGTATGACCAAGAGTTTTGATGTTTTGTCTGGGCTTCCGAACCTTGAGGACTCTATGAAACTATAGTTGGGGGCTTCTGAGGAACTTGAAAGTGCACTCTTCCCTGACTGTTCTTAGCACACAGATATCTGATGTGGATTTGGACACAGTATGTGCTGCGATGGAGGGAGGGGACTGGGGGTAATGTGGTGTCAAGCAGATTTCCTTTGCTGGTATGACAGTTAAGTGGAAGATGAGTTGCTAAAAGAACATTATTTTCCATGTCTGGACAAGAATGTTCAGGTTGCTTCTATTGGATTTATGGGGGCACTTAGACCGTTTTCACACACAGCTTACCTCGCAGTCACAATCCTGTTCCCTCCGTAGCGTCTGTCGGATTTCCCACCATCTGTGCCAGAGTTACAGGAAGTGCCGCGGCTTTTGAGTAGCAAACGTAAACTGGGTTTTAGGGGTTTACATTTGCTACGCAAAAGCTGTGGCACTTCATGTAAATTCGGCGCAGATGGTGGGAAATCCGACCAGACACTGTGGAGGGAACAGGATTGTGACTGCGAGGTGAGCTGTGTGTGAAAACGGTCTTAGTTCCTTTCTTTCGTTCTAGTCTCAGGGTGCCTGTCCAAAGTTGGCTAGCTTGTAAGAAACGGACCCTGTGATTTCCTTGGCCAGTAATTATAAAACTCAAGCCTTCAAGCTTAGCCTGACTACTCTAAGAGATTGGGAATAGCTTGTCTTTATATCCTTCCACAATGCATCTTATGATCTTCAGAGTATCTTCTCTACCTAAGAGGCTTTCGAGCAGCATTCATGTAATTGGGCAGGAGAGCTAGAATTGAGAATCTCTCCAGCTGTCTGAAGTGAAACCACCCTTGCATCATAGACAGCAAAAGAGAGATGGAATGGGTCAATAGCAGCCCCTGTGGAGAGGTACACCAGGCTGATATGAGTATTGCATTAATCCTAATTTTCAAATGCCCACTAGGAGAAAGAAAGAAAAAAATGCTTGCTGCTTCTCTACACAGTCTGGTTTCCGCAGGGGAAGGGGATAACTTTCTTGGGGGCAAACGCAAACCTAGGGACATTCCCCAACATTTTTTTGGCGTCCCCTTTCTGATCCCTCACTAGGATAGGTGGAAGGCACAAAAGGCTGTGGGAAAATCAGGAGGAGAATATAAGGAGATCAGTGTTCCCTCTAAGCTGGGTTAGTGTGAGCTAGCTCTGTTTTTTAGCTTCTGGCACACACATTTTTGTCTTAGCTCAGAAAAAAGGGCTCCAGAGCAAACTAATTTACACAGTAGCTCACAACTTTAATCCCAGTAGTTCATGGTATCGAATCATAGAGTTGGAAGGTACCTCCAGGGTCATCTAGTCCAACCCCCTGCACAATGCAGGAGACTCACAAATACCTGCCCCTAAATTCACAGGATCTTTACTGCTGTCAGATGACCATCTAGCCTCTGTTTTAAAAATCTCCAAGGAAGGAGAGCCCACCACCTCCTGCGGAAGCCTGGAAGTAGAATTTTTGCTCACAGCTTAGAGGGAACATTGAAGGAGATCTTAAAAGCAGAGTTCTTGGGAGCTCTGCCTCCTTGCCACAAAGGCAGGGCTGACCTGGGAAAGTTAGTCGCTCTTCCTCCTGCTGATGGGATAGATTGGCTGGCTTTCCTACCAGGAGGAAGTTCTGTTCCAGATGTAGAGCACAGCTTCCATATTCAGAGGACAGAAAGGACTTCCTATTTTCATACAATCTGAACATCTCTTGCAATTGTTTTGTGGTGTGTGTATCTTCAATGCAAAAAAGAAAAGAAAAATGGTATGTTCAAAGAATCATGTGCAATTTCCCATTTCTCCAGTTACAGCGAAACAAGAACAGATAACAGGACATGGATTTTTTTTTTTTGTGAGCTCACCCTCCTTCTCCAGCTGCCCCAAACTTCTGGGCCCACTATGGCCAAAATCTTAGTCGCTTTTCCTTCAGCAATGCATTCCCTCTCTCTGCTTTTCAGAATGGAAAATATAATTATGTATTGCTTCTTTAATCCCCACCAGCTCTTCTCCTTTCTAAAAGTCTTTATTAAAAGATCCATTCCAAGGCTCCTGTACTCCACCCTCACTTCTAGCAGTCGTAACATCCACGTCTTGTTGTCTCTTTGGTTAAAACAAACCCATACACACACATACACACAAAAAACAACACACTGCCCAATATGCTCCTATTTGGCCCATGGTATCTGGCGCAAAACTGTCTTTTCAAGAAGGAAGCATTGGTGATGAGCTGTCCGCTCACTGGAAGTTAGATGTTTCTTATTTTCTCTCCCCGCATCCCCCCCCCTCCCCTCCTCTCATACAGTTGTTGCTGGCCCATACTGAAACAAGAGAGGAGAAGTCTCTTTGATCCGAACATAGAACCTCCCATCGGGCCAAGCCTTTTGGAGGGAGAGAGGAAGGAAGTCATTGGGGAGCCACTGCTCAACGTCTTCTGACACGAACACAAGTCCAAAGTGGCCCAGCTGCTCTTCGCTGTAGCAGAAAGCATTGGTGTCTCCCAGGACGCTGCGTGAGACCTCATTCATCTCTTCCACCGCAAGCTTCACCACCTCTTCTGCCATCATTTTGTTGGTGACGTACAGCTGTGCAAAGACAAAGATATGTAAGATAAAGAAGGACACATGAAGACCAATTCCTCACTAGCAGCTGCTCCATGCCTGAGCTTCTGCTTTCCTGGAGGGCCAGTCTGATGTAGTGGTTAAGTGTGCAGACTCTCATCTGGGAGAACCGGGTTTGATTCCCCACTCCTGCTGGAATGGCCTCGGGTCAGTCATAGCTATAGCAAGAGTTGTCCTTGAAAGGGCAGCTGCTGGGAGAGCCCTCTCAGCCCCACCCACCTCACAGGGTGTCTGTTGTGGGGGAAGAAGATAAAGAAGATTGTAAGCCGCTCTGAGTCTCTGATTTTGAGAGAAGGGCGGGGTATAAATCTGCAGTCTTCTTCTTCCTCCTCAGCTCAAACGAACAATTCTCCACCAGCTGCTGTGTGGAAGCATTTTCATCCATGGCTCCCTCCAGTTTCCCTTGCAGCTTCTTGCCCTTGGTTTTTAGAGTTCTGGAAGCCATGAGAGAAATTGGAGGGAGCTGTGGATCAAAATGCACCCATGCAACAACTGGTGGGGAACTGATTGCTTGAGCCAGGGGAAGCAGAAGCTTGGGGGGCAGAGTAACTGCTATTAAGGAATCAGTCAAAATGGGGGGGATACTCAAAGAAGCTGCTCCCCCCCTTGAGAACTTAACTACCTAGCTGAGAAACATCTTTCCAAAATTTACCCCTCTGACAAAGGAATACCGTGATATCTAAAATTGTTGTCAATAAGCTAATCTAAGACCACCCCACTCAAGCCTAATGAAGTCTGGAGAGCTTACCTGGTTTCAGTTTAATGTAGATGTTCTTTTTGTAGCAGGAGCTCCTTTGCACATTAGGCCACACACCCCTGATGTAGCCAATCCTCCAAGAGCTTACATTAGGCCCTGTAAGAAGAGCCCTGTAAGTTCTTGGAAGATTGGCTACATCAGGGGTGTGTGGCCTAATATGAAAAGCAGCTCCTGCTACAAAAGGAGCCCTAGTTTAATGTATATGATTAATGTGTAAATATAAACACAGGAAAGTCTTGGCACAGGCAACGGTCTGCTCTGCTGATGTGGCTGAAGCATCTAATCACTCATTTGGGAAAGGAGGCAGACTCTGGAATGCGACAACATGCAAGCACCCTCGAAAGACAGCAGGACATAAAAATAAGGTCTCTCCTTTCCATCCCACCCCACAGCAAGGGAGAAAGCAATGAAGATCTTTCCTGCATTTAAAAGTACACCATTCCTCACTCAAGGGCTAGGGTTTCAGACTGCGCTCTCTTAGGGTTTGGTGACATATAAACTGTATGCCAGTGGATATTCTGGATGTCCATAAGAAATCTGTAGAGGAAGGCATAAACTGATTTTATTCGCCACTCCCACAAGTCTTCCCTTTTCGGGATGCCCTCGTGGATTTGAGCAGGCCAGTGGCCCCCTCTTCTCCCCTTCAATGGGGTCTCAGGCATTCTTAGCATCCTGAGAATGAGAAGCTTGCTTGGACACTTGCTTCCTATCTTCTGCAACACCACAGTGATGTTTTCTTTCCTTTCTTCCATCACTCTGAAGATTAAAAGGAAGCATCAACTGGAGTGTCAATAAGAGGGGGCGGGCTAGGGCTGCTTTATTCATTCTCAGGGACCAAGGCAGCATAAAGAAGCATCCCCCCTTGTTCTGTGTGCTGTCGGGGTTTTGAGCCCCCCTTCTTGCTGAGGTCCACAGGAATGTCCCCTTCTTCCTTGGTGGCCCCACTGTGCTGCTTTGGCATTCAATGCAGATCCATCATCTTTACTAATAGAAGGATGGGGACCTGCGTGTGTGGTCAACATGAGCAATAATTTGGAAATCCCACCTCCCAAAATCCCACCCCCTCTAATATTCTAGAGCAGGCTCCATCATCCTGTTGCCCCCCACCCCCAACATACTTTAACAGCTTCCCAATTTTTAGTGCCTCATATGAATGTTGTGCAGAGTGGTAAGCTGCAGTATTGCAGCGCAAGCTTTGCTCGCGACCCAAGTTCGATCCTGGCAGAAGTTGGGTTCAGGTAGTCAACTCAAGGTTGACTCAGCCTTCCATTCTTCTGAGGCTGGTAAAATGAGTACCCAGCTTGCTGGGGGAAAAGGGTAGATGACTGGGAAAGGCAATGGCAAACCACCCTATGACAAAAAGTCTGCCAAGAAAACCTTGTGATGTGACATCACCCCACGGGTTGGTAATGACTTGGTGCTTGCACCTTTACCTATACCTTTTTATGAATACATGAAGCTGACATAATGAATCAGACCACTGGTCCATGAAGGTCAGTATCAACTACTCTGACTGGTAGCAGCTCTTCAGGGTCTCAGATAGGGATCTTTCACATTACCTCATACCCGATATTTTACCTGGAGATGCTGAGGATCAAACCTGGGACCTTCTGTATGCACAGGAAATACTTTGCTATGGAGCCACCGCCCCTTCTCCTGCACACAAGCCATCAGGCCATTTGGGGCTTTCTTCCCTTCCTAGTTTGTTGATTTATGAACTCACATTTTCCCCAAAAAACCCATACCTTGTTTTGTTGCTTTGCTTTTGCAATGATCACAAATGCTAAATCTTTCTATGGATTGAATAGAATAAAGTGATTATGTGTGAAGTGATGTTGCCACTTTTGGCGGTGCTTTGAATGAAAATCTCCTTGCTGCTCATTCATTTTGTCTAATTACCCCAAAGGCAGCCTCCACTGAAGGCTCGAAATGACAAAACACACAATTATAGTTTAGGGATCACCTTCTTCCTTCTGCTCTCAGAGAAAACTCCCCCCTCCTTCTCCTGATCCCTTTTTATTCTAGTTTGGCATTATACAAGGTATTTGCTAACCCTGATTCAGGAGCTTCTGACATCCAGGTCAGACTCCTGGTTCTGAAAGAGGACTCTATGGCCCGCTTCCAGTTTCCTAAACCACAGCTGGTATTGCTGTATCTGCACTGACCTTGGCCTGCCATAATCCTTTATCTCCATCAATTCCTCTGTTAAGGGAACACAGCTCTTCACTCTCCTGTTCTGGGCCACAAAAGGACATAACAGAGAGGATATGCCCCTGTGTCCTGCAAGGAGAATGAAGAGAAGAAAGGAGATCGATTTGTGAGGCCAAGGCAGTGAAACAGCCCACCTTTCACGTGGGGATCTTCACAGAACTCCAAGCTCCTGTGATCATTTTCAGGACAAATTTTTCCTAGCTGTCAACAGGAGGTTCCCTGGTACAGTGATCTGAACCAATAAGGCTGCTAATGGAATGTGGAGTTATATATATTCTTTCCCAGGGGTCGCTTTGTAGAAAAATAGGTGGTGGAGCTCATCCAGGAATTGTTATACAGCTGCACCTACTATTCAATGGACATGGTGGGGAGGAAAAGGGGGAACCCTCAGAAAGGTTCAGGAGCTGTGCTCCTGTGAGCTCCTGCTGAATCCGAGGCCTGTATTTTTCCTTTCGCCATGTCAACTACTTCTTGGTGCACTGTATTCCTGCATCCTGAGGGGAACCCTGTTATGCCGCTTTCCTAGTGGAAAAAAGAAGGAAAGCACTCTCTGTGGGACGATACTTGTAGAACACCTTGTTTGGACTGAAAAGGTTTTTCACCATTCATGGACTGTAACTTTATCCATATTGTCTTACTGATCAACATTGAAATATACTTATATATATGTCTGTTGTGAATTGCACAGTCTTCACATTGGGCTCTTTCACACATGCCAGATAATGCAGTTTCAATCCACTTCAGCGACATTTGCAAGTAGATTTGGCCATTTCACACAGTAAAAGCCAGTAGCAAAATGGATTGAAAGTGCATTATTTATTGTGTGTGAAAGTGACCATTGTTTTTGTCTAACTTTCTGATCTGCAGAAGGGATCTCTTCCCCCAAATTTAGCCTGGTTGAAAATCTGGCTCTCTTTATGTGTCCCGGTAGCCTCCTTAACAGCAACACAAACTAATACTGAGGAAGCCTTGTCCCAAAATTTGCAGTGCTTTAAACCATGTTTCAGATATTATTGGGAGACTCAAGGACTGAAAGAAAATCCATTATGGAAATGGTAATTACTTGCTACGACAGGAAAGAAATGCTAAAAGCCAGTTTGGTGCAGTGGTTAAGTGTGCAGACTCTTATCTAGGAGAACTGGGGTTGATTCCCCACTCCTCCACTTGCACTTGCTAGAATGACCTTGGGTCAGTCATAACTCTCACAAAGGTTGTCCTTGAAAGGGCAGTTTCTGGGAGAGCTCTCTCAGCCCCACCCATCTCACAGGGTATGTGTCGTGGGGGAAGAAGACAAAGGAGATTGTAAGCCACTCTGAGACTCTGATTCAGAGAGAAGGGCAAGATATAAATATACAGTCTTCTTCTACTAAAAGAAGTATTCTGTTTAGGATCTGCTCACTCGAAATTGAGACGATCTCAGGGTGATTCTGTTTAGTTTTATTTGTAAAACGGGATGGGTGTGCTTCCAAAGGGAACATGTTGCTTGTTGTTCTGTGCTTGTCATCTACCTTCACAAACTAGTCATGTTCCACGCAGGAAATATGAGCTATATCATGCTGATAGCAGGTGTCATGGCTTGTACATCTGCTAAGAAGATGCAGGGTTTTTTTTTTAATTGCAACCCTCAATTCCTTTTTCTTAGAATGCAAGTGAGGGAGAAAGAATACATGGATCTGCTGGTTGGATGCCCCTTTGGATCACACGGAACAAAAGTATCATTACCAGTTCTGGGTATCGGTCCCCTCAGTGGAACAGCAATAGTGGAAATACCCATGAGTAATCAAAAGCCAGTTAGCAAAAACCCTGTGGAAGAGGGAAAGTGGGGAGGTCATGTGCTCAGATCTGGGGGAAAAAATATTTAAGGATTACAGCATGAAAGACCAAATAGAACCAACACACTGTTAGCTGTAATAACACAAGAATAAAGAACAATTCTCATTAATGTCAATGATGACAGAATCTTGTTATAGTTTTACACAATATTATTGCCTCTTAACATGGAGCATTAAAGCAACAGGCAGAGTACATAAATTCCAATAAACAAAGAAATTAATTCACAAAGTCCATTTATAAGTTCACACTCATTAGTTCTGAAATGGAAACCATCAAGTCCATGAGAAGTCCAATATCAAGTCCTATTCCACACGAGGATTCTACATAATCCCTCGTTCTGATGACTCCTTCCTCAGTGAACCTCAGATTGTAAAGGCATGTACCAAACTATGCCATCATAGTGGTTTTTATGTCCACCCTGTATATTTTGTGGGTCCAATTAATTAACTGTGTGATTAAGTCCAAGTTTTCAAGTACTGTAATTATTTTAGACAAGGCACTCTATTTGATTCCAAAGCACTTAAGGCAAATATTTCTAATAAACTATAACAAGATTCTGTCATCATTGACATTAATGAAAATTGTTCTTCACTGGTGTGCTATTACAGCTAACAGATCTGGGGAAAGGTGGCTGTCTTCCTCCCGCAAGCCCTGCCTTCACCTTTCTTAGGACTGCTCTACATCAGGTTACACCGGACCAGGATTTTAGTAATACCTTAATGTTTGTCTCTTTGGAGAGTCCCGTTTCGTACTGCGGGCAGACGCGTAATGCTGTGGATCCTGGCAACTTGGCCCCGTTTGCTACATGCCCTGGCTCAGGCACCTCTTGGAAGGTACGAGTCCACTCAACTGAGCGTGTCCGAAAGACAGGCTCGGAGCTCTCCGAGGGCCAGCCGTGCTTGGGGCTGAAGGCCGAGCTTGTCCCGAACCTGACAGGGCTGCATCGGCCCGCAGTCCTGCTTTCTGTCGGGGAGCTGTCGACCGAACCAGGGCAGGATTTCCTGGCCCCGTGGCAAAGGGGCTTCGGGAAATCCAGGCTGCTGGTGCGGACGCAATACGCTTGCCGCTTCTCTGTGATGCGCAACAGTTCAATTTGCCGGCTGGGGAGCACAAAGTCGCTGTCGTAAAGCTCTGGGGGAGGCCGGGGTTCCTCCGTGAGGATTGGGGTTGCCTTCAGATCATGACTCTGCAGGACATCGGGGGCACTGTCCCTCAGCGGGCGGGGATTCCTTCTGCTGCAGCATTCAGGCCCTGAAGTGGAGTAAACAAGGTCCAGCTCTCTGGGGCTTTGAGCCCTGCTGGAGTCGTAGTCGCTGTCCGTCGCCAAAAATACCTCTGATGAGCCCTCTTCATCCGATATCCCGTGTGAATCTGCAGGAAGAAGACGATTCAACAGTTACTGGGTCTCTAGGGATGGTCTCGGCAAGAGAAAAAACATGAAATGAGACAGGAGCAGGAGCAAGTGAAACCTGCAGGGAAAAAGACAGGTTGCTTACCTGTAACTGTAGATCTTCGAGTGGTCATCTGTGCATTCACACTCATGGGATAGAGCGCCTGCGCCGATCCCCGAATCGGTACCTAAAAATCCCGGGATTTTTTCACGCTCGGCACCAACGGGCATGTGCAGGCATCCCAGTGCACATGCTCGCCGGCGCCAGCGCAAGGATCCCACCAGTTCCTTCCTTACCGCTGGAAGCCCCTACTGGAGGGAAACCGTCAGCAGTGGGGAAGGAGGGCGGGTAGTGTGAATGCACAGATGACCACTCGAAGATCTACAGTTACAGGTAAGCAACCTGTCTATCTTCTTTGTGGTCTCTGTGCTTCACACTCATGGGAGATTAGCAAGCAAGACATACCTGGAGGCGGGAAGACGGTCAACCAGAAGAAACAGCTTGCAGCACCGTAGTTTCCAGACGAGTCCTCTGTTAAGCATGCGCATCCAGCGCGTAGTGCTTCATAAAGTCATGAGGAGAGGACCAGGTGGCAGCCTTGCAAACATCTGTCAGGGAAACGCCTTTCAAGAACGCCACCGACGTCACCATCGCTCTTGTAGAGTGTCCGCGAATAGGTCCAGGTAGCGGCTTCTTAGCCAACAAATAACACAGTTTAATAGTCTCAGTGAACCATTTCGAAAGCCGCTGAGACGAGACCCTGGAACCTAACTTAGGAGCAGCATAAGAAACAAAAAGCTGCTGGTCCTTACGAAAACTCTTGGAGCGACTCAAATAAAACAATAAAGCACGCTTCACATCTAGAGCATGCAACCTACGTTCCTCATCCGAAGAAGGTGTAGGATGAAAAGTGGGCAACCAAACTTCTAAGTTGAGGTGGAACTGAGAAACCACCTTGGGGAGAAAAGAAATATCAGGAGCTAACGACACTCCAGCCTCCTGAAAAACTAGATATGGGTAGTCACAATGCATAGCCGTGAGCTCCCCTGCATGGCGTGCTGATGTGATGGCTACCAAAAAAGCAGTCTTCCAAGATAGAAGCTGTAATGAACATGTGGCCATCAGCTCAAAAGGACGTCGAGTCAGCCTGTCCAACACTAAAGTCAATTCCCACAACTGTGGAGGTAATCTCAATGGGGGATGAAGCCTAAGCAAACCCTTCCAAAACCTCTTAGAATGAGGGTGTGCAAAAACCGAGTGGCCCTCAACTGGTTCATGGAACGCAGAAATTGCTGCCAAATAAAACTTGATGGACGAAAAAACAAGGCCAGCATCCACCAGAGATAACAAAAATTCAAAAATTACCGACAATCCCACCCTTTGGGGGGAGACTGAGGGATCAACTAAGAACTGCAGAAACCTCCGCCGCTTCCTATCATAGGAAGCGCGGGTAGAAAGTTTCCTGCTGTTCAAGAAAACCTGTTGGACTCTGCTACAGAACCCACAGGGTCGATGAACCATGCTGTCAGCTTCAGGTGGGGCACGTTGTGATGGAGTACATGACCGTCCTGAGCTGACAGAAGGTCCGGTTCCACCGGAAACTGGTAGAAGACCCCCCTCGCCAGTTGGAGCAGGATCGAGAACCAGTTCTGGCGAGGCCACCAGGGAGTCACCAGGATACAGCATGGTCTCTCTCTTGCTATCTTGTTGACCACCCTCGTCAGTAGTGTCCTTTGACTTCCACCAGTGCAGTGTTTGAAGTGTCACAGGTGGAATTACAAACCTCTTTCGAGGTGAGTCCCGTAATGGGCGGAACTGATGGAGAAACCAAAGCTGTAGGCCTCTCATCCTCAGCTTCGCAAAGAGCAGCACGCTTGTAGTCGCCGCCATCAGCCCCAGCATCCGCTGCAGCTGCTGCGCCATGCCTACTTTCGACTCTGCAGAAGTTTGACAAGGTTGATAATGTGCATCGCTCTCTGCTGAGGCAGAAACGTGCGATGAAGGTTCGTATCCAGCAAAGCCCCTATGAACTGAATTGTCCTTGATGGAGTAAGGTGTGATTTCTCCAAATTGACCTGCAGACCCAAGGTGTCGAGAAGACGAAGAGTGATGGCAATGTGGGATGACAAACCCTCTTTCGACTCCCCCACAAGGAGCCAGTCGTTGATGTATGGAAAGACAACTATCCCTTGAAGCCGGAGATGGGCAGCCACAACGTTCATCATCTTCGTGAACACCCGAGGTGCAATGGACAGACCGAACGGCAGAGCCTTGAACTGGAAGTGCTGAGAACCTACTGCAAACCGAAGGAGACGTCTGAACGCAGGATGGATACTGACGTGGAAGTATGCATCTTTGAGGTCCAGCGCTGCCATCCAATCCCCTTGGTTGATAAGGGGCAGAATTGTTTGCAGAGTGGACATTCTGAACTTCTGGTACAAAATGAATTTGTTCAGGTTCTGAAGATCCATGATTGGTCTTAGACCCCCGTCCCGCTTGGGAACCAGGAAGTAACAAAAGTAGAAGCCTCCTGTCCTGGCGTCCATCGGGACCCTCTCTATGGCTTGTTTCTGTAAGAGGTTGCCCACCTCCGCCAGAAGAGGTGGGGAAGGGGGAGTGGTAATTACCACGGATTGGTTCGGAATCTGAGCAAAGTTTATTTTGTAGCCTTCCGCTATGATGGAAAGCGCCTACCTGTCCATAGTGATGAACTCCCAGGCCGACAGGAATGGGCGGAGGCGGATAGACGAAGTGGAAGAGGGGGTGGTGACGCGTGCTGCCAGAAAGTCAAAGGCGAGTGCCTTTGGACTTGCCGGTGGTCTGTGAAGCATAACGGTTTCTGTTGTTCCCCCTGTATGGGGACCTACTCTCAGGTTGAGCAGAGCGAGGTCTCCACTGCTGTTCTGGGGAGAACTTTTGGTACGGCTTCTTTGCCCAAGGCTTGTGCCACTGTTTCTGTCTCGCAGCTCTGGAAGATGCTGGAACACCCAGGTTCCTGGAAGTTTTTATACTTTTGTCAATTTCCTGGAGCGCATTGTCGGTGGTAGAGCTGAACAAGCCTTCGCCCTCGAAGGGCAGATCTTCAACGAAAGCCCTGGTGTCCTGCTGGAGAGCTGTAGATCTGAGCCAGGAGTGGTGACGGAGGCAGATGGCAGAAGTGATGGTCCTTGCTGAGACGTTGACCATGTGCTTTGCTGCAGACAGTTGTTGTTTGGCTACAGCAAGGCCTTCCTTCTGCAACTTCTTTGCAGCCGACCTCTTCTGCTCACTCAGGGAAGACAGGAGGGGGGTTAGTTGATCCCACACTGAGTATTAGTATCTAGCCATGCACGCGGCATAGTTAGATACCTTTATTCCCAGTGCCCCAGCAGAACAGAACTTCCTCCCTACGTTATCCAGCTTCTTTCCCTCCTTGTCTGGTGGAGAGGAGTGCATCTTGCGGGCCTTCGACGAGGAGGAAACGACCACCGAGTTTGGCTTCGGATGTGTGAAGAGGAACTCAGCCCCGGACTCTTGGACACGGTACATATGGTCCAACCTTCTCGATGACACTGGTGTAGAAGCAGGCTTTGACCAGGGCTCTTTCACCGCCTGTAGGATGACCTTTGTCACCGGCAGGGCAACCGCTGTAGACGTATCCCGTTGCATGATGTCAAACATGTTATCATCTACAACGGGTGGTGGCTGTGTCACCAGAAGTGAGAGGGAGAGTGCCATCCTCTTCAACAGGTCCCCGTATGACTTCAGATCCTCCGATGGTGAGATGGGAAGATCTTCAGCCTTATGAGACACTGGGGAAGGTTCCAAAGCCCGGTCCAGATCGTCGGTACCGACCTCGGAGTCCGACGATGAAGACTCTCTGCGTAGAGATCGTTCTGAGAGCACCGAAGTAGACTCTCTGATAGGCGACGGGATCGACACCTCCACCACCACGCCGCGTCTGTCAGGCGGGACAGCGATCGATGCCAAAGGACGCCGTCTAGAATGTTGAGACAGCCTGGACATGTGAGATACCTCGGACTGCTGGTCCCAGCCTGCGAACTCGCGAGGAGGGTACCATTGGTACGGTGGGTAAGGATAAGGGTAAGGAGGCCATTGGCAGTGGAAGCGGTGGGAAGCGATGAGCTACTGTAGTCGGTTCCAGCTCTTTCCGGCTTCTAGCCTGATCCATCAGTGCTGAAAGCTCCATTGGTGCCAACACCTCCACCTCCGAGATCGAGAAACTCTCACTGCGACGCCTGGACTCTGAAGAGTGGGAGTGCTGAGTCAGGTTGATCTTGTGCTCTGATGCCGATAGGCGCAGCTGCGAAAAACTGCCTCTTGACACCAAAGGGCTATGACGCGGGGACGCCGAGACCTTCCTCGGTGGAGCTGTCGATGTCAAAGCATCATGCGAATGTGAAGGAGTGTGGGATGGTCTCTTCTTCCGTTTCACCTTCTTCGGCGCGGATGATCGGGTCCCTGAATCATCCCAACACCTCTTAGCCGGGGTGTCCACTGACCCTTCAGGAGCTCGTTTTGTGGAACGCCCGTGCTCGACCGGCATCTTGGTTCTAATCGGCGAAGTCTCAGCCGATGTGACCGTCAGGGCCATGGCCTCACCCATCGGTACCGACGGGCCCGATGCCATCTTCTGAGGACGAAGTGCTGACTCGACCAAAGCCGCCGAAAGCCTCGCCGCTCTGTTCTTACGAGTTTGTTTTGAGAAACTCAGACAGTGAGTGCACAAATCGATGCGATTTCCCTCGCCCAGACAGAGGAAATGGCCATCGTGGGGGGGG
Organism: Heteronotia binoei; assembly: GCF_032191835.1. NCBI lineage: Eukaryota > Metazoa > Chordata > Lepidosauria > Squamata > Gekkonidae > Heteronotia > Heteronotia binoei. The sequence goes on along the minus strand of NC_083242.1, from coordinate 15,385,699 downwards.
GGGGGCAATCTTCTTCCCACAGGAACGGCACCTCTTAAAAAAACCCCAACGTCTTTCCATAGACGCCCAGGAAAAAAACCCACCCAGGAAAGTCTCTGAGGGGGGGAAACCGCGCCCCGAAGGGCAAGTCCAACAAACTTTTTTTTTTAAACAACACTATCTTAACAACTAACTAACTAACTACACTAAGAAAATAACAAACGGGCTATATACAACAGGCAAAAAAGCAATCCAAGATTACTTTACCGACCAGGGACACGAAAGGAGATCCTCTCAGCGCAGCGGTCAGAAAGGAACTGGCGGGATCTTCACGCTGGCGCCGGCGAGCATGCGCACTGGGACGCCTGAGCATGCCCGTTGGTGCTGAGCGCGAAAAAATCCCGTTTTTTTTAGGTACCAATTTAGTGATCGGCGCAGGCGCTCTATCCCATGAGTGTGAAGCAGAGACCACGAAGAAGATCCAAGAAAGCCTACTTGACCCAGGGAATTCTGACTGGCTCGCTGCCCCACATTAAAGAAACAGGGGCTCACCATAACCTGGATATCCCAGACAATCCTGATCTTGTCAGATCCTGGAAGCTAAGCAGGGCCGACTGTGACTTGGATGGGAGACCTCTTTGGAATATCAGCAGTCAGGAGGGCAGGGGCAGACTTTATTCAGTCACCTCCTGAATATCTTCCAGGCCCCCAGTAGGGGTCAGTCAACAGAGGTCGCCATGACTTCCAGGTTCTTCTCTGGCAAGTCCTTGGATGGGAGACCTCTTTGGAATATCAGCAGTCAGGAGGGCAAGGGCAGGCTCTATTCAGCCACCTCCCTGAATATCCTCCAGGCCCCCAGTAGGGGTCACTCACCAGAGGTTGCCATGACTTCCAGGTTCTTCTCTGGCAAGTGCTTGGATGGGAGACCTCCTTGGAATACCAGCAGTCAGGAGGGCAGGGGCAGGCTCTATTCAGCCACCTCCCTGAATATCCTCCAGGCTCCCAGTAGGGGTCAGTCACTAGAGGTCACCAGGACTTCCAGGTTCTTCTCTGGCAAGTGCTTGGATGGGAGACCTCCTTGGAATACCAGCAGTCAGGAGGGCAGGGGCAGGCTCTATTCAGCCACCTCCCTGAATATCCTCCAGGCCCCCAGTAGGGGTCACTCACCAGAGGTTGCCATGACTTCCAGGTTCTTCTCTGGCAAGTACTTGGATGGGAGATCTCCTTGGAATACCAGCAATCGGGAGGGCAGGGGCAGGCTTTATTCAGCCACCTCTCTGAATATCCTTCAGTTCCCCAGTAGGGGTCAGTTACCAGAGGTCACCGTGACTTCCAGGTGTGCACTCACACATAAAAAAATGTTATAGAAACAGGGGTTCAAAATGACTGATGACCTGAAATCAGAAACTTTATGCATCAACAGGATTTAAAGCTTTTCACAGGACATCTCTTTACTCCTGGCAAAACCTCCTGGGCCCATTTCTCTCCAACGCCTGTCTTCAACTCTATATGCATTCAGTGTGCATTCATCCTGTATAAATCTAATGCAGCAGGTTCTGCAAATATCATTTCTGGAGAAGAAAGTATACCAAGGAGATTTATGGTCTGTGTGATATTCTTAACACGCATCTGCCAAGAGGTATCTGAGATCATTTTAAAAGATTACAATGTATCAAATCCCAACAGATTCCCAAGTTGTGCTGTCAGGGTATCTGGGAGGCCTCATTAAGGTTAATGATATAAGTTTTCTTATTAAAATGTTGGTGGTGGCAAAGACAACTTAATCTAGATAATGAACACTGAGACGGCACCTACAGCTTTACGTTAAATGGTTGAGAAAATATGGGATATTCCCCTCGTGGGGGTAAAAAACCAACACCCAAGGTTGATAACATTCTAGGGAAGAAATGATTTTGGTGGTGGATGGTTTAAAAATACCTACATTAATATTACTGAATTACTGCTGTGAGGTTTTCAGAATCAGCCATGTGGCAACTTTTTAATTCTAAAATCAGCCAAAAAAGAATTTCACTGAAGTATTACATCAGATCTAGAAGGGGTCAAAGGAAGTCATCCACCTTACCTTTCTCTCCCCACCACCCTTCTCTGCGTGCTACTAGCCCATTCGTTTCCTTCAGCTTTTCCAGATGGACTCTTTGCCAGGCCTATCTGACTTACGGTCCTCAGACAGACTGACTGTGGCCCCATCGGGGCCTTCAAAGACTTTATTTTGTGGCTCAATTCCACAAGGAGAGCCAAGCAACTTGATTTTTTCCACTGGAGCCAATACCAGCTCCACGGGACAGCTTGCAGACAGCAAAATGCTTGGGGGAGGGGGGGAGGTTAAAGCCGCTTCTCCCCATATGCTTTGGCTGCAAACCAAGAAGAGTCAGTGCACATCTGGGAGACACCAAACTCCTACCACACGTCTGTGTGTTCTTCCCCAACAAGCATCAGAACTCTGCAAGGGTTTTTTTTGGTAGAAAAAGGCCCAGCAGGAACTCATTTGCATATCAGGCCACACACTCCAACATCTTCGTTTCGCACAGGGCTTTTGTACAGAAAAGGCCCAGCAGGGACTCATTTGCATATTAGGCCACACTCCCTGACACCAAGACAGCGAGCCAGCCAGAACTGCGTTCCTGTGCATTCCTGCTCAAGAAAAGCCCTGGAACTCTGTAATGTAGGTCTATCAACAGTGTGAGGGGTGGGTGGGATAATGTCTGTATTTTGCACAGTGCTGCTTCCCGTCTCCCTAGAGCCAGAAGTGCATGATGGAGCTGGATTAAGCAGCCTTTTACAGCCCACTGCCAAGGCTCACTGTCCCCTTGCATCTGAGATTCGGGGATGATTCAAGGCAGAAGATTTATTTATTTAAAAAACCCTGTAAATCTAAATGTGTAATGTATAGAGATGGGCTGTTGTTTGGAAACACAAGCTTTATATTAGCACATCCTCCAGAGATAATACTTCAGTTACCAGGGCAGGGGGTAGGGGAGTCCCAGCCCTCTTCTTAAAATGGGCTTTGGATGCTCTGGCTATTCCAAGGCTCTCTGTGGCTACTCTGCCTGAACCTCTCCATCACGTTCTCCTCTGTGCATCTACGCACAGCCGTCTGATCTCCAACTCTGTGCTGCCTGGCTGACTCTCTCCAGATCCACCCATGTTATGACCTCAGGTAGGATCTCTCTTTAGCCGCCTGGCTGCCTGCCCTTCTTCCCCCAGGCACTTGTTTTGGTCCCTCCTGTCAATCGGAGTCTCTTGCCACACCTCAAGAAGTCGCGGCTGCCTGACAGTCTACCACATAGCTGGCTAAGGGAACTTTACAGTCAAGTGGAAAATGCCTTGCTAATTGCTTTAAAGTTTCCTTATACCTGGCAAAGAGTCAGGATCCCGAAGACACCTTGCTGGCTCCAGGAGGAAGAGTGCACATTCGGGAACTCTTCCAGCAGGTGAATTGGGGGGTGGGGGAGGCTCCAACTGGAACAGCTATCAGGAAGACTGGATTCAGTCTGTGCTTGGAGCACTGAGCCAGAGATCCGGAGTGACTACAACTCTATGGCACATACACTCAGAGTCAGGCAAGAATATGTATTGGATCAGATGCTTCTTGTCTCTTAAAATGTTTACTAACAGCTGCAGGAGTGGAAGGGATGCTGAATTGGATTGGGACCACAGTGCTAGAGGCAGGGGTGAAATTCTAGCAGGAGCTCCTTTGCATATTAGGCCACACAGCCCCGATGTAGCCAATCCTCTAAGAGCTAACAAGGCTCTTTTTGTAAGCTCTTGGAGGACTGGCTACATCAGGGATGTGTGGCCTAATATGCAAAGGAGCTCCTGCTAGAATTCCATCCCTGGCTAAAGGAGAGGTTTAACCCTTCTTTATGCCAGCTTCCCTGCCCAGCTGTTATTTGTCCCAACAGTAAATGTCTTCCCCTCCCCCAGTACCATAGTCCAGATTTGAAAACCCATCTCCTGTGACTGCTATCAATATTCAGATATGCAGGGCTTTTTGTGTACAGGAACTCCTTTGCATATTAGGCCCACACACAACTGATGTAGCCAATCCGCCAAGAGCTTACAGGGCTCTTATGCAGGGCCTACTGTAAGCTCCAGGAGGATTGGCTACATCAAGGTGTAGTGTGGCCAAATATGCAAAGGAGTTCCTTTATATCCTTCCAGATATGGAAGATTGTTCTCGTTCTCCAATTGCTCACTTAGTTTAGGCTACCGTTGCAAAACCCATGTTTTCTGCCATGTAAAATGTGAAAAAGTGCATGACAGGAAACAAATCTTTATGGACCATTGCTGAAGTCAGTGAAGAGTGGCAGGGAGGTGGAGGTGGGGTAGAAACAGAGCATGAAAACTGACAAGGAAGAAAAGAGGAGTTGGAGGTACATAACAGAGGGTCTACACAGAGTATGCGACAAAGGAATCACTATGAAAAGCAAGGCATAAAGAAGAATTGTAGATTTATAAGCCGCCCTTCTCTCTGAATCAGAGACTCAGAGCGGCTTACAATCTCCCATATCTTCTCCTCCCACAACAGACACCCTGTGAGGTGGGTGGGACTGAGAGGGCTCTCACAGCAGCTGCCCTTTCAAGGACAACCTCTGCCAGAGCCATGGCTAACCCAATGCCATTCCAGCAGGTGCAAGTGGAGGAGTGGGGAATCAAACCTGGTTCTCCCAGATAAGAGTCCACACACTTAATCACTACACCAAACTGGCATTTCCACTTTGGCAGACTAGTGTGACCATGCTGAATGAATGAAAATGAAGCAAAGAGAGCAACAACTGTGCTTGTTTGGAGAGGGAGAAGGGAGGTCTGCCTAAGAGCAGAGTTGGTTTGGAGGCCCCAGCTTGCTTGTATCCCTCACCCGAGTTGAGCTTGCGACTCGTCTCAGGAGATGGGGTGGGTGAGGGAAGGAAGTCCAAGTGAGAAGAGGTCGACTGAGTTTTCTCCTTCAGGGCCATGCTGGATTCCTCAAGGAAACACATGAGAGGGATGCCGCAAGACGGCTGTTTGTACCGGGCGTGCTGCAGGGCGTCCATTATCCAACGCATTTCCCGCCAGATCTCCTCCATTTGCTGTCCGACACAAAGAAACAGGATCAGTGTGCTTTATTTAATCAGAGCCTCCTCTCTCAATGCCTTTTCTACAGCTTCTTTACCCAAAGGGTGATTAACACGTGGAATTCACTGCCACAGGAGGTGGTGGCAGCAGCAAGCATAGACAGCTTCAAGAGGGGATTGGAGAAACATCTGGAGCTGAGGTCCATCAGTGGCTATTAGCTACAAGATATAGATGGAACTCTCTGTCTGGGGCAGTGATGCTCTGTATTCTTGGTGCTTGGGGGGAGCAACACTGGGAGAGCTTCTAGTGTCCTGGCCCCACTGATGGCACCTGTTTTGGCCACTGTGCGACACAGAGTGTTGGACTGGATGGGCCATTGGCCTGATCCAACACGGCTTCTCTTATGTTCTTATAGCTCTGAGATGTACTTAATGACAGTCATGGCCTTCAGTCTGAGAGCCACTGGTACGAGCAAATCATGCTCTGCTCTGGCACACCATCCTGCATCTCTCTCAGGGTCACAGAATACAACAAGTTGCCTTGCAATGAGTCTGACCACTGTTCTATTAAGGGCGGTCTTGTCAGTTCTGACTGGCAGTGGCTGTAGGCAGTCTCAGATGGAGGTTCCTTATTATCTGACCTTTTTAACTGGAGATGCTGAGGACCGAACCCGAGGCGTTCTGCATGCACAAACTAGATGCTCTGCCACCAAACTGCGGCCCCTCCTGCTGCGACAAACCTGCATGTAGTCCTGCACTTGCTGATGCCTCTGCTTGGCGGCTGTCAGCTCGGAGTCGGAGAAGGCCTCCCTGAGGCTCTGCTGGGAGAGAAGGGACTCCAGCTCCAGGAGGGCAGACACTTGGCAATACTGGGTAATGAACTCGTGGTCGTAAGTGAAAAAATGAACTGGGAAGCAAAGAGTGGGGAGAAGGGTTAAGTGACACTGCAGAAGCAACATTTCATTGTCATTGTATTGAGTGAGTGGGGGAGAGCTCCGAGGGGCAGGGAAAATGAGGTGCCAGCTCTGCAACCGTCACTATCCTTACTCGAAAGCCTGGCAGAACATTTCTGCCTTGCGGGCCCTACGGAATTGCAGAAGATTCTGCAGGCTGTGGTGTCATCTGGCAGGAAGTCTCACCAGGTTGAAGCCAAACCAAAAAAGACCTGGCCCTCTTTAGGGCTGGGGATCACCAACAAGTTATTACCGGTAGAGCTTAATGCTCTTCCAGGGACATAACAGATACACAACAGGCTCCAGAGATCCAGAAGTTGGAGAGTTTTCTGCTGCATATGCTTATCATTGGCATTTTCTCAGCTAAGATAGATAGATAGATAGATAGATAGATAGATAGATAGATAGATAGATAGATAGATAGATAGATAGATAGATAGATAGATAGATAGATGATGGATGGATGGATGGATGGATGGATGGATGGATGGATGGATGGATGGATAGATAGATAGATAGATAGATAGATAGATAGATAGATAGATAGATAGATAGATAGATAGATAGATAGATAGATAGATAGATAGATAGATAGATAGATAGATGTGTGTGTGTGAAAGAGAGAGAGAGAGAGTCAGAGAGTTTGGATGTGAATGCTAATTAAATATATTTTCTCTAATGTTTTTGCTCTAGAAAACATTAGCTCTCCTTCTCCCTTTAACCTTCCTGTAATCAGAAGATAAAATACGTCATGCCCCATGTAAACTCTAGAGCTACAGCGCAAAGCCTCTATTTTCTCCATTGGCTGAAGCTCCTCCTTTGGGGAGGAAGAAGAGCTTGCTTTGCCAGGCTCTCTCAATCATACAGCAGAGCTACTGAGCCAAGCCACTTTTCCTTCTATTGGCTGAGGCTCTTCCCTCTCCTGGTCCCCTGGAGAAGGAAGAAAAAATTAGCCAGAGCTTTCTTTGTCCAGTTCCCTGGGTCGCATGGGAGAAAGCACCTTTAAGACTAACAAGTGCTAATGTTTTAAGCATGTTTTATTCTTTAATTGTGTTTGTCTGTGTCCTTAATAAAGTTTATATCTCTGCTACCTAATCTTAAATAGGTACACACACGGCCCAGCCCAACAAGGTCTCATTTATGTCAAATCCAGCTCTCATAACAAATGAGTTTGACACCCCTGCTCTAGAAGGCCATCTCCTTCACCATTTCTAGACCTTCAAGTTATGTTATGAAGTTATGAAGGTGAGGGGAATGTCCCAGATGGAGGAATCAGAAGTAGAGGATGAAGAACGATGTCTATGTAACTTCACTGACCCTATGGCAGCCATGCTTACCTAGCTCAAAGATCTGAAGAGGGAGTGTGAAAAAGCCAGACCGAGGAGTATAAGGGTTGTTCTGACCAGGAGCAGTGCACACGTCGTCTGAGGGAGGCAACAGCAAGAGAAAGGAGACTTGTCCTCCAAAGTCCAGGACTTCCTGACTGTACAGACGAAAATCCTTGGCCTGGAAGAGTCAAACACAGCAAAACATTGACATTGTTGATGTGGGGAGTGTAGCTTTCTAGGCAACCTTATATCATCATTACAGCAGCCAGCTGAACATGGATAGGTATTCTCCTGCCTGTCTGCCAAGAGTGGAGGCAGACAACCACTTGATCAATCTGTGTTGCAAAATCTGTGTTCACTATTATGGTGGGAAGGAATCTGATATGGCAAGGCCCAAAAAGCATAATGCACTTCAGTTGGAGACCCAGTTTGGTGTTGGAGAGCCAGTTTGGTGTAGTGGTTAAGTGTTCGGACTCTTATCTGGGGGAACTGGGTTTGATTCCCCACTCCTCCACTTACACCTGCTGGAATGGCATTGGGTTAGCCATAGCTCTGGCAGAGGTTGTCCTTGAAAGGGCAACTGCTGTTAGAGCTCTCTCAGCCCCACCCACCTCACAGGGTGTCTTTTGTGGGGGGGGGGGGAGATAAAGGAGATTGTAAGCCGCTCTGAGTCTCTGAGTCAGAGAGAAGGGCAGGGTATAAATCTGCAGTTTTCTTCTTCTTGTTGTTACTCTTTGGATAAGTTGGCAAGTTCCAGGCCAGGGGTGTAAAATGTGTGGCCCGAGGGTCAGACCAGGCCCCCAGGGGGCTCTTATCAGGCCCTTGACCACTTCACTGTCATTTGTTTCCTGCTCTCCCTCTTGCTTCCTTCTGCATCACAGCTTGCTTTGCCAGGCTTGCTCAATAGCACAAGAGCTACAGAACAAAGCCTCTATTCTCTCCATTGGCTGACCAGTACATGAGGCTACTTATGTACAAAAGCTCCTAATGCCCAGCCATTTCATATTTTCCCCTGGATCTTAGGCTCAAAGAATTGGCCATGAGATTTCTGTAATGAATGTCAATAAATCAAAAGTAGGTTTGCAACCTGCACACACAGAAACAAATTGTCTTGTCCTCCCCCCCCCCCTTTTTCTTCTTTTTATTTTCCCTTTAACAATTTCAGTTTTTATTAGTTCCCCACCAGGCTTTCATCTGACAGATATCAAGACATTCCCCGATGGTTTTGCTCTAACTGGTAAGCATCTGGACTAGATCCGAAGGTTTTGGATCCAAGCCTTTCATTAATCCAGTCAAAAACAACAACCCAAAGGACCCCTGGATATCTTGAGCCAGCGGTACAAAACACAGCCAATTCTGGTGGGATTTCAGCTGCCAGAAGGAATTGTCTTTCCATGTGTCCTTTATAAAGTTTATATCTCTGCTATCTGGCATTACATTTTATGACACAGACAATTCAGCCCAACAAGGTCTCATTTATGTCAGATCCGGCCCTCATAACAAATGAGTGACACCCCTGGTCTAAGCTGTCCAACAAGTACTGACAACAGACTGTATTTTGGACTCTTCCGAGCAACCAAATTCCACTGAATTGTCACCCATGTGCAAACTGTAAAACTGACAAAAGCTAATACTTGTAAGGGGGTGGCACCCTTTCTGTAACCTTTTTAAACGTGGCTTCCTTCTAGACAATCCAACTGCCCCAGAGACATTTTTTCGACTTCTTCGTAAGTTGCACAGAAACCCTATTACTGGGCACCGGCAAGGTAACAGAACCAAAGGAAGCAAAAATACAGTTTAGGGGATTTTGCAGGAGCTAAGTGTTCAACAGTTGTGCCAGTCTCTCCTCCTCATCTGCTAGGATGGAATGGAAACTCAGCTCTACATCTTTGTAGGCATCGCTCACTTCATCCTGCCAAGGAAGCTAAGGATGGATTCATACTAGCAAACATCCACAAGGCCCTTTGGATCTGAGGTGTATATCTTGCCAGTCTCAACCTCTCCTTGCATATGACCTGCTTCCAGGGGTCGTTTTGTAGAAAAAAAGGTGGTGGAGCTCATCTAGTGACTGGTATGCTGCTGCACCTACTATTCAGTGGACAAGGTGGGAAGGAGGAGGTGGAACTCTCAGAAAGGTTCAGGAGCTGTGCTCCTGTGAGCTCCTGCTGAATCCGAGGCCTCTGCCTGCTTCCATCTGCAACGTGAAGTTTCACTGTGGAGTTGCGGCAGAGTCTGTACTAGAACCGGAAAGATTCCAACAGAGGGCTTGCTCTGACTCTGAGCTTGAGCCTTATTGTCTGTATTTAGAGAAGTGGTTACAGCACAGCCAGAAGAGACAGTAGGAGTTTGTGACTGAATCTTCTGGCGGGGGATCCGGCTATGGTGCGTGGGGGGTGGGGATTTGCGCCTGGGATGCATCAAGGTTTGTGATATTAACCTTTCCTTTGCCCTTCGCACGATATACATCCCTTCCCCTCTCCTGAACTGCTATTTGCTCTGTGGGGGAAACACTGTAAGCTTACCTGCGTGTTTTACCCCATAATGCAAATTTTAGGGCTGGGGTAGGAGCAAGCTGCATCAGGAAAAACAACATGTGAGAAACAGCGTTCCCTCTAAGCTGAGTTAGCATGAGCTAGCTCACAGGTTTTTAGCCTCCAGCTCACACCTTTTTGTCTTAGCCCAGGAGAAATGGCTTGAGAGCACAATAACTTACGAAGTAGCTCACAACCAACACAGTAGCTCACAACCAATGTTCCCTCTAAGCTGCAGAGACTTGTGAGCAAAAAATTCTAATTTGTGAGCTACTGGCATTCAAGTTGTGAGCTACTGGCATTAAAGTAGTGAGTTACTGCATATATCAGTGTGCTCTGGAGTTATCCTTCCTGAGCTAAGACAAAAATGTGTGAGCTGGAGGCTAAAAATCTGTGAGCTAGCTCATGGTAACTCAATTTAGCGGGAACACTGTTCACAACTTTAATGCCAGTCGCTCACAAAGCAGAATTTTTGCTCTCAAGACTGCAGCTTAGAGGGCACATTGGTGGGGAAGTGTTCAGTGCCCTGTCCCTCCAGTAGCAAGGCCTTGATAGGGATGTGAACCTAACCCCCACCACTGGCATTTTTCAGATCTGGGTTTTAGGAAGGGTACTTGGGGGTTCCCCAATAACAATTTGGGATTTGTTCCCTCCCCCCCCCCCCCCGACTTCTGAAAATACCCTCGGGGACTTTGTTCAGAGTGACTGTCTTTCAACTAAGTTACACCAACATCACAGGGAACCCCCAAGTTTAAAAAAACAAACTGCACCCAGGGGTCCAATTCTGTGGGTGCCTGAACAAGGGGCCCCCAGCCGTCCTACTTGTCTCCATTGTTTCCTATGGGGAAAAAAATCAAAGAAGCCAACAGTCAAATACACAAGAGCGACCACTGGCCAAAAGACTCCAAGGCAAACAGGACAATACCCGAATCCTCAGCTACACTTAACTGTTATTAAAATATAACCAGTTTTCTTCTTCTGAACCTGCTACAATTAAAGTTGTTTTAAAAAGCCCACCAGGAACATCACAAAACCAAACCAAGCAAACTATTTTAAAAATAAACAGAAATAAATAAATGCTGGACTTTCCTTCCCCGGCGGAAAAAGAAAACAGGCACAGAAAACTTTGAAATAATCAGGGCTTTTTTTGTAGGAAAAGCCCAGCAGGAACTTATTTGCATATAAGGCCACACACCCCTGATGCCAAGCTAGCTGGAACTGCGTTCCTGCTAAAAAAAAAAAAAAGCCCTGGAAATAATAATTTTGAAACATGAGTGCTGAAGATGTGCTGCATGCAGAACGAGAAGGTCTTCCCAGGCAGGCAGAAGTCCACAGCAGATCCGAGCAACAGCAGCAAGCTGCAGTCCACTCCAATAACCTAGTTCTGAAACAGCGTCAAGATATTTTTTTCCTCTTTTGCTCATGCACAGAATATTCCACACGAAGCAGCAAAACCAGTGAAATAACACCTCACCCCTGGGCTGTTTCAGTGGGAAATGTGCTGAGGGGGAGGGAAGGCAGAACTTTTGTTGCCCCCATGGCAATGTTCCAAGTCTGTTTCAGCCCTCCTTAGTCATGGCCTGCAGCTGCTACATGGCTGTGAGAAACCTGAGTTAGGTCTGGGGAACCCAGCCCCAATGAGTTAAAAACTCTCGTGGATGTTATGTGAGAATTCTCACGACTGGGCAGACAGCTCAAGTGCTCCCTCTAATGTCCAATCCTATTGCTTGGGACAGCTGCTCCTCTCCCTCCCCCATCAGGGAACCCTGAGAAATTAGAGAATAATAGTCCTGGGAGCTTTAATACGATTAGAATGATTAAAGGGTTGGAACACTTTCCCTATGAAGAAAGGTTAAAACGCTTGGGGCTCTTTAGCTTGGAGAAACGTCGACTGCGGAGTGGCATGATAGAGGTTTACAAGATTATGCAGGGGATAGAGAAGATAAAGAAAGAACTTTTCTCCCTTTCTCACAATACGAGAACTCATGGACATTCAATGAAATTGCTGAGCAGTCGGGTTAGAACGGATAAAAGGAAGGACTTCTTCACCCAAAGGGTGATTTAACACATGGAATTCACTGCCACAAGAGGTGGTGGCGGCTGTCAGCATAGACAGCTTCAAGAGGGGATTAGATAAGCATATGAAGCAGAGGTCCATCAGTGGCTATTAGCCACAGCTTATTGTTGGAGCTCTCTGTCTGGGGCAGTGATACTCTGTATTCTGGGTGCTTGGGGGGGCACAGTGGGAGGGCTTCTAGTGTCCTGGCCCCACTGGTGGATCTCCCGATGGCATTTGGGGTTTTTTGGCCACTGTGTGACACAGAGTGTTGGACTGGATGGGCCATTGGCCTGATCCATATGTTCTTATGTTCTAAAACAGTGGTCCCAGAGAGTCCCGAATATTTGCCGAATTTTTCAGGAACAGATATTCAGTATTCTGGAATCTTGAATACTGTTTCAGCTGACCAGAATATACATGAAAAATACCAAATACATGAAAAATACCCTGGGCCTTGATTTGGTCCACCCCAAACCTAATTTATTCACATTCTTAAAGACTTCAGAAGACCTTACACAAACCTTCCCCCATCTTATCTAGTTTGTCTCTTTAGACCAAGAGACAAAAATCTTGACCGGCACCAGTACGGGTTAAGTCCTGCTTCTTGTGCCAAAAAGTCTGTGATGTCTTTCATTCCCCATACGCCCCTGTGTAGCCCCAGCCCTGCACTTACCTCATGCAATGGGATGTTTACCAGCTGCATCAGCTCTTTGACTGCCCCTTGGAGCTCCTGGAGCAAGAGATTCTGGGGGGTGGTCTCAAGATCTTGCTCTGGGGGAATGGGCTCCTCCATACCAGCCAGGTTCTGCAGCCACTCCCACTCCTCCCTTGAAAAGAAGAAGACTACAGATTTATATCCTACCCTTCTCCCTGAATCAGAGACTCAGAGCGGCTTTAAAAAAGGTAGTCTCCTGTGCAAGCACCAGTCATTTCTGACTCTGGGGTGATGTTGCTTTCATGTTTTCACAGCAGACCTTTTTACAGGGTGGTTTGCCATTGCCTTCCCCAGTCATCTACACTTTCCCCCCAGCAAGCTGGGGACTCATTTTACCGACCTTGGAAGGATGGAAGGCTGAGTCAACCTGAGCCGGCTACCTGAAAACAGCTTCCACTGGGATCAAACTCAGGTCGTGAGCAGAGAGTTCAGTACTGCAGCTTTACCATTCTGCGCCATGGGACTGTTCAGAGTGGCTTACAATCTCCTATATCTTCTTCCCCCCTCAAAAAAAGACACCCTGTGAAGTGGATGGGACTGAGAGGGCTCTCACAGCAGCTGCCCTTTCAAGGACAACTCCTTCAAGAGTTATGGCTAACCCAAGGCCATTCCAGCAGCTGCAAGTGGAGGAGTGGGGAATCAAACCCATATCTCCCTGATAAGAGTCCACACACTTAACCACTACACCAAACTGGCTCTCAGGACACAAAAAAGAGGAGACAAAAAAAGGATGAACTGGCAGAAAAATAAGGATGTGGGGAAACCAATCTAGCCCTGGTGCATCCATATAGTCAGCTTGTCCAATGTGTGCCTTTTTTGAAAAAGTGCTCTCATGCAGGAGATGTATAAATGTTTGAAGCGGTCCTTGGTGCTTAGATGTCAGCAGAGCACTTGAACATATGAACATAAGAAGCTGCCTTATACTGAATCAGACCCTCGGTCCATCAAAGAATAGCTGGCAAACTAATCTTATTTTATTTATTTATTTATTTAGTAGGCTTATACTCCGCCCTCTCCCGTAAACAGGTTCAGGGTGGATCACAACATACAATAACAATTAAAACCTACAACTCAAAGTTAAAACAATACGTTAAAATTAAACTAGTAAAAACAATAAAAACAATAAAGTACAACACAGGCGGGAAGGGCACATCACACAGAATAAGCAAGTATAGGCCCAGATTAAATGATGGTAACACTGTAGTAAGACACAATGTCACTACAAGGGATGCCAACTGATGGAATATAGTTGGAATAGGATGCCCGCTGCCTCAGGCAAAAGCTCAGTGGAATAGCTCCATCTTGCAGGCCCTACAAAATGCCAGTAGCTGAGGTAGGGCCCGGATCTCCATAGGGAGCTCATTCCTCCAGGCAGGGGGCAGGGCTGAAAAGGCCCTGGCCCTGGTCGAGTCAAGTGTGTGTTTTGTCTGTGAAAGTAACCTTTTCTCATTCTGGGTTCTGTGCTATGCCTAGGCATCAAGGTCAGCTACACTCAGAGACTATCGATGTTGAAGTAACTTGTCCCAACTGGAACAAAGTAGGAGTCCAGTAGCACCTTTAAGACCAACAAAGTTTTATTCAGAATGTAAGCTTTCCTATGCGTGCACACTTCTTCAGACGAGGGAATGGGGTACGACTGGAATTAGCACTAAGGGTGGTGGGGGAAGGGAGATGCTTCATTGGTAGGGAAAAAAAGGCACTCATTGCTTCAAGCTTGTAACGGTCTGGACCATCCAATATATCTGACTGTCTGTACACCAGTTCTACCAAGATGTAGCCTTGGCTCTGTAACTTCTTCATTAAATGAATAAACTTCCTATAGGGTTTGTAGAATCTTTCGGGATCAAGTGCCGTGTTCTACTGGAGAAAGTTTTCCTTCCAGATGTTTCGTTCTCAGCTGCGGAGAACATCCTCAGTGGCGTTGCAGCTGGAGCAGGCGCTCAGACCTTCTTGGCTGCTGTGCAATGAGTGGGGCCAGGGCTGCTGGAGAGCTGCTATTTGTAGGCTGGAGGGGGTGTGATGAAAGGGCAATTGGTTTGTGGATGTGCCCATTGTTTGGTGGGGCTTCCTGGAAGGGTACCAGCCGTGAAAACCTGAAATCTTTGAAAACTTCCTATAGTTTTACAATCACAGAGGTCATCATTGCACTGTTGGTGGCATTGTCCACAAATTCAATCTTTTTGGACTCAGATATTTAATCAAATCTATGTAATTACACAATGTAAAATTCCTGTTTGCGCAGAGATTGCATTACACTTTAAGTGGGCCCACCCTTCTGGGGACAAAACTAAAACTAAATTAATTTCTTACCTCCTAGCAATCGCACACATTCTCATCACCCAAAAATGGCGTGACCCCTCTTCTCCAACAATAATCAACTGGCAATATAAACTTTGGGAATTTTATAGCAAGATTTCTAGTTGTTTTCTTATTTCTAACTTAGAACCATATCAGAAATCGTTTCAAGAGATGTGGCAACCAATGTTCCCTCTAAGCTGTGGAGTCTTGTGAGCCAAAAGTCTACCCAGTGAGTTACTGGGATTAAACTTGTGAGCTAATGGCATTATAAATTGTGAGCTACTGCATACATTAGCTTGCTGTGGAGCTATTTTTCCTGAGCTAAGACAAAATTATGTGAGCTGGAGGCTAAAAAATTGTAAGCTAGCTCACAGTAACTCAGCTTAGAGGGAACTCTGGGGGCAACCCACGGGGCACTAATTAATGGGCAACAACATTCTTCCTACTAATCCTTCATATGCGAAAATGATCTTTTTCAAATTACTTATTCCAACCTGTTAATGCAGAACCTGGTCAGTGAAATGTGATATTAGATTTCATATATTTTTGCCTTCCTTCCCCCTACCTTCCTTTCCCCCTCCTTTTTCTTTTTTTGCTTTGGTTAATTTCTACATATGCATTTATATACCTGCATAAATATACTTTTATGTACTCAATGTATCCCCGTTTGTATATAAGTTAATTCTTTTATGGTCGTTGTTGCTGGTGTTTGGATTTGTGTATGTTTCGGTGTTCAGGTTTAAATACACTTCTTTCATTAAAAAAAAACAAGTCATCATTGATGGAGTTTGTGCAGTACTTGACAGTTTGCCCATGGATTCCCTCTCTCCTATGCTTCTCATTGTGGCTCTCTTTGCCATAGCCAGCCTTAAACACAGTCCTCCTGAGCTGCTGGCAAAACTGCACCTCAAGCAGTTTGGCGTTTAGGCTCATGAAGCTATCCTGATTGCCAGAAGGACTTTAGTTAAGGCCTGGTCCCAAAGCCCTACCTGGAGATGTTTGGGTTGTTCCGTATCTTCACGTGGCACAGGATGTTAGGCAACCGTTCAGGCACCAGCACTCGGATCTGGTCAACGGCACTGCAGAGTTTCAGGTAACCCAAGTAGAGACCAGGGGGGAGAGCTTGGCTACTTTTCTGGTGGTAAGTCAGCTTGTCCTGTGGGCAGAGAAAGGGCACTGCTGCAAAAAACCTCCCCCCACCACTTCCCAAATTCGCAACACAACAGTGAGGCAAAGGTGACCAGGAGCCACTGTGAGGAAGACAAAACTGCAGTGGGATAAAATACAGAGCCTGCCAAAGTGAACCGTTGCTGTGGCTTGATTGAAAAGTCCCGTGTAGCTATTTTATCTCCGGCTTCCAGGTTGAAACCAGGGCCAAAAGCCCCAGGAGACAGACTGGCACGGGCGGGAGGCACCGGAAGCCTTACAAAGGAGGCTGTTGTTGTCGGATATCCAGACCAGTGGCTGCAGTCTCCAGGAACAGAGACAGCCTTGAACTGGCCCTTTAGTGGTTTGGCCTTTTGCTAATCCTGCCAAAGGCTTTGAATCGGCGGTTTCAATAGCCCCTTGTACAGGTGCTCGAGTGGCTTTTGTTGCTGGAGACACTTGGCTGAGCGAAAGGAAGCAAAAGGAGAGAAACAACCAGAGAGGTCAAAGAAAGAGAAGGAAAGGGCGGGTGTTTGGGGAAAGTGCTCTTTGCTAAGATGTGCTAACTGGCTGGGAACACAACTGCAACATGGGAAGAAAGAAGATGTTGGATTTATGCCCCGCCTTTCACTCTGAATCTCAGGAGTGGCTCACAATCTCCTTTACCTTCCTCTCCCCCCGCAACAGACACCCTGTGAGGTGGGTGGGGCTGAGAAAGCTCTTACAGCAGCTGCCCTTTCAAGGCGCTATGGCTGACTCAAGGCTATTCCAGCAGCTGCAAGCGAAGGAGTGGGGAATCAAACCCAGTTCTCCCAGATAAGAGTCCATGCACTTAACCACTGCACCAAACTGGCTCCTGACAGGAGAAAAGTCCTGGAAAAGAGTGAACGCAGATCGTGGCGGAAAAGAAGTACAACAGCTGCAGAACCCTGCCGTGTGCCACGCACTGTAATATTGCTCCGCTATTAATGCAAAGTGACAAAGAGGCACTGGGCAGCTTTCCTGCTAGAGAAAGGGCTCACCGCCAGGACTTGGCTCGATAATGCTGCCTTCAACCCCGGCGTTCTGCCCTTTGCGTAGCAGCGAAACAATGATGTGACTGCCTCGGAATGAGTGAGGCCGCTGACCTCCCAGGCTTTTCTCTGACTGGGATTCCCTTTAACCAGAGAAGGAACCTGGGATCCAGGACCGTAGCCAGGCTTTTATGTTTGGTGGGACCGAAAGCAGGATTTGTTGGTTGGGGGGGCTGGGAGGCCACCCGGCTTAGTGGCCCTGGGCTCTTAGCACTGTAAGCTGCCTTGAGTTCCACAAGCTAACCCCCTTCATCTGGGTAGTCACAGCAGCTCTGCTCTCCCCACCCCTTTCTTATGTGCCCGTCTCAGAGAGGCAGAGACTTCTTGACTCTCTCCCACCCCCAGTTTGCTCTGCATGCTGTTAGGAATGCAAAAAAAGCAAAAAGACCAGCAGCAATGTTGGTGAGCAAAGAGGACAGATTTGGGGCACTCCGATGGAGGGGCCATACAGTTGGAAGGAGGGGGTTGAAAGGATGGGCCTGACCCCTCCCAGGCCCCCCTGTAGCTATGGGCCTGCTGGGATCTTTTGGCATGGCACAGCGACGAGAAAGGAGTAGATCCAAGGGTGACCACACCTGTGCCTTTCATCCCCCACAGAGAAATGAGAAGCGGGCACCTTCATGGTCATCAGCAGCATGTCCAGAGCGGTGGGCTCTTCGGGAGAGGAGACGGATTTGCGGCTTGTCTGCAGCTTGGAGAGGGGAACCCAGCGGACGCTCTCGAAGGTCTGGTTGGTCTTCACCTCCTTCAGGGTCGCGACCAAAATGTTGCCCTGCTTGTCTTTGATGGGCTCAAAAAAGACCTGCCCCAGGTTCTGGATGCCCAGCAGACCCTTCACAGTCACAGGAGAAAGAAAAAGAGATATATTTATGGCGGTGGTAGTCTGCCTAGAAACGGCTTATCCTTTAAACCAGGGGTGTTTGCTATGACGGCTGGATCTCGACCTTGTTGGGCTGGGCCACGTGTATCATAAAATGTAATGCCAGGTCAGGGAAATACAAACTTTATAATGGACACAGACAAACACACACACTCAGCCTAATCCACCTCGCTGCTTTGCCGCCACAGCCAACACAGGGAAGAGGGAAGCTCAGTAGCTTTGCTGTTCAATTGAGAGAGCCTGGCAAAGCTAGTTCTCCTTCCCCCACTTCCTCCTCAAGGGAGGAGCTTTGCTCTGTTGCTCCTGTGCAATTGAGCAAGCCTGGCAAAGCAAGCTGTGATGCAGAAGGAAGCAAGAGAGAGGCAGAAGGAAGCAGACAACAGTGAGTTGCTCATGGGCCTCATAGGAGCCCTCCAGGGGCCTAATCTGGCCCCCGGGCCATATGTTTGACACCCCTGCTTTAAACCCTGTCCAAGAGGGGCACAGAGAACTGCTAAAGAGGACTGGGGCACTCATGCATCTAGACAGGAGCACTTCTTTGCTCCAAAGGCCACTTAGAGGGCCACCCCCAGGGCTGCCAAAAGGCTACAGATCTTCTAAGAACTATTTGTTTAGAAAAATGTATCTACCGCCTCTCCAGAGACCAGCTTGAAGCAGTTTTCAATCGGACCCTGAATGAATGCAACCCTTTTCCTTCAACGTGATGGCTGATTATCGTGGCCATTGAGAACAGAGCAGCCTTTCGAAAAGTGCTGTTTCTTGCAGCTTCAATGCTGCACGTTTTGGATAGTTTGCGGAGGTTGCCCACTGTTTAACCGCAGGGAAAGGTGGCTGCAGCATGGCCATTTGAAAGGGGCCACCAGAATTCACAATGCCCGCCAGTGCTGGGCATCCTTTTACAAGGGGAGTGCTGTGCCTCATGTCCGCGCTTTCCCCTCCCCTCTGGGATCTGCAGCTCCTTTGCTCAATTATGGATCCTTTCTGAGCATAAAAGGAGTCTGTTTCAGAAGGCTGCTGATTTTCCTGAGTAGCTGGTGTGCTTTGTACTTTGCAACTGAAGCTTTAATTAATTGTACAGGTTAATCAAAGTAAAGTTTGCCAGCCCCGCTATTGGAAATATCAAGTATTTGGGGTGGGGAGGGGGGGATAGTGTACATCACCTAATGTAAAACATAGACAAATAACTATTCTGCTCTGAAGATATACACCAGCAATGGCCAAGCTGTGGCTTGAGAGCCAAGTTTGGCTCTTTTGCATATATTGTGTGGCTCTTAAAGCCTCCACTGCTCTGTTGGCTGACTTGGAGAAGACATCTGTCTCTTAAATAACTTCTCCAAGCCAAGCCAGCCGGCGGCTTGGATAATGCACCTAAAGTTAAGGTTGCTTTCTTTCCACATCTCCCTCCCCTCGTCTATTTGCCTGCCTGCCTGCCTTGCGACTCTCAAACATCTGACATTTATTCTATGTGGCTCTTACATTAAGCAAGTTTGGCCACCCCTGTTATATACCAAAGGGTGGATAACAGAGTGATCAGATAATGTATTTCTCTAGGCTGAAAAAACAACAACAAAGGAACAAGCCCCTAGCCAAGTCTACATCTGGGAAATATCATCCTCTCATACTTCAGCCATCAGTCACTACCATTCCAACTGTAACTGTTCTGCTGGTTTCTTTTTTTAAATAAATACCTCCTCCTACATTTTCAATCCCACTTAGCAGCCCAAAATACTCAGCGGATGGAGAGCAGCTAGCTGTCTATGCAATGGCAGCCCCACGTCCAATGATCTCTATGCCCTCCATTGCCTACGTCTGTAGATTCAGGGCAAGCTCCTAGCCAGATACACAAGTGACTTCCGTATGTCACTGACAACAACTTGAGATAATTACCTGTCTTCGGTTCCTGGAAGAGGCTGGCACTCCCTTGGCGATGGTACATTTCCATCAAGGTAGCCAGTCATCAGAGAAGGCCCCCATTGCACAACAAAGGCAACTTGTTCCACAAAAGCGTTTTCCTTACCTGCATCTGTGAGATGGCCAGCAGCATCTTGAAGCGTGTTTGCAGAATGCAGGAGCAGGATGACTGGGAGACGGTGACACACTGACGCAGCCAGAGGATTTCATCCCACATGCAAGACACCTGCGTCAAGCACAGCAATTGGGCCGGTTAGGTCAGTCTCAGGCTCCCGTATCCAGGTTTTCTTTGAAGAAAAAGCCCAACGGGAACTCATTTGAATATTAGGCCACGCCCCCTGATGCTGAGCCAGCTGGAATTGCATTCCTGCTCAAAAAAAGCCCACCCATGACTCATCCCACTCTCATTAAGGCTTTGTACATGCAACTTAGAACAAGTTGATTCCTTGTACCATATTCTTCTTTCCTGCTCCCAGTATGATACTATATGCCTTAGGTTTCTAGACTGAATTCTGCTCAATATGACAAGTTGCTCAGATGCTGCAAAGGTATGCCAGCTTCTGAATGATTTGTCATGAAATAACTGAAAAGGTTGCTTTATTCTTGAGTATGGTAATCAAGGATCGATTGTTCAATGCATAGCTGTATATGACTGGTTTATTTTGTTATTTCTGTATCTCTTTTTTTGCCTTATTTATAATCCGATATATGCCAAAAAAGGCTTGTGTGTTTGTGTTTGTTTGACTCTCTACCCAGCCAAGGAACCTGAATTGCAGCATCGTTTGAAACATAGAGAGCAAATGTTTTGCACCCTTGTTGGTGTCCCATCGTTGTTGGCAAGTCTGCCCTTTTAGGGCTTCACCAGGCGTTTCTACAGAGGCTCTCTCTCTCTCTCTGAATTTCAGGTTTTTTGACAAGTTAGTGAATTAATTTGATGTAACTTCAAAAGTAGATAATTCACTGGACAACAAGAACAGAAAGATTTATATTGAAATTGATAGATTGTTAAAAACTTCTCTGTGTGTGCTGGCAAAAAAAGGAAATTTGATGCTAGCATTTATCAGGAAAAGGACTGTAAAGAGAACTTCCAAAATCATAATGCCCTTATAGAAATCTATGCTGCGGACATGTTAGAAGCATTGCATACAGTTGCTCCATCTGTTAAAGAATATCTCAGAGATGAAAATAGTGAAGAACAGGACAACCAAAACAATCAAGAGGCTGGGGGTGCCTTCCCCTATGGAGAAAGGCAAAAAAACAGGTTTCCTACCTGTAACTGATGATCTTCGAGTGGTCATCTGTGCAGTCACACTGATGGGAGTAGGCGCCAGCGCCGATCTCGATCGGTAAACTTCAAAAGCTGCGGATTTCCGCGCCGACGTCCCAGTGCGCATGCCCGGAGCCCCCCCCCCCCACGCATGCTCACTGGGACAGGAGCGGACATCCCGCCAGTTCCTTCTGACCGCCACGTCAGCCCCTCAGGAGGGACCGTCAGCAGCGGGGAAGGTCGGGCGGGTAGTGTGACTGCACAGATGACCACTCGAAGATCATCAGTTACAGGTAGGAAACCTGTTTATCTTCTTCGTGGTCTCTGTGCATCACACTGATGGGAGACTAGCAAGCTCAAGCCTACCTGGAGGCGGGTGCGACGGTCCATCACGAGGAGACGGACTGCAAGACAGCGTGGCCCACGGAGGAAGCTCGTCTCCGCCCCAGGTCCAACGCGTAGTGGGACACGAAGGTGTGAGCTGATGCCCATGTGGCAGCCTTACAGATGTCCTGTAGGGGCACTCCCTTCATGAAGGCAGCCGAGGTCGCCATCGCTCGCGTGGAATGAGCCCGCAGAGGGCCGGGCAATGGCCTCTTGTGGAGCATGTAGCACAGGCGGATCGTTCCCGTGATCCATTTGGACAAACGTTGCGAGGAGATCCGCAGACCCACGGAGGGTCCAGCGTACGACACAAACAGTCTGGGGTCCCTCCGCGACTGACTTGTGCGGTGAAGATAGAAAGACAGCGCCCGTTTAACGTCCAGGGCATGAAGGCGCCGTTCTGAGTCATTAGCCGGTGACGGGAAATACACCGGTAGAAAAATTTCTGAATGCAGGTGGAACGATGACACCACCTTTGGTAGAAACTTAATATCGGGGCGGAGCATCACCCCATCCGCTGAGAAATTGAGGTAAGGGGCGTCACAGCGCAGTGCCGCCAGCTCCCCCACCCTCCTTGTCGAAGTGATGGCCACCAGGAAAGCTGTTTTCCAGGCCAACAAGTGAGGAGAGCAGGAGGCCATAGGCTCAAAAGGTCTCCCTGTTAGGGCCCCCAGGACCATGGGCAGGTCCCAGGCTGGGGCAGGGCTCCTGACTGCCGGGTACAGTCTCGCCATGCCCTTGAGGAACCGTTTTGTGTCCGGGTGCGTGAAGACCGACCGGCCCTCTATACGCTCATGCTGTGCCGAAATGGCCGCCAGATAGACCCGCACTGACGACTGCGCGAGGCCCTTGTCCAGCAACACAATCAGGAAGTCAAAAATCACGGGCAGCCCCGCTCTAGCGGGAGACACAGAATGACTGACCGTGAACTCCGCCCACTTAGTTGCGTACGCCTTCCTTGTGGACGCCTTCCTCGAGTTTAGCATGACGAACTGCGCCCTGTCGGAGATCATAGGCGCCATGCCGTCAGCCTGAGATGCGGCACATCGTGATGGAGGATCCTGCCCTGATAAGAGAGGAGAAGGTCCGGGGCCTGGGGGAATCGGTGGTACCTCCCCTTGGCCAGTCGCAAGACCAGGGGGAACCAGTGCTGCCTCGGCCACCATGGCGTCACCAGGATCCCCTGCGGGCGCTCCCGCAGAAGCTTCTGCACGACCTTGGTCAGCAACGGGATGGGCGGAAACAGGTACACCGTATGATGGGTCCAGGGGATTAGGAGACCGTCCCCAAGAGCCAAGGGGTCCGCTCCCCCCCTGCAGCAGAACAGGTCGCACTTCGCATTGTGCCTTGTAGCAAACACATCGAGTTCCGGTGTCCCCCAGCTGTGGAAGACTGGATCCAGGAACTCTGAGTTCAGTTCCCACTCGTGAGACAGGGCTCCTCCACGACTGAGGAAATCTGCCTGCACATTCTTCACCCCTGGCAAGTGGGCTGCTTGCAGGGAAACCCCCAGCGATCTGCACAGCTCCCATAGCGAGATGGCCAGGTGGCAGAGGTTTCGGGATACCGTCCCCCCCTGCCTGTTGACGTACGCCACCGCCGTGGTGTTGTCGGTCATCACCGCTACTGCTTTTCCCTTCAGGAGGTTCTGGAAAGAGAAGACGGCGTGAAAGATGGCCAGGAGCTCCAGCAGGTTGATGTGCTGCTGACTGTAGCGACTCGGCCACCTGTCCCCCACACACATTCCCCCCATGTGGGCACCCCAACCCCACAGGGAGGCGTCCGTCGTGATCGTTAGTACTGGTACTGGTTTGTGGAAGGGGGCCCCTTCCACCAGACACTGTTTCTGACCCCACCACCACAGGGATTCCAGAACGTCCGGCGGCACCGTCAGGAGGCGGGAGTACGGTTCCAGGTTGCACTTGAAACTCCGCAAGAACCAGAGCTGCAGAGTCCGCATCCTCAGCCTTGCGAAAGGAAGCACCGCCGTGGTGGCTGCCATAAGTCCTAAAAGTCTCTGGACTTTCCGTGCTGAGACCACCGGATTCCGGCAGAACGCCTCTACCATCCGCACAATGGCGTCCGCGCGGTCTGGAGGAAGAAATGCCTTGCACTTCCGCGTATCGAGTATCGCCCCTATGAACTGTACACGTTGAGCAGGCTGGAGATGGGACTTCTTCTGGTTTATCTGAAGTCCCAGTTCCTCCACCAGGGCAAGGGTGATTTCTATGTGCTGCAACAACGACTTCCTGGACTCCGCCACCAGGAGCCAGTCGTCGATGTACGGGAAGAGTGTTACCCCTTGCTGCCTCAGGTGAGCGGCGATCACCACCATCGCCTTGGTGAATACTCGCGGGGCCGTGCATAGTCCAAAGGGGAGAGCCCTGTATTGGAAGTGCTCCTCTCCCACCGTGAAGCGGAGAAACTGTCTGTGGAAGGGATGAATTGATATGTGAAAATACGCATCCTTTAGATCGAGCGTGGCCATCCAGTCCCCTTGTCCCAGCAACGGGAGGATATACTGCAGGGTCGTCATCCTGAACTTGTCGCATCTCACGAACACGTTCAAGGCTCGTAGGTCCATAATTGGCCGAAGACCCCCGTCCCGTTTCGGGACTGCAAAGTATCGGGAGTAGAAGCCACGTCTGAGCTGGTGCGTAGGGACTCTTTCGATCGCGGCCTTGTCGAGGAGGGAGCATACCTCTTCCCGGAGGGTCTGCGAAGGGGGGGTGTAAACGAAGGTCGGGGTGGGTGGGGGGTTTGAAAACTCTATCCCGTAGCCCTGTTGAATAATTGACAGCACCCAGCGATCCGACGTGATGCGGGTCCAGGCAGGGAAGAAACGTGCCAACCGGATATTGTGCAAGTCCACAGGGCCATCCAAAGGTGGGAGGCAGTCAAAGGCCCTGCTTTTGTTTGGAACCCTTCTGCCTGGGAGCCTGAGTAGAGGGTGGCGAGTACTTGGGCTTCTGTTGGTACTGGGGCCGCGGAAAAGCCGGTTGCTTGGAGCGCCATTGCCTCTCTGGCGACTTTGAGTATGGCTTCTTGTGCCACGTCTTCGGCCACTGTCTCTTAGCTGGGGTGCGGGGACTTGTTACCCCCAGGTTCCGGGACGTCTTTATGCTTTTGTCTAGCTCCTGCAGAACCGAGTCTGTGTTTGAGCTAAACAATCCCGAACCATCAAACGGTAAGTCCTCCACGTAGGCCTGCGTGTCGTGTTGCAGTGCCGTGGAACGGAGCCAGGAGTGTCTGCGAAGGGAGATGGCCGTGGTCAATGTTTTGGAACACGTGTCTCCCGAGTGTTTTGCCGAGTTCAGCTGCTGTTTTGCGAGGGCCATGCCCTCCTTTTGCAGTTTCCTCAATGAGGTCTTAGCCTGCTCCGGGATGGAACCGAGAATGGTGGAGACTTGGTCCCATAGGGCATATTGATATCTGCCCATACAGGCCGCATAATTTGCTATTTTGACTCCCAAGGAGCCTGAGGTATAAAGTCTCCTTCCTATTGCATCAAGCTTCCTACCCTCCTTATCGGGGGGCGTGGAGTGAGTCTTCTTCGCCTTCGACGAAGAGGACACTACCACAGAGTTCGGTCTCGGGTGCACATACAGGAACTCTGCTGATGCTTCCTGAATCCTGTACATATGGTCCAGCCTGCGGGAGGACACAGGCGTGGACGCCGGCTTGTCCCATGAGGACTTGGCAGTCTGCAACATAACGTTGGTCAGGGGCAGTGCCACAGCAGTGGAGGTGTCCTGTTGCACGATGTCGAAGACCGTATCGGTAACGACTGGCTGCGGCTGGACCGTCGGGAGCGAGAGGGTTTGAGCCATCCTCTTGACTAAGTCGCCGTAGGACTTGAGGTCTTCCGACGGCGAGATTGGCTGCTCGTCTGACGTCTTTCCCGGTGGCGATGAGTCGTCCGGCGACGACGGACCTCCCTCGGGAGACGATCCTTCCGGCGACCTGGGAGACTCGTCCGGGGAGTCAGAGAAGTCCGACGGCTGCTTCGGTTTCGGGGACGCTGGGGCTGTCGGGGTCGGCCTTGGTTTCACCGGTGGGGCGACGTCGTGCTCCTTCGTGCGCAGTTCTGGGGTTTTCGACACCGACGCCGACGGGGCCGTCTTCACTGTACGAAACGACGTTCGGGACCGATAAGATGTTTCAGAAGCTTGGTCCCACTCGGGTTGTCGCGGCGGCAGCCATTGAAAATGTGGTTGTACCGGATAGGCCCCATACAGGTACTGCCATTGTCTCTGGTCCCACGGGACATGGGACGGGGCTCCGCGAGGCGATCGGCCTTCATTCCTACCGAGAGGAGATCGTGACCTGCTGGCCGAACGGTCTCGGGGCCGATCACTCGGTTTGACCGATGGGCTTCGCTGCCGAGGGGTGCTTCGGCCGAGAGGGCTGCGGTCGGTACCGATCCTCTGGCCCGGTTCTATGTCCGAATCAGAATCCGAAATGACCAACTGCGTCGACCTCGACTCCAAGGGGGTGCCCGAATGGCGTATCGGGGATGCGAAGAGCTTAAGTGGAGGGACGATCGGAGCCGAAGGGTCCACAGGAGACACCGGTGCAGAGAGCGGCGCCGATTTGTGTCTCTGTTTCTTGTCCTTCTTCACCTTTGCAGCCGAAGCCCCTTTTTCCTCCTTGCGCCGTTTTGCTGGCGTCGAGGATTCCGGAGTTACCGCCGAGCCTGACTTTTTGCTAGGGCGATCGGCGTCGGAAGGGGTCTGGTCGGTGTCGACCGACTTCGGTGCCGACTGGTCAGAGTGACCGGAGGGCTGTTCCGCCTGCTCCGCCTGCTGGCGACTGGGGGAAAGAGCCCGCTCCATCAACGCCGCTGCAAGTCGGGCTGCCCTGTTCTTCCTCGTTTGGCGCGAAAACTTGGCGCAGTGAGGACAGGAGTCCGGACGGTGCCTCTCGCCCAGGCAAAGCAAACACAGTTCGTGCCCGTCCGGAGGGGCGATTTTACTCCCGCACGAGGAGCAGCGGCGAAAGAACCCCCACCGTCTTTCCATACGAGGGAAAGCAAACGGCGGGAAACCGAAAAATAGGGAGAGGGGGCCCCGAAGGGCGGGAAAAATCACCCCACTCTCCCGCAGCTACTACTAACTATCTACAACTATACTAAAACTACAGCTATAACTACAACTATCTAACTAGTGATAACAGAAGAAAAAATTTTTATCCAAAGGTAAGTTCACCGACCGTAGCAAGAAGATCGACTGATCAGCGCGGCGGTCAGAAGAGAACTGGCGGGATGTCCGCTCCTGTCCCAGTGAGCATGCGTGGGGGGGGGGGGGCTCCGGGCATGCACACTGGGACGTCGGCGCGGAAATCCGCAGCTTTTGAAGTTTACCGATCGAGATCGGCGCTGGCGCCTACTCCCATCAGTGTGATGCACAGAGACCACGAAGAAGATTCAGCTTTAATTCAGGGGTGGGGGGGACAACATAGATAGGGTGGAATGTGCAATGATAAGTTATAAAATTATGGTGTGGTGAAAGTAGGTACAGAAAGCTTCTTTTTTCCTCTCCCAAAATACTATGACTCAGGATCAAATTGTAATAGTTTCAGGACAGGTGAAGGGACATACTCCTAATTAACTAAGGGAATCCACCACTTCACAAGATAATAGCAATGGAAAATAGCATTAGATGGCTTTGTAGGAGAATGAGACACATTTGTGCTTTTGATTAAGCCTGCTATGGTGGATGGGGAGGAGCAAAAGTCTGTGTCTGGGGGGAGGGGCATTGTTGCCCTTCTACTCCATTTGTGGGTTTCCTGGGAAGCAAGGGTGGAATTCTAGCAGGAGCTGCTTTGCATATTAGGCCACACACCCCTGATGTACCCAATCCTCCAGGAGCTTACAAAAAAGAGCCTTATAAGCTCTTGGAGGATTGGCTACATCAGGCCTGTGCGGCCGAATATGCAAAGGAGCTCCTGCTAGAATTTCACCCCTGCTGGGAAGCATCTGGTTGTTCAAAATACTGACAAGATGGACCTTGGGTCTGACCCGGCAGAACTCTTCAGCTTTTAAAAGTCCTGCTACGTAAAGAGTCACCTTGGTGAACCAGAGGAAATCCTGCATGAGAAGACAGGAGTAGGTGTCGTCTATCTCCACCACAGGGATCTGATCCTCGTGAGTCACCAGAATGTTGTCTTCTTTATAGAATATGGATGCCAGATAGAGACCCCTGGGAGGAAAGATAAGACACAGCTTGGGAAGGAGTTTGTCCAACATGGTGGGAAGTCCAAGGAAACAGAGAAGCTTATTTTCCATAGTCTGCAAAGCTCTGAAGTGGAAATGCAGGAAGGGCTCCCCTCACCCTCCTACCCAGGACACTCAACAAGTAAGTAGCATGGGCATGCATGTATTGTGGGGAGGAGTGTGCATTGCTGTTTTTTGCTGTCTGCTTACCCATCAGGCCTCTTACCTTTTCAACGTCTTTAAGAATTTGCTCCCAGGATGAAAGAGATACTTTAGGCTCTTGGAAACTGAGTGTTTCCTGCTCTGCGGCTGATTCTTGCAGGACTCTGGGGAAGCAAAGGCAGCTCTCAGAAGCTGTTGTGCACACCACTGCCACCCCCACTCCCATTCACCAAACCGTCCTTTTGCAAAACGTGCAGGCCTCCATAAGCCAGACGGACATGGAGTGGGGTCTGAAGAAAACCGCCATAAGGGGATGTTCACCCTATTCAAAACATCTGGCTGAAGGCACTCAGTGAGAACTCGGTCTTCTGTAAATGTTTGTTTTGTATCTCAGAGATCTGAAGTCACAGACTTGACTGGCTATTTAAAATCAAGACCTTGACCCACATAATCTTGCTGCCTACTATCTAGAGAAGCTGCAGTTTCTGGACTTTGTGTGAGTTTCCCCTCCCTCCCCACACCATTTAGTTCAATTTTCCTGCACTTCAATGTCTCTTTCTCCCCGAAGCATCTAGTTTCTCCAGACGTTCTTGCTTGCAGTTTCTCTCCCTATGGCCTGTTTTGTTCTCTATTTCAGACAGGTTGCCTTTAGAGATTCTTCACAACTCTTGGAACTGATTTCTCATTTGACACGGCTCTTTCTTGTAAGCGGGGGTCATTTCGTAGGAAAGAGGTGCCAGAGCTCATTAGCACAGCTCATTTGCATATGCCACCTACCCCTGACATCACCGGAAGGTGGGCTCAATTATATTAGCTCAGCATCTACCTGAAAATGCTTCCTGATTTATAATTGTCATAATAAAACCTTATTCCCATCATACTTTTTAAATTACTTCCTCCTATTTGGCCACAGTGGCTAGATGAAGATTTCCATCTGTCTGCTTGATATGTTTTGGTTATTTTCCCATTTTTTGTGGGGGAAAACATAGAAAGTTTGTAATATCTTGGAATTCAGCAATATTCTCTCAGGGAGGTTGAATAATAGAGCCCAGAAGCAAGTTTTTTTGAGGGGGAGGGGTCAAGAAAGCACAATAAAATTTAGAGGTTATGGAGCTCTGCTCCTGTGAGCTCCTGCCCCTAAGTGAGGCCTGCTTGTAAGTAACAGTACAACAACTGAGCAAAGTCACTCCCATTCAGCTGAATTAGAAGGGCGTAATTCTGCTGAGGGTTGTGCTATTAAATCGGCCTCCTCCGAAGGTAATGGTTACAAAGGTCTAGCAGAAAGGAAAACAAGCAACAACGAGTTTTTTAATCTATAATATATATGGATGCATGTTTGTTTATAAAGATAAGAATTATAAAGCACAATTAAATAGATTACTTTAATTGTGCTTTATATTTCTATAATTACATTCCTCTTAATAACCCTGTGAGGGATGTCATTATTATTCTAATTTAAAAGACAAGAGAAAAATCCCCAAAGAGGTGGCAACCTGACTGTTTGTTCCAAAGGAGAGTCAAACAGAAGTTAAAAAAAAGGTTGGGGCAGGACCTACACCTATATCGTCTGCGAGTGCCCCCTACAAAATGTTCCCCACTTGCCCAGGATGCTGTGCCTGTACTGAAAACCAAATCAGAAACAGCACTCCATCCAGTACACTACACATTTGGGGCTCTGTTTGGCACTTGTTCATTGCTTAGCAGAACTGCCTTCACTGGCAGGCAGGGAAAGCTGAGCTTCTAGCATCCTGGAACTTCTGGGATTAATTTCCAAACGCGCTTTCCAAAACCCAAGAAGTTATGGGGCATTGGCCACTGACCTCAGCCAGCCCCACGGTTGTTTATAGCCTCCCCCTTCCGGAAACATCAGGCTAGGTGCTCTTCCTGCAGGTGTTTGTTGCTTCTTTGTTTCTTTACAAACTTTCCCTTATGCCCAGAGCATTTGAGGTCTCCCCCTTCTACCCAAGGGTGGAATTCTAGCAGGAGCTCCTTTGTATATTAGGCCATACCCCCATGATGTAGCCAATTCTCCAAGAGCTTACAAAAGGAGTCTTAGAACAATGCAGGAATCACGCAGCACCTTTAAGACCAACAAACTTTTATTCAGAATGTAAACTTTTGTGTGCATGCCACTTCTTCAGAAGAGGAGTGAGGTACAAGATGATGCCTGACTCCTGCATTGTTCTACTGCTTCAGACCAACACAGCTGCCCACCTGGATCTATCAAAAAAGAGCCTTGTAAGCTCTTGGAAGATTGTCTACATCAGGGGGCATGTGGCCTAATAGGCAAAGGAGCTCCTGCTAGAATTCCGCACCTGCTTCCACCCATGCAGCTTCTGATATTTGCAGAGCTCCAGCGGTTGTTCCACGGCCGCCAGACATGAGTCAATTGCAGAGCTGCTTCTCATTCTGTCGCCCTTCGAACTGATTACCCAACACCCTCCGTGCCAGCCTGCATGCAGGAATTCGTAGCACTCAAATGCTTAGCAGTTTTCCTGCCCACTGATTCTGTTTTTCTCTCTCAGCAGCACTGTAATAGACCTTACATCAGCAGATGCCCAACCTGCCTCTGTGACTACAGCTAGGACTCACCATGACACACGCAGTGCTGGTGCACAGTCTTCACCTGGGTGAGGAGGTGGTCTAATGCTTCCGCTTGCCCCCTTCGCCGTGGGGCTCGCCCATCGTATTCTCTCCAGTCTGAAGGGGAAGGTGATAAAAAGGAAATAGAAATGCTACAACATTATGCATTGGGAGTCCTCTTCAATACCATACTATGATATTTGGTGTGTCCTGACCAGTTCACAGCTCAAGCCAAAGCCCTGGGAAGCTATCACACCATTTCACGTTTCTCAGGCCAAAGCCCTTCCTCATTTCACTGAGCAAAAACCATCAACCAGATTTTTCTGCGATGCACAGTATTCCCAGGGATGGAATTCTAGCAGAAGCTCCTTTGCATATTAGGCCACACCCCCTGATGTAGCCAATCCTCCAAGGGTTTACAAGGCTCTTTTTGGTAAGCCCTTAGAGCACTGGCTACATCAGGGGTGTGGCCTAATATGTATAGGAGCTCCTGGGTATTCCTATATTTAATACACTAGTAAATAACCAGTAATGCAATAAGGAGAAATTTACACAGTATTTTAAAGAGGTGGCGGTCTCAGCTCTGACAACTGGGACCTGCACACACACAAAGTTTTACAATGAATCTGAATAATAAAAACACATCAGTTCATGTGAGTTCATCAAATACACTTCAAATAATGAGAGTTCCAGTTGACAGTGTTTGCTCAGCGGAAAAACTTTTTGCCAGTCTTGTATGCCGGGTATTTCCTTTGCAATTTGTGTTGTATTACTTCCTCAGACCCAATCAAGTGATTGGCAATAAAGCTACAGATCTTCTGAGGAAGTAGGCAGATGAAGACGAGCCATGAAAAGCTTAATCTCAGTAGAGATTCATTTGCATATTAGGCCACACCTCCTGAGGGCACCATTATTTTGTACGGCTTTTTTTATAGAAAAAGCCCAGCAGAGGCTCATTTACATATTGGGCCACACCCTGACACCAAGCCAGCTGGAACTGTGTTCCTGCTTAAAAAAAAAAAAAAAGCCTTGATCTTAGGCCAGCAGTCTTCACAACTAGGTCACCACCTTCCCTGAAATGAGCCCCTCCCACTGCGTTGCTGCCATTTGGGGCTCTTGTTTAGAAGACACTGGGAAGAAAACAGGCATCTGCACTGAAGAGCTAGGTCTCATGTAGCAGATTTGGGGTTCACCATGCTCTGGAAGGTTGAAGCCCTCTGCCTCAGATAGTGTCTGCAACCTGATCAGCGCTGTATCCATAAGCTTTGTTTTAAAAACCCAATTCTGCATTGATGTACCGCCAAACATTACAGCGTGAAACATCAAGCTCTGTAGTCAGGGAAAAAAAGTATACAAATTATAAGAAAATGTTCGCACACTTGCTTAAGCATCTACGTATTGTTTTGCTTCTTTGTTAGCCACAAAGAGGGGCTAAACACAGCATGGGCATCCCTGTTCCCTGACAACACAGTGGCCGCACTCTGACTTCACCAAGCACAGGTCGAATGTCTTCAAGTGCGCTTGGGAATCTGTCAACTTGGTAATAATTTGAGGAGGAATCTGCAACATGCTGCACCATCTACGATACAGTTTTTCATTCTTGCACAAAATATAGAACCAGTCTCACTAAGATTTCCGCTTACTTTACATCACAGGACACCAGCTCTGGTTTCAAAGGCACAAAGGGACCAGTTTGGGGTCTGTGAGCCCAGTCCGTGCCAACATGGACCTCCCACGAAGTTCATAAGGTCCAGGTAGGCGGGGCTTGCAAAAGCCATTTAAAAGGAGCACATTCCCTTTAAATGACTTTTGCAAAGTCACGTGAGCATGTGAGTGAAGGCTGAGTGGCAACTTCACCAGATGTGGGTGAAACTGCCGCTCATCTTCACTCGCATACACTTTGCACAAAGGCCATTTAAATTCTAACACTGGTCAAACAGACCATGACCCAGTCTGTTAAACATAGAGGTTTGTGGTCCAGGGGCTCAAAAACACCATTGATCTCAAACCTCTGTGGTCCATTTTTATTCCTGCACTGTGCCCTGCCCATCCCTTAGATGGCAGAGAACCAGCAAAAGGCCACAAAAGTAGCCACTGGTGGGATCTGTTTACCAGGATGATGGGATTTAATAGCTGCCACTAGCTGGAGGAGATGACAAATCATAGCGAACAAATACGGTCCAGTCTCTTAAGTCTTTCCACAGTCTCATCCTAGCCACCTGCCCTCGATTGGGCCAGAGTTGCTTCAGACCCACAGTGAGAATCGAACTTGCCTCGACGAATAAACAGAACCTCTTCCTCATGCTTCTCAGTTATGAGGTGGCAGAGCTACTGAACAGCACAGGCAAGTGTGTGTGTGTGGGGGGGGGGGGGGGGGCAGAAGCTCTTTTACATTAACTTTACATTAATTGGATTGTATGCTCCCCATGCTGCTGTTTTCCATGGAAAGATCAGCTCTATTAACTTTGGCTGAGGCCTAGTGCTATTTTATGTGCTTTTAAAAACACCCAGGGAAGTGCCTCACACTTTTACCTGACAAAAGTTGGCTATTTTATTTTATATTTGGGGGAGAAATATTTTCTTTTATACATGCAAGGAAGCCACCATGTATGTTCTAATGTGGTCCAAACGTGATAGCTTACATTAGATATTACACAGCTCCAAGACAGCTAGAGGAACTCCAAGGCAACCCCAAACCGAAATGGACTTATAGCTCTAGGGCAGCATGGATTCTCCTTACAGCTATTACCCTTTTTTGGACCATGAGGCTTTATCTGAATGCGGCTGTCAGCATCGGAGGGTGGGAGGGCTTGTTTCAATGGGTCATGTGAGACAGTTTCCGTGAACGAAGCTACACAGTTGTAATTGGGATGGATTCGCTACCCTGAGCCGAATATTTCAGGGTAGGAAATGTCTCTCTCAAAAGATTTTTGGTGGTTGAAGTCCGTATGTTTCCCAGAGCACCCAAATCTAGATATGCATTTCCACTTGAGATTTTTATTTATTTGTTTACTTGGTTTGCATTCCATCTCCCCCTTTTCTGTGTATTGGATATCTCACACAAGTTCTGTGTAAGTGCTATCAGATCACCTTTCAGTGAAAGGAGGTAGGGAAGGAGCTGTATCTCTCCAGAGCACTTTATGCTTCTCGGGGGGGGGGGGGGCAGGGGGTGTTTTCTAGAAAAAACTCAGAGGGTATTTTTTAACCTCAATACCCCCAAACATATTACCTTTCTGCTATTAAACGCCCCCTATCCTAACGCAAAACACAGTGGGTTTTATGAGGGGGGACTGTAAGTGGTAAGTGATTTTACTTTGGAGTGACACCTGCACATTTACTAATGTGCAAGTGACAATATCTGAAAAGGACACAGTTGTAGAGCTACTTTTTTTTAATGAATTCCTCCCCCTCACAAAAAGTTCAATGGGGGAGGAATTTCACCCCCGAATGTGCTAAAAGTGAATTTGCTCATCATGATATTCAAGCCATTTACCCAAACTTTGGCTTACTGAAGTATCCTGAATATAGTTCTCTCTTGAGGAGGCAAGTCTCGCAGAAGGAAGGATGCACAGTCTTTCTGCATGTATGTGACTGCAGTTCTGTTGGATCAAAGGCCACAGGAAACTCACAGAGCTCCAGCAGGTGCACCTCACCTTGAGGCTGGTAAAGCAGCATCACGGTACCGACATCAAGATGCATATAACACTTCTTAACATTCACACTTACTTGAGGGAACAGCAAAGGGTGGTATCGAAGTTTGAGGAGGTCCCCAGCCCTTCATATTGTAGGCAAACACTTGGACATAGTAAGCAGTACCCTGTGGGGAAAGGGCAAGGGAGAAACAGTCATTGGAGGGTGAGGACAACCTGGAGCTCCACCGCCAAGCAGGTAAAGAGCTGCTCAGCTGTTGCTCCCCAGATGTTCTCCACAATCAGTTACTGCAAAAGGAAAAGCCAAGCAGCAGGTGTGACACCTCCTACTGTGGCCCCAGGGTGACCTTGCAAAGACAGTGTTGTAGGGTTCCTTCAGGCTAATGACTCTTCGATGACTCCTTCTGTCCAAATTTGAGTCAAAGAATTTTGGAACAACCCCGATTCTTTACTGGATTCCGAGAGTATGGCTCCTGTGGGTTTACTACTGACTTGACTTCAGACTCTGCGGAATCCATATTTGGTCCAAGACGATTCAGATAGCACAAGGGCTCCCCAGATGTCTGCTGAGTCTGAAGTTGTTGCTACGAGCCATGGTCTGGAGGCCTGAGGTCCTGCTGTGGCCTTCCTACCACAAATGGGACAACTCCTTGATGAATTGTTCATTCTGCATTACTCACAAAAGGTGAGGCGCAGGTCAGTTTGGGGCAGAAAGACTGCAGCGGTGTCTGAGGCTTCCAGATCCTGGCACATGGCAATGAAGTCATCACCTTGTACCATGGCTTCCCAGGGCCCAGTTCTAGACACAATCCAACAACAGCAACCTTTAATGGCATTATACAATAAGAAGTATACAGGAGATAAGGAGTACTTAATACAATTAAAGACACAATCCAAGCCAGATTAACTTCATGAATATCCAAATGGGCATGCAGGAAACTAACCCAAAAACCACCCTGCATCACGGATTGCCTAAAAATATGCCATTTTCTTTCTTTCTTTCTTTCTTTCTTTCTTTCTTTCTTTCTTTCTTTCTTTCTTTCTTTCTTTCTTTCTTTCTTTCTTTCTTTCTTTCTTTCTTTCTTTCTTTTTTGCTCAGCTCCTGGATAAATAATATTGCACTGCAAAGGAATGAGCTGTGATCACGGCCCACTAAGCCATGCCAGAGACTCTCAGCTATCCAAACCGAAAGGCCCAATTTGACTGTACCAGTCAGTCCTGTTTCATATCCTCATGAGGGGGTTGCAAAAACTCATGGTCAAAATCAAAATTTTATTTTAAGATTCCACCCACAGCCTGCTGAGCAAGAAGTCAGCTGCTGTTTCACAACTGGGCTTCGAAAACATCTCCGCTGGGAATCATTTCGGCTTTCTTTGCTGTGCCTGCAAAGAGATATAGGAGAGACTCGTGGAAACCAAGCAAGCCGAAGGTCCACTTATTGTCCTGTTTGCGCTCTTGGAAGCTGTCCTCCACACAATGGGTGAGGGACAGCTGACAGGCAGCGTGGGTCCTGTAGTTCCCAGAGAAATAAAACGGCGGGGGTGGGGCCCCGCGTGACTTCCATGCACTTGCGGGCTGGAGGGGAGTCAGTGGTTCTCATCTCAATTAGCCATGGGGCTGGTGGAGAGGGTTTGATCTTTGTAGGTGGTGGCAGTGGGGGAGAACCAGCTTCTGATTTATAGGCTAGGGTGGGGGATGGGAGTGAGAAAGAGCACCAATGGGGGGGGGGGGGGAAATGGCACAGAGAACAAAAATCGTAGGTTGCATGACTTAGTGAGTTCTTCTGCTCCGTTTTCTTTGGGGCACAGAGATGTTTGTCTTAAGACACCTCCTCTTTACTGTACAAAGCAGTTCCTAACACACACCACATGAAGGAGGAGAAGAAGAGAAGAAAACTACAGATTTATACCCTGCCCTTCTCTCTGAATCAGAGACTCAGAGCGGCTTACAATCGCCTATATCCTCTCCCCCTCCAACAGACACCCTGTGAGGTGGGTGAAGCTGAGAGAGCTCTCACGGCAGCTGCCCTTTCAAGGACAACCTCTGCCAGAGCTATGGCTGACCCAAGGCCATTCCAGCAGCTGCAAGTGGAGGAGTGGGGAATCAAGCCCAGTTCTCCCAGATAAGAGTCCACACTCTTAACCACTACACCAAACTGGCTCTGTCTCAAACTGGAGAACCGGGAACGACTGCTGCACTTTGCATTTCATAAAAAGTGGTGATTCAAGCACATTTCCTTTCATTGGGGCTGTGCCGAGTGTTCTCTAGTTTCAGCAGGGGCTTGAAAAATAACAAGAGGTGAACGGAAACCCCAAACCCCACAGGCCATCGCTCAGTGGTGCTGTGCAGGCAAACTCTCCCACAATTCATCTCCGGCATCTTCGGAGCTGGGATGTCTGTTCCGGAGACCGTGGGGAGCTGCTGAAGTCCCATTTAGACGATGCTGAGACGAGTGGTCTGGCTCAGGATTCGACAGCTTCGCTCCTCCCCACCCCCAAAGCAGATGCTGGAGAGACATATAAGTTGGCGGAAGGCTCCAAACTTTGCTGAATGGAGCTGGTGGAAGAGGACGGTTTTAGCTCCTCTTTGCTCCTTGGTCATCTGCTTCTTTCTTGGTTCCCCTTTGCTCCTTCTTTACCCTCCCAGTCCTGAGTATCATCTGCCTACGCTGTGGGTCACTGGCTTAATTAATTTTGCCTTAATCGTGTTAGGCAGTGGTAACACGTGAGCAAGCATGCTGTCATCAAGCTAGACATAGCATTGCAGTGCCAGCGATAAAATTCAAGCAGGCCATCATGATTACAAGGATTAAAGAGCAGGGAGGCCAAAGAGGCCAAGGGGACAAGGAGGAAATGGCAAGGGAGAAAATTTAAAATGGCACCAGTGTGTTCTGAGCAATGTCTCCTCTAAGCTGAGTTAGTGTGAGCTAACTCACAGATTTTTTGCCTCCAGCTCACACATTTTTTGCCTTAGCTCAGGAAAGATAACCCCAGAATACAATCATTTATGCAGTAGCTCACAACTTTAATGCCAGTAGCTCACAAAGAAGAATTTTTGCTCACAAGACTCTGCAGCTTACAGGGAACATTGTTTCTGAGTGCCCAACATTACCAGGAAGAGAGAACCTTTCCCAGCACTTATGAAAGACCGCGAAATGAGGTGTCTAAGCCTTGGGGCCACCCTAGCTTGTAGCCTGCTGAAATTCTCATTTGTGCTCAAGAACAGCCAAAGGCATTTTAACAATTCTGCAAAGCATGTGCCACCCTTGGCCACGATTTGGGAGCACTTGTGCCCAGAAGACTCTCTGCAGCATCCTACTTTGCTTAGCAGAAAAAAAGATGCTTGCCTGTGGTAAGAATTCCAAGGCTGCCAAGCTAGGAGAAGTCTGGTCTAGAACCTGTGCTCATGTACCCACATCAAGCAACTTTTTGCTGGGCTCTCCCTCTCTGCCATTGTGATCTGTGGCCGCTGCATCTCCACCCTCTTGGCCTCCTTCCCCACTGGTTGTTGCAGGAAAAAAGATGCTGGGCTCTCTGACAAGCTGACACACCAACTCTCTGCAAACCAGGACGGGCCAAAACTGGAAGAAACCCCTCCTCCCATCATGAGTCATCTCAATTGACTAGTTTCCCCCATGCCTCCTGGGAAGAGCTTCTTCCTGTCAATGCAGGCTGGCTGCCCCAACCCTGGACCACTGGAGAAAGTGCTGCTCTTTAAGGCACCTCTCTAGCGTAGCATTTCCCAACTGAGGAACTGGGCCCTGGGTTTTTGCAGGTTTACTGATTTGCACATTACGAATGTAAGAGAAGCCATGTTGGATCAGGCCACTGGCCCATCTAGTCCAACACTCTGTGTCACACAGTGGCCAAAAAACCAGGTGCCATCAAGAGATCCACTGGTGGGGCAAGGACACTAGAAGCTCTCCCACTGTTGCTCCCCCAAGCACCAAGAATACAGAGCATCACTTGCCCCAGACAGAGAGTTCCATCTATACCTTGTGGCTTAAAGCTGCTGATGGACCTCTGCTCCATACGTTTATCTTGAAGCCATCTATGCTTGTAGCTGCCACTGTGCTTGTTTGGTTTATTGTTTTGTTTTAAGCGAGTCATCATGCCAAGTAAGTTTGGACCTGTGGATTACCATATCAAAAAGGTTGGGAGCCTCTGCTCTAGCAGACCATTTGGGTTTGCCAGCAGCAAAGCTTGTCTTTGTGCCCCACGAAGCAGGATGGAAGCGCGAGCTGACTGCTCTCATCCGAGGTCCAAAGGAGAAAAGTGGCAGATGAGAACATAGAAAGGGGTGGTGGAGTCCTCAGTTCCCTGCTTGGGTTTGTACCAATGCTTCCTCTAAGCTGCAGAGTCTTGTGAGCAAAAATTCTACTTTGTTAGCTACTGGCATTAAAGTGGTGAGCTACTGCATAAATTATTGTGCTCTGGGGTCATCCTTCCTGAGTTAAGACAAAAATGTGTAAGCCGGAGGCTAAAAATCTGTTAGCTAGCTAATGCTAACTCAACTTAGAGGGCACATTGGTCTGTACTAAAAGAAATCCCCCAAACACACAGGGCGAGGGCTAGCAGTCTTGCACACCATATCCTTATGGGCTAAAGCAAGCCACAGGTGTTGCCTATTGGAGATGTGCACGGAAGTTCCAATCCCTGCGGTGAGTGTAACCCTTAAGCAAAGTAGCCTGGAAACTACATTTGAATGTCTGCGTGCAACTTGACATGAGATGGGGCAGACACATTCTGGCAACTCAAAACAAGTCAACTGGGAGTAGTGGGAGGGTTTCCAGGCCTCCAAAGGAGCCGCTCACTCACCGAGACGAGGCCACGGATGGTGACGTGGAGGTTTTTCAGCTTGTCGATCACCACCTCGCCCAGCGGCGGGGAGAAGGTGGGGGAGCAGCTCCACTCGACTGCAAACAAAAAGAGAGAAGCACAGCCACACTGTCAGTAACCTTGGGCCTTTCATCAGCCGGGAGAAGGAGGTAGCGCTTGGCAGGCAGACAGGGCTAGATTAGAGAGCCGGGCTGGCAGGGATGGACCAGCTGCTGCGAGGGGATTGACTGTGAAACTGAAGAACCAGCTACAGCCAGGCCAGCTGTGCAGGCTGGAAAAATGTCTGAGGGGGAAAAAAGAAAAGAACGGAAGAGCGGTGGGGGAGGTGCAAACCAAAAGAGGGAGCAACAACGGGGCACACCTTTCCCATATTCAAAGAACAGCCACCCACTCCTGTTGCCTGACCAAGCAGCCTCTCTGACTAGGGTTACCTTCCGCTACCTAGCTCAGCAGAAAAGACATCCATCATCCTCATGAGCCAGCTAGCGAGATGGATGAACAGACAGGCTGATGAACCCAGAGATAAAAGACAGCATGGAACAGGTGGACCAAACAAAGGCACTTGAGAGAGGGGGTGGGGTGGGGTGGGTTGGTGGGAAACAGACAAAGTAGATTAAGTGGCATTTGGTGGCGACGGGGAAAAGGAACATTCTTCCGAAAGCCAACGTTGTGAAAGGACGTGCAGGGTTTAAATGGACAGGAGAAATCTACGCGGAGGGGAGCAGGTGTTGCAATTAAAAAGGAATATGTTTGTATGGGATCCAAACAGCAACTGGAAGATGGGACTAAGTTGAGGCTCTGGGGAAGGGATGGGGTGACCAAGATGAAAGATGACTTGGCCTAGATTGGAGCCACCAGCATCTGGACACCAGTGTTCCCACTTCTTTCCCGACCACATTGCACAGGAAAGATTGAGTATCTTTCTGTGAAAACTCCAGAGCAGCGCATGGCGGCAAAGCAGGGAGAGGGAACCAGCCAACAGGGCTGGACGAGGCAAGAAGATGACACTTTTATGCACAAGTGGTTCAGTGTCCATCACTGTGTGACAAGCACAGGAAAGACGGCAGTCCCTTTAAGAAGTGAAGGGGCCGTCAGAGCACAGGTGGAGAAGGGTGAGGGGAAAAGGTTAAAATGGGGAAGCAAAGCAGGGAGAGGCGACTACTGTCAAGAGAAAGAAAAGTCGCTGAGAGCACGAGCGTGTCTGGTCTGCTTATTTCTCACACAGTGGAAATCTTTTGTCAGTCAAATCCATATACCATTTGAGGCGACCAGAGAGAAAACACATCAACTCAAGTTTTTAAAAGTTATTTCAAGTGCAAAATTAGGAATGTGTTGTCAGTGATGAGAGGGCACGATCAGTAACAAAAGGAAGAGAGAGCCAGGATCTGGTGCTTGCATATCATTGGGAACTTGAGGAAATGCCCTGATATAAAACAGTGAGTGGAGGGGGGACAGTCCTGTCTTCTAACCACTGGAACCTCAATTCAGGTTTGATCTGGTTTCCGAGCTTTTAGGTCAAGCAAACCCAGAAACCTTCAAACTGTGTCTACAATCAAGAGGGCTAGAAGCTTGTTAATTATGAAATTAAAGCCTGACAATCAGTGAGATAGCTGTGCTCCAGGCTTTTTTGGTAGGGGGGAAAAAAAAGCCCAGCAGGAACTCATTTCCATATTAGGCCACATCCCCTGGTGTCACCATTGTTTCACATAGGGCTTTTTTGTGGAAAAAGCCCAGCAGGAATTTATTTACATATTAGACCACACCCCCTGACACCAAGCCAGCTGGAACTGCGTTCCTGCTCAAAAAAAGCCCTAGCTGTACTAAATGTTAAATGCTGATTTTTACATCCTCAATTAACTATGGGGACGTAGTTCTCTTTGACGTCTTTTCAACTATTGTTCCTTTAAACATCTCCAGTAGCTGTTCATACATCAGTGACTTCAAAACTATTAATTAGCTTCATTTATAGCTTGCCTTTCTCATCGACGCTCAAGGCGCATGACAAATCAATACCAAAGTGGAATTCTAGACCGTGAGCTCTCCAGGAACCAACTGGATAGGATTTCCAGTCCAAGAGGGGACAAAAGAAAATGTTTGAGAAATATTGCCCTTCGTGACCCACAACCATTACCTTTGTATTTGGTGACCACAGCTGAGTTGACACTCAGAGGCTCCTGGAAGACCACGTCCACAGAAGTGCTGCTGGCCACTGACAGGTGGACATTCGTGGGTGGGTCTGGAACCCCTGGGGACAGAGAGGAGAAATCTCAGTGGGGACGTGTCCATGTGTAGGAGGGCCCTAGCTGCAGGAGTGAGTCTTCATAGAATCATAGAGTTGGAACGGACCTCCAGGGTCATCTAGTCCAACCCCCTGCACAATGCAGGAGACTCACAAATATCTCCCCCTAAATTCACAGGATCCTCACTGCTGTCAGATGGCCATCTAGCCTCTGGTTAAAAACCTCCAAGGAAGCAGAGCCCACTACCTCCCAAGGAAACCTGTTCCACTGAGGAATCGCTCTGTCAGGAAGTTCTTCCTAATGTTGAGCTGGACACTCTTTTGATTTAATTTCAACCCATTGGTTCTGGTCCTACGTTCTGGGGCCACAGAAAACAATTCCACATCATCCTCTATATGACAGCCCTTGAAGTACTTGAAGATGGTGACCATATCACCTCTCAGCCGCCTCCTCTCCAGGCTAAACACCCCCAGCTCCTTCAACCTTTCCTCATAGGACAGTCTGGTTTCGAATCAAAATGCCCATATGCATGGAGACAGGCCCACGAGGTGATGCAGAAAGACTCAGGTCAGCTTCCTTTGCAAAAGGGCTACCGAGAAGCGGAATGCATTGAATTCTACATGGAGTGGGCACACAAGGGAGACTGAATCGGCACAAGGGGGTAGAATAAAAGATTGAGTTTCCTGTATTTCCCCCGCTGCATTAGGCAGGGCTGCAAATGGGGCCGTACAGTCAGAAAGAGCAGGTTGGCTACACAGAAATGTTTCTTTCAGCGAGGCCCGGCAGCTGGGTCAGCCTTCATGCTTAAGAACTCACTGTGCCTGTTAGGAAGGATCCCCCCCCCCCCTTTTTTTAAAAAATTATATGGCTTAAAGGGAGAGCAGTGTTGCTTTCACCTACTCTTGCTTGGAGCCATCTGAGTTTGATTCTACAGAACACCAAAATGCTTAACATGCTCTGACATGGTGAATTCAACTGAATTATTTATTACGGTCAAAGACCAGCACATTTTTTATAATAGCACACTTTGACCCCCCTCTTCTTCTGCATGTGGCCCACCACAGTCTTCTAAGAAGTCTTTTTCCATTATATGAACTCCTTTGCATATTAGGCCACACAGCCCTGATGTAGCCAATCCTCCCGGAGCTTGCAGTAGGCCCTGTGCTAAGAGCCCTGCAAGCTCTTGGAGGATCGGCTACATAAGGAGGGCCTCATATGCAAAGGAGTTCCTGCTACAAAAAAAGCCCTGATATGAACTAATATGAGGCCACTAAGAATACTATTTTTATGATGATGATTGTTCTATGGAGCACAAGAAGACCCTGCCCCTCAGAGCTTACAATCTATAATTTGACATAACCAAGTGAAGCCAGGGAGACAGAGGGGAAAAAATAACAAAAGAGAAGGAGAAGGAAGAATGAGGAGGACAACCGTGCCAGTCTGTTACAGCAAAAACATACCGGCATCCTCAGGACCAACGCATTTTTATTCTAGCATAAGCTTTTGTGGACTATGGCCTACTTGCCAATCCAATTCCTCATTGCTCAGGATTCATTTCACTGAGGAATGGGGACCACCTGGTCATGTCAATGTCTGGTTTTGAAGAGGGAAGAAATTCTGGTAAGCTCTTCTAGGCAGAAAGGGGGGGAACTGGAATCACTTCTTTAGGGTGTTGAGGAGGGTGAACCCTGTCCCAGTGCTAAACTGTCGGCATGGAGATTTTTAGGCCGCTTCTCTATTTCAGGAGGAACGTAAGTCATAAGGCTCCCCATCTTGACCACCCTGCAGAGTTAACACACTCCTTATTCCTTCCCCTGATCTACTTGGGTTGGTGGGGGGAGGCACCCCACGTGCCCTGCCAGAGACTCACGAGCATGCTCAAAGCCAGCACTCATGCGTTTGTAAAGCCGATAGCGCCATTCCCAGGACTTCAGTTGCTTCTCCTTCTCTGAACAGTCCATGTTGGGCACCTCATTCACCACCTGAGCCGTGAGATCGTTGACCCGCTGCTCAGCTTCCCGGACCAGTGTCGACAGGTGCAATGCCCGGCTCTCCAGACTCACAACTTTGGAAAGAAGAAGAAGATGATGATATTGGATTTATATCCCGCCCTATACTCTGAATCTCAGAGCGGTCACAATCTCCTCTACCTCGTCCCCGACCAGATACTCTGTGAGGTGGGTGGAGCTGAGAGCTCTCCCAGAAGCTGCCTGTTCAAGGACAGCTCTGCTGACCCAAGGCCATTCCAGCAGGTGCAAGC
This sequence comes from Heteronotia binoei, assembly GCF_032191835.1. Lineage (NCBI taxonomy): Eukaryota > Metazoa > Chordata > Lepidosauria > Squamata > Gekkonidae > Heteronotia > Heteronotia binoei. Next base: position 15,342,153 of record NC_083242.1, on the reverse strand, counting down.
GGAGGAGTGGGGAATCAAAGCCAGTTCTCCCAGATAAGAGTCCGCACACTTAACCACTACACCAGACTGGCTTTCCAAGGGAAAGGGAAAGGAGCAGGGGGGAGGGGAGAAGGATAGCACAGTTAATCAGAGGTGTCGATCTCATTTGTTATGAGGGCCGGAACTGGCACAAACGAGACCTTGACGGGCCGGGCCACACGCGTCATAAAATGTAATGCCAGGGAGCAGAGATATAAACTTTATAAAGGACGCAGACAAACACAATTAAAATAAAACTTGAAATAAAACATGCTTATAACATTAGCACTTGTTGGTCTTAATGATACTTTCTTTGTATCTCTCCCATGGGATCCAGGGAACTGGGCAAAGGAAGCTCTGGCCCTTTCCTTTCTTCCCAATATGAAAATTTGGAGTGGTGGTTAAATAAAATAATAGAAAAAACCCCGAAAAGGTACACAGCCTGTTGAAAAATTGTAAAGGTGTATAAAATTGTAAAATATTAATATCATAACAATTATTATGAAATATTGATGTATACATTATGTATCTGTTGTAGCCCACACCACTGTGGAAGAATTATTGAAACAAAGTTATTAAAAACCTGGGGTCTTTGTATGGTGGACCACTTGGGCTGAGACAGAAAACTGTGTGGGACTTGATTTATAAATATTGCCTAGTGTTGGGTTTTTTTTCTTTCCTTCCTTCCCCAGGGGACCAGGAGGGGGAGGAGCCTCAGCCAATAGAAGGAAGAGAGGCTTGGCTCAGTAGCTCTGCTGTGTGACTGAGAGATCCTGGGTAAAAGCAAGCTCTCCCTCCTCCCCTCTCTTCCCCAATGGAGGAGCCTCAGCCAATGGAGAAAACAGATTTTGCACTGTAGCTCCTGTGCAATTCAGCAAGCCTAGCAAAGCAAGCTGTGATGCAGAAGGAAGCAGATGTTAGCCAGTTGCTTGGGGGCCTCATAGGAGTCCTCTGAGGACCTGATTCAGCCCCTGGGCCGCATGTTTGACACCCCTGGTTAAGATGATGCATAAGAACAGAGCATGAAGAAAACACATGCTTGGGAACAGAGATGGTTGAAAGCCCTCAGAAGGGATCCTTTTATGCTTTTTTACTGAGAAAGTCTGCTAGGAAAAAACCTCCCAAACCCAAGAAACTTGGGTTAAAAGCCATGGAGTTAGACCTGCAAAGGCCATGAAGAGTTAGCTCCTGCAGGCCAGCAATTCTGACTTGGCTTTGCTGCAGATTTAGGAATTCAAATGTATACCTGCACCTCAGGAAATCTACAGCTCTCTAGGGAATTATGGCCAGTACATCTTTGCCGGAAGGAGCAAAAGACATCTGCCAGTTCAAAACGAATCTTACAGTCAGCATCCAAACTGCATTCTGCAGTTTTGCCTCCAGCACGATATTATACTTTCCTGGAAGACCCCAGAAAACAAAGCCTGCTCCTGGTATCTAATGACAGAGGAGTCTTCCTACCCTTCACTAAAAACGTAAAGGTAATCCCCCGTGCAAGCACCAGTCGTTTCTGACTCTGGGGTGATGTTGCTTTCACAATGTTTTCACAGCAGACTTTTTACAGGGTGGTTTGCCATTGCCTGCCCCAGTCATCTACCTTTTACCCCCAGCAAGCTGGGTACGCACTTTACCGACCTCGGAAGGATGGAAGGCTGAGTCAACCTTGAGCTGGCTACCTGAACCCAGCTTCTACCAGGATCGAACTCAGGTCGTGAGCAGTACTGCAGCTTACCACTCTGCGCTACCCTCTACTACCAGCATCATTAGTAAGCTGGTCCGCAACAACACATTAAGCTTTTAGCATTGCCTGCATGCACACACCTCTGCTAGCCCTGCTGCAGCCGAGTATCAGCGAAGGCAACTGCAGCAGCAAGGGAAGGCAGCCATCCACTGCTAAGTACCCCATGACATAGAGTCCTCTGACCACACAGGTTGGCCACATTTGTAACTTTGCCTTGATTGGCTGCTGTTTGAAAAGTCATGACCCACAAATGAAATGCAACTTCCGCAAATTGCCTGCATAAGAGATTTGCCTCTCCTGAGCCAACAAGTGTTCAGAACAAGAGGAGAAGATGCACACACACACACACAGCCTGCTCTCTATTTAGTGGAACCTCTGGGCTTGCCCAGCTCTTATGGCCAGACGGCAAAGACATACACACCTCTCTCTAAGTTCACTAGCTCCTTTCACGGCACACCCTGCCGGCTAGGCCTGTGGCTACTCGCTGTGTGGGCCACCCAGCAAGCAAGAGACCCCAGTGGCTGCATCCAGTGCAGCCTATTTAGAGCGTGTGTGTCGGAAAGCTTGTGGGAGAAAAATTCCCATCTCCCGGGACAGAGCGCTAATAAATACTTATTCAGAGTCACTCCCCTCTTACGCTTTCCCATTCACAGGAATGCCTCCAGTGAAAGAAAGGGGCATTCTGTCCCTGACCCTGAATGCCGGCACTGCTGCGAAGAAAACCCTCCATTTCTCCCTAAGATGTGCTATCTGCAAATAACTAGCAGCCAGACATTTCCCCGCTGCTCTGAGCGGAGCCAGAGGTGAGGGGAGTCTCTGCTTCAGCTTTACATTTCACTTCACCTGATCAGACAAGTTTGAATGTTTCAGACAGCATAAGCCAAGCCAAGCAGGGCTATTCTGGGAAGACACTCTTCTGAGTGGATTCAGCCATTCATCTGACACAGGGATTCCAGAAACACAAGAGAATCTATACCAGGGGTGGCCAAACTGTGGCTCAGGAGCCACATACAGCTCTTTCACACATATTATGAGGCTCCCGGAGGTCGAGGAAGAAGAAGAAGATACTGGATTTATATCCCGCCATCCACTCCAAATCTCAGAGCCTCAGAGCAGCTCACAATCTCCTTTATCTTCCTTCCCCACAACAGACACCCTGTGAGGTGGGTGGGGCTGAGAGGGCTCTCACAGCAGCTGCTCTTTCAATGACAACCTCTGCCAGAGCTATGGCTGACCCAAGGCCATTCCAGCAATGGAAGGAGAAGTGGGGGATCAAACCCAGTTCTCCCAGATAAGAGTCCACACACTTAACCACTACACCAAACTGGCTCTCTGCATTAGGAACTTAAGGCAGACTTACTCTCAAGTCTTCCCTATGCTGGTTTTATGAGGACTATTATTCCCAGCTTTTGTTCTTTAAAAGGTCTCCTCATAACGTAGGCATGTTATTATAGTGCATACATATGTGTTTTATCTTTCTGTGCAAAGAAAGTCTTAAAGACGTATGTGTAGTATTTGTTCATGTCTTGCAGTTCTCAAACATCTGATTTTATTCTATGTGGCTCTTAGGTAAAGCAAGTTTGGTCTCCCCTGATCTATACTCAAGTCACTCCCACTTCTGCTGCCCCACTCCTCACAATCTGCAGTTCAGAGAATCTCTTCCTTAGATCATGCCAAAGAGGGAAGGGTCATCCCTACTTATGGTTTCACCAAAGCCTCCCCCTTCCATTGCCATCTATGGCCCTACGGTCAGGACGCCAGATGGCTGCAAGTTTCTCTGGAATTTGCTCCTGTGCCTCGCCTTGCCATAGCATCCTTTTTAATACTCTCATGGTTTGAAAGCTACATTGTTGAATTTCATCTGTTCCAAGATACTCAACTCCTCCATGCCCAGAAAGCACTCCTGTGCCTTTGACCCTTCCACAGCAGAGAAGAGTTTGCAACACAGCGTCACAGCAATAGGAGAAGCTGTCAGTAAGGCACGGGAGGAAACGGAGAAGACCCTGCTAGCTGGCAAGCAGCAGCTCAGTAAGATCTGGCTGAGTTGGTTTCCTCTGCTGCAGGTACTTAAAACCTAGGTGTGACCAGAGGCATGAGCCAAACGGCAACAGCCAAAGAGCTCTTTTTGTTCTGCTTTTAGGCTGAGGGGCATAGCTTACAGAAATCAAAAGCTTCAAGGAAGATCTGTTAGCAGAGAGAAGAAGAAGAAGGGAGGAGGAGAATGGATTTATACCCCACCCTTCACTACCTGAAGCCGTTCCACCCTTTCCCTTCCCTTCCCTTCCCCTCTCCACAACCGACACCTGTGAGGTAGGTGGGGCTGAGAGAGCTCTGACAGAAACTGTTCTTGAGCAGAACAGCTCTGAGAGCATTATGACTGGCCCAAGGTCACCCAGTGAGGACCCGTTTTTCTACTGTATTCCTATTTGGGGTCTTCACTGGGGAACAAAGGAGGATACATAAAACTAAACAAATAAACAGACAATGTGATGTAGTGGTTAGAGTGTCAGACAAGGCTCTGGGAGACCCAAGGTCCAAACCGCCGTTCTGCCATGCGGAAGCTTGCTGGGTGACCTTGGGCCCATCACACCCTCTCAGCCTAACCCATCTCACAGGGTTGATCGGGAGGACAAAATGGAGGAGGGGCAAATAAAACAGACTCTTCCTCCCCCGTGCTATCAGGAAACCACAAGGGCCAGAATTCCGCAAGCTCCAAAGAAATCCAGAAGCAGACGGAGCGAGCTTGGAAGAGGGAGCGGGCCAAGCCATGAGACGGGGCCACCGATGGCAACTTACAGTGTGGACTCTCCTTGGCCCCAGCCAGCAGCAGGGTCTTGGCGATGGGGGCGTTGTTGGTCATGATGGCGATGTCCAGGGGCAGGAGCCCCTCGCTGTTCGGGGTGTTCAGGTCCAGCTCCTCCGGGCTGTACTGCTTGAGCAAGTCCTGCACCTTATCAAGGTCCTGCAGCTCAACAGCCTCAAAGAGCGTGGCATTGCCTTGGAACTGTGGAGAGAAGCGGTTGCAGGATTTTGCAGGAATGGAGCAGGTGACTTGTTTCATCGCCTCTTCTCCTCTCAGTTGCTTTGGCCCAGGGCTTTTCTTTTTTTTTTTTTTTTTTGTAGTGGGACCGCCTTTGCATATTAGGCCAAACCCCTGATGTAGTCTGATATACAACAGAGTTCCTGCTACAAAAAAAGCCCTGCCAAATTAAAAAGGCCAAAGCAGAACATCGCAAATGTGTGTTTGAGTGGATCAGTGCTGAATTAAAGACTCTTTGCAACTTAAGCCACATTTGCCTTTTACAGTATACAGTAAATGTGGGTGAATTGCAAACCGGTCACCTGAGCCCTTCTGCAAATGACATATCCCCCTCAACTCACATTATTAATTTGCTGGTCAAGACTGCTCTGATGAATTGCGAACCCCGGAACCTTCAAGACCAAGGACACCAAGAACTTAAAGTTTCACTCATCCAACAGCTGCTTCCTATTCTTCTAAAAGCAAGACACACCCCCAAAGGGAATAATTTTCCACCATAAAACTCAATCATAAATGCTACACCATGCGCAGGGCACTACACCTGTCATATTGAAGAGGGAGAGAATGCAAGCAAGGCTGCCTAAAAGGGCGGCTGAGGAACAAATGCGATTCTCGAATCCTTTCTACGAAACGGAACCAAGAACTCAGTAGCAGAAAGATGTCTGGCGAACTGGACTTGCCAAGTGCAGCAATAGTCCACCTGGCCCTTCTGCAAGCCAGACCAGCTGTTGCAGCTGTTGTCCAGGTTCAAGGCATGAAGGACTGGCCAGTCCACTACTGAGATCACAGACCCTGTTTTCCGTGCTCCACCCACACATCTGCAGAGGGGAGGCATCTGCAGAGGCAACGAGAGACAGGGCATTTTCCGTGGGAGCTCCTCACCTGTGGAATCCCCTTCTCCTGGAGGTTCACCCAGCACTTACCCTACGCTTTTAGGTGTCAGGCCAAGATAAGTTATTGTTTTTTTGCCTAAGCTTTTCCATTTTTTAAAAAAATGTTGCTACACTCCTTTATAGGCCTCATTTTAGGCTGCTAAATGTTTTGTGCTAGGTTTTTAACAATTTTTTAAACTATTTGTATACTGTTTTATGGGTTTTTTAAATCAAGCTTCATTTTTGTTAGCCTCCTCGAGCAGGTTCTCTTGGAGGGGTGGCACGTAGATCTCCTGTATCAATAAATCAAAGTAAGGCATTTGTTGGGGTAGAAAGTCAGCAGAACCTGAAGCTGTTGCTAGAGACACCAGCCACTGTGCTCTTAGGGTTCCCTCCCAAAAGGGTCGTTAACTATGCTTGCCTCTCCTGCCCCCTAAAAGCTACCTGGGGTGACAAGTTTTACCACAGCGCTCACAGGACAATTATTTCCCACCTTTCCCAAGCCAGTGCTGTGAGTAAGCTAGTGGGAGAACCTCAGAAAGAGCTAAAGAAGAACGTCTAAATAACTCGTCCAACTCAAATTTGAAGGGATGCATGTTCTTTGCATAACTCGTCAAGGTCTTAGAAGAGGACACAGGGCCCATGGAGGGATTCTAGAGGGCAGGGAATGGCACTCACCAGGTAAGACTTGCGTAGCTTCTCCTTCTCACTCCTCCCCGTGACGCTCCCTTCGTCAAAGGACATGTAGTTAACACGGAATTTCCCAGACAGATTTCGGTACAGCCTCTTGGCGGCATTTGGAGAGGAGGGTCCTGGCTGCTTCCTAGACTGAGTGAGCTGTAAGTCTCTCATTTGCTGTGTCATTTTAGGTGAGGAAGACCTAAGGAAACACAAAGGAAAGAGTTGATGAGCAGACACAATTAACATCAAGGCAAGGGAGCCTTGGGACTTGGAAAACTAAATATGCCCATGAATTGTTCAGCCTGGAGAAGAGTTCTGTGCAACTGAAAAGCTTGCCTCCTTGCCCTACCTGATGCAATACAAGGTATCGTGGAAAGCATCTTCCCTGTAGTCTTTTATGGCTGTATCCTTTTGTTGTAAAAGGCCGTATAGCAGTGAATGTGCCATGGATTGACTGGCAAGATCATTCCAGCAGAAACTAAGTCTTGCAGTAGAACAAAGCAGTAGACAAGTGCACCTTTAAGACCAACTAAGTTTTATTTAGAATGTAAGCTTTCGTATGCTCTTAAGCAGACTTCATCAGACAAAATGAGAACGGCAAGCAGCAATTCTTAATATAAGTGGGCAGTGAGTTGATACGTAGAGTCATGGGAATGTTTTTTAGCCAATTAAAAGAATCACAAATAGGGATCTGTGTTTGTTAGCATTAGAACAAAGCAGGGCTGAAACAACACTGGAGGGTGATAAAAAGCAGACTGCTGTTGTAGGTGTGGTGCCATAAATCTACATAACATTCTGGCTGTTAGTTTAAATAGAGGGCATGGTTTCTCAGGAGGTTATAACATCTATTATAGTTTGCCATTAGAAAAAAAAGGAAGACATTAAAATACAGTGGAGGATGGGTTAGTATATGCCATGAGACAAACAGCCAATAGCCCCCATTAGAGTCTGTCAATACAAAAAAACAAAAAACAAACCCCCAAAATATTCTGATACACTGTTCTAAAAGAGAAATACATATAAGTTAATCATCAGAAAAACAGGGTGCACTAAAGTATAGTGGAAGGTGGGTTAGTATATGTAATGAGACAAACACCCCACATCCCTCATTTGAGCATGTCAACACAAAAAAAATTATCCTGATACACTGTTCTAAAAGAGAAATACATTGGAACACTGTGGATGCACAGCTATACTCAGTGAGAGTTGGTTTAGCATATGTAATGAGATAAAAAACCAATATCCCTGTTCAGTCCTGAGGAGGTGTTTGTTCCAAGTTTCATGATAATTTGTAACTCAGCAATTTCTCTCTCCATTCTGTTCTTGAAGTTCCTTTGCAGTAAAACAGCTACTTTGAGGTCACCCATTGAATGCTTTGGAAGGTTAAAGTGTTCCCCCACAGGTTTCTCAGTTCTGTAATTCCTGATGTCAGATTTGTGTCCATTTATCCTTTGGCGTAGGGTTTGTCCTGTTTGCCCTATGTAGAGAACTGAAGGGCATTGTTGGCATTTAATGGCATATATAATGTTGGAAGATGAACAAGTGAATAACGCAATATAACGCAGGTAGGTATGAGTGGGTGGGAGTCTAGGAAGCGTTGCTCCAAGTCAGCATTTTATAGTTTAGTTTATTTGATTTATATCCTGCCCTCCCCAACAAAGCAGGCTCAGGGCAGCTCACAGTACACAGTAAATAACAATAAAACAATTTAGATAAACATTAAGTTAAAACAATTTAAACAATTTGGTGCTAATTTCCATGTAGTTACAGATGGCATTCGATGTTCTTAGACATCCAATTAGATCTTATATCTCGGCAGGTTCAGTTAAAAGCTAGCTGGAATACTATAGTGTCACAGAACTAGTCTCAGTGACCACCGATCCCTGCTTCTAAAAAAAAGCCCATTCATGTTCAGTAATAGATCTAGGGTCTCTCGTTCAGACAGGGAAATCACAAGCCCACTTTTCTCCAATAAAACCATGGATTTTCCACCAGCATCACCTCTGATTATTCAGTATCCAGACTGATCCCGTTTACCCTCATCCATCCAACCACTGTCACAATGTACTGGTTTAAGACAAATGCAGCTCTTCTCAAGCGCTAGGGGCAAACGGATCTAGAGGAGAGACACCCTTCTCCAAAGCTATGAATGACATCTTCCAGCACATCAATGCAGATGTTCAAAAGCACTTGTCATTGCAACATCAAGTTTTGGGGGACACTACATAACAGGGGTGGCCAAACTGTGGCTTGGGAACCTCATGTGGCTCTTTCACACATATTGTGTGGCTCTTGAAGCCCCCACTGCCCTGTCAGCCAACTTGAAGAAGACATTTCTCTCTTTAAAATGCTTCTCCAAGCCATGCCAGCAAACAGCCTGGAGAATGGATTTAAAGTTAAAATTGATTTCTTTCCACCTCTTCCTCGCTCCTCCCACACCCCCATCTAGTTTCCTTCCTTCCTTCCTGCCTGCCTGCCTGCTCTCAAACATCTGACATTCATGTCTTGTGGCTCTCAAACACCTGACATTTATTGTGGCTCTTATGTTAAGGAAGTTTGGCAACCCCTGCTACATACCCACTTGGGCAAGGCCAGGTTCACTTCAGCAGTGGCAATTTTATGAAATTTATGTTTTCAGAGAGAGAGAATGAGAATATATCAAAAGCCACCTCAGACATTCTGCCCAGTTATTCCAGTTTACAAAGAAACAGTGTAATTCACAGTGTTGAAAGTTGCTGAGCGATTGAACAAGACTGAGAGATGGTTTCCCTTTATCAATCTGATGAGCTGTCCACCAGACCACTAAAACTGCCTCCATCCCAGAATTCAGGACAAAAGCCAGACTGAAAAGGGTCAATTAAAGATGAGTCATTTAGGAATGTCAGAAGCTGCTCTGCCACTGAAGCTTTTGCCAACTTCCCTACAAATACGCAAGTCCAAAACTAGTCCATAGCCTCCTCGCACAATGGATGGCTTCTTAAGGAATGGGTGGAACATCGCCTCCTTTACAAGCGGGTGGCACCCTACCCTCCTCCAAAGAGGCGTTCACCATCCTAGCCAGAAGCTCATCAAGTTCTCCAGCTGGCTCTCAGCAGCCATGATGGGCAGGGGTCCAGAGTCTATGCGGCAGCTTTCAAAAAGCCAGGCAATCTGTCAACATCCTCGGGAGAAATTGGAGGAAACTGATTCAAGTAATTGTGACAAGAGGATGCTTCATATGCACAACTGTCTGTTTACTATTTCCAATCCCCGAGGAGGTAAAAAATGCTGTCATGGTTGGAAACTGGACCCCGTATAAAGCTTTTGATTCGTATCCCTGATCCCAACAGGAGAAACCAGAAAGTGTTCATAGAAAAATATGGGGGCTAAAACTACTCACAGGCAGTGTTCCCTCTAGCTGAGTTAGCATTAGCGGGCTCACAGATTTTTAGCCTCCCGCTCACACATTTTTATCTTAGCTCAGGAAGGAGGACCCCAGAGCACACTAATTAATGCAGTAGCTCACAATTTTAATGCCAGTATGAAGCAGAATTTCTGCTCACAAAACTCTGCAGCTTAGAGGGAACATTGCTCACAGGCCCCTAAAATCCTAGATGATGTCAATAAATTGTATAGGATAGTGCATTTACTGATGGCAGGATCAAGGCAGAGTAGAAGACAAAGTGCTGTTTTTCAGCAGAGGTGTCTGTAGGAGAGCCGTAAACAGAGTAATTGTTAATTTAATAGCTGCAAACGATGACCATTTGCACCTCCCACTTTACAAACTGAATGGCCCAGTTCAAGCGTTCAGAAATGGGATCCCCTCACCATAAATGGCATTCCCTCACCTTGCCTTCTCAGCTTCCCATTCACCAAGACCACACTTTCCAGCAGCAGTGACCAAGCTGATTTTAGTTATGGTGTGGGTTGTAAGTAGTTAGCGGCCCCGTGGCGCAGAGTGGTAAAGCAGCAGTACTGCAGTACTGTGATCTGAACTCTCTGCTCACAACCTGAGTTCGATTCCAGCGAAAGCTGGATTCAGGTAGCCGGCCCAAGGTTGACTCAGCCTTCCATCCTTCCAAGGTCGGTAAAATGAGTCCCCAGCTTGCTGGGGGGAAAGTGTAGATGACTGGGGAAGGCAATGGCAAAGCACCCCGTAAAAAGTCTGCTGTAAAAACGTGAAAGCAACGTCACCCCAGAGTCGGAAATGACTGGTGCTTGCACAGAAAAGGACCTTACCTTCCCTCTCCTCTTCTCTCTTTTCCTTTCCTTTCCTTTCCTTTCCTTTCCTTTCCTTTCCTGTAAGCAGTCAGTAAGGCAAATGCTAACAAATAACTGTGCTGGATTATGTGCTGCCATTACAGAGGAAACCTTAGAAGGTAGAAGAAGAACCTGAGGTACTTTCTACTCTTCCCCCCTCCCCTTCTCTGGAATGATTCACACCAACATCTTCTTTTTACAACACACAAAATAAGTTTATTGCCTCTTCTTTAGAAAGGCTCAACGCTTAGCGGTTTGCTGGATAAGACAAGGAATGTTAACAAGTGATTGGTTATTTACAGCAGCAGACTGCAGAACTCTGCTTTAAAACAGTTACAGTTTCACACACCCACAGCTTTACTGAACTGGGAGGGTTTTTTTCTGTCAGAGAGAGAGAGAAAAGAATGATTTCATTTGGAACTCCTCTTTAAACCCAGGAATCTCAGCCTACTGAAATAGGATTAGCTTGTCCTGAGGGATATTTCCCTCACTCCCCTCACAAGTCCCTAACCTACTATTTCCTTAAGGTAACACAGGATACCTGCTCTATTCCTGCTTCTTTATTGGCTTCTGAATTCCACATACCTACACTGTAGATGCCTGAGTTCTTTTCCTTCACTAGGTAAAGCCTAACTCTAACTCAGGGGTGTTAAACATGCAGTTTGCGGGCCAAATCAGGCTGTCATCTGCTTCCTTCTCCCTCTCTCTTGCTTCCTTCTGCATCACAGCTTTCTTTGCCAGGCTTGTTCAGTTGCACAGGAGATATAGAGCAAAACCTCTATTTTCTCTATTGGCTGAGACTCCTCCTTTGGGGAGGAGGAGGGAGGAATAGCTTGCTTTGCCAGGCTCTCTCAATCACACAACTGAATCCCTGGGGAAGGAAGGAAAGAGCCTGAGCTTCCTTTGTCCAGTTCCCTGCATCCCATGGGAGAAATACAAAGAAAGCACCTTTAAGACCAATCAGTGCTAATGTTTTAAGCATGTTTTAAGTTTTTAAAATATATATATTTGTTTTTTGTCTGCTACCTAATCTTAAATAGGTACACACATAGCCCAGCCTGACATGGCTCGGCCTCTCAAGGTCTCATTTATGTTAGATCCGGACCTCATAACAAATGAGTTCGACACCCCTGCTCTAACTAGCCTCCTGGTAGTCTTCTCTATCACATCTTCAAGCCCTACCTGAGGTGATGACAGACTTTATTATTTCTTTATCTAATTTATATCCTGCTCCCTCTCTCCTGAATGGAACTCAGTATATAAAATACACCCAATCAAAACAGTATAAAAGATACAATAAATAACCTTCAAAAATATAAAATGATTAAAAATCTATCTGGGTTAAAATCAATCTGCTATCAAGCAGGGTTTGATACATCGATGGTGAAGACAGAGCTGAAACATAATTCGCCAGTTGCCTAGCAAATTGAAATCACCAACAGGCCGGTCCAAAAAGGGGCCTTGCATGCCCCTGCAGAGCCTAGGGAGACCCCCCCAAGGCACATACCTCTTCAGGCAGCTGGTTCCACAAGACAGGGGCCACTCATGAGAAGGCCCTTACCCTTGTTGACACAAGGCAGACAGTTCATGGACTGGGAACCTTCAATAAATTCTGAAATGAAGACTAGAGAAGACAGGGAGGACCATGCTGGGAGAGATGGTCCCAGGCCACTTAGGGTTTTAAAGGTATGCACTAACACTTTGAATTGGCACTGGAAACGAATTGGGAGTCAGTGCAGCTGCTGTAGGACAGGAGTTATATGTGCTGACCAGTATGGTTCTGTCAGCTGCATTCTGGACCACATGCAGTTTCCGAAGCATCTTCAAAGGTACTCCTGCGTAGTGTATTACAGTAGTACAATCTTGAGGTGATGGTTGCATAAATTACTACAGCAATGTCCACCCCAGACAGATAGGGAGCCAGCTGGCAAGCCACATGTAGATGGTAAAACGCAGTCTTTTGTCACCACAGACACAGGTTTGTCCATGGAGAGCAAAGAATTGAGCCGCACACCCACAGGCTCCTGACATAGTTGAGCAGAGAAAGTCAGCCCCATCAAGGGCTGGTAGAAGTAGTCATCCCAGTGGTCCAGGTTCCCCAACCACATGATCTCTGTCTTAGGTGGATTTAGCTTCAGCCAACTGTCACCTAGTCATTTCACCACTAAATCCAGGCAGGAAGCCAAGATCAAGATTTTAGTTACCTGTTGATCCTCAAATAAAAAAGAGAGATGGGTGTCATCTTAATATTGATGGTACCCTACTCCAAACCACGTGATAATCTCCGCCAGAAGGCATATATAGATGTTAAATAACACCAGGGAGAGAATTGACCCCTGTGGAACTCCACAAGTTATGGACAGCGATGATAACCTACGATTATACTCTGGGACCAACCCTGGAGGAATGAGTAGCAGGGCTTTTTTTGAGCAGGAACGCAGCTCCGGCTGGCTTTGCATCAGGGTGTGTGGCTTAATATGCAAATGAGATCCTGCTGGGCTTTTTGTAGAAAACAATGTGCAAACAATTGCGATGTCAAGAGGTATGGCCTAATATGCAAATGAGTTCCGGGTGGGCTTTTTCTAAAAAAAAGAGCCCTGGTTAAAAGGATGAAACAGTTGACTACATAGTCAGTGCCAGCAGTAAAAATTGCTCAAACTAGCAATAAAGAATGTCATGATAGAGTCGCAACTATGTTGCACTGGAATCTTACCATTAACCAGAAAGTCATGAGACCACAAACCAGACAAGATCATGGAGAACAGAGCTTTTTTTTTTTTTTTAGCAGGAATGCACAGGAACGCAGTTCTGGCTGGCTTGGTGTCAGGAGGTGTGGCCTAAATTGCAAATGAGTTCCTGCTGGGTTTTTTCTGCAAAAAAAACCTTGATGAGAACCAGCTCAAGGCTGTACCTCTCACACCCAAGGAGGCTACGTGGCTGACCAGGACCAAATGGTCTGCTGGGTTGAAGGCGCCTGAAACCAAGAGGGTCAGTACAGTAGTGTCATCTGACCTGCATCAAAATGTAACTGGAGATCATCAGCCAGAATGACCAGAGCTGACTCATTCCTGGGATCTAGGGCAGATGTCCCACCCAGGAATTCCTGGAGCTGCTCAGCCACTTTCCCTTGACAACACTCCTCCTCCCCTCTTCCCAGAGGTTCTATAACATGCCAAGTCCTGGTATGATTTTCAGTAGCCTACTGAGCTGGGTTCAGGTAGCCGGCTCAAGGCTGACTCAGTCTTCCATCCTTCCAAGGTAGGTAAAATGAGAACCCAGCTTGCTGGGGGGAACGTGCAGAGGACTGGGGAAAGCAATGGCAAACCACCCTGTAAAAAGTCTGCCATGAAAACGTCGTGATGCGACATCACTCCAAAGTTGGAAATGACTAGTGCTTGCACAGGGGACTACCTTTACCTTTATACTGAGCTGCTATCGAACCAAGTCCCAATGGGAAATGAATATACAAAGTATTCCTAAGAAGACCGCAGAAGACCACCACAGATTTATACCCCGCTCTTCTCTCTGAATCAGTCTCAGAGTGGCTTTCAATCTCCTCCCCCCACAACAGACACCCTGTGTGGTGGGTGGGGCTGAGAGAGCTCTTACAGCAGCTGCCCTTTCAAGGACAACTCCTATGAGAGCTATGGCTGACCCTAGGCCATTCCAGGAGCTGCAAGTGGAGGAGTGGGGAATCAAATCCGGTTCTCCCAGATAAGAGTCCGCAAGCTTAACCACTACACCAAACTGTCTCTTGAACATGCCCTTGAGTTGCAACTGGCTTATGGAGGCCTCTTCCCAGGGTTGTTCCAGGCAGAAGATGAGAAGCAGTGGTTTGCCATTGCCTTCTTCTCTGCAGCATCCCCTGTCTTTCTTGGTCATCTCCCATCCAAGTACTGACCATGGCCAACCCTGCTTAGTTCTCAAGCTCTGATGAGCTTGGGCCAAACTGGTCTAATCAGGCTGCCAAGTTTTCCTACGGGGAGAGGCAATCCCATGATTCCTTGAAGATGCCACCAACCAGTTTGGTGTAGTGGTTAAGAGTGCGGACTCTAATCTGGGAAAACTGGGTTTGATTCCCCACTTCTCCACATGCGGCTGCTGGTGTGACCTTGGGCCAGTCACAGTCCTCGAAACAGTTGTTCTCTCAAGAGCAGTTCATGAAGAGCTCTCTCAGGCCCACCTACCTCACAGGGTGTCTGTTGAGGGGAGAGAGAGGGAAAGGAGATTGTAAGGGCTATGTATAAATCCAATCTCCTCCTCCTCCTTCTGTCCAGCTCACATCATTGGGGCTTCAGTGTTGTGCCTGTAAGTCAGGCTGCAAACATGTTCTCTATGTCCAATATTTCAAAGGTCTGCTCTGAAAATAAGAGGGTTTAAAAATGTTGTTTGTTAACACACAACTCTCTCCCTCTCCAGTTCTTCCAGTACACACAGCAACACCGGAATAAGTGCTAGTATTCAGAGAGCAAAGCAGAGGGTAACCAAGACAGGGATTACCAGAGTGTCATGTCAAGCTGACTTAAAAGGTGCTTACTGCAAGGAGGTACTAATTAACCTAAGGAATGACCAATTACTTTGTATTAATCGGATTTGTTTTGGGGGAAAGAACCAACAGTGGAGAATCCACAGAATGCAAAGACAACAGCGGCAAGCTGACATAACTCAATTCAAAGCAGAACTTTGAAAATTCTTTTATCAAACCAACTCTCATGCTATGTGTTTAGTTCTGCCCCCACCTCAGTTATGAATACTCCCTCCTCACAAATTTGGATACTGCATTCACCAGCAGATAACCTAGAAACAAGCTGGTGAGCAAGGAGTTCAGTGGAATTTCAGGCACTGGGCTTAAGCAAAACCTGTGAACATATTAACTTGATGTATTACTCAGACAGAGGAGCCAAGCCGGCAGTTTTATGAGGCATGATGGGATACCACTGCCTCCTTGGTTGACCTGAGCTTGCTAGGCTGAAAGCCGCAATACCTCATCCAGCCACCTGCAGTGCTGCTGCAACCCAATGCAGACCTAGTCAACGTTTGCCTCCGTAGCGGAGAACAGAACACCTTGTTTGAGACCATCAGCATCTTGTGTTACAGCGGTTTTAATATCCTGGGAAGCAAACCAGCTCTTGCTTCCAACAGCTCAGATTACGACATCAAACCAGACACCCCTCTGTGGTTTTTCAGCCCTTTTTTGCCTTCCTGAAATCACATATGATTCTCTAGAGATAAAAACTGATTTATAAATTCAGACCCTCTTGGGTGGAGACACACAAACTGGCTGGATGCAGTTTTTGCCTTCTGTGAACTAAGAAATGGAGCTTCATGTGTCCACCCCTCCCCCCATCTGTCTGGCTGCTGCACAGCGGGTTGTTTGGGCCAGGGGTGGCCAAACTGTGGCTCGGGAGCCACGTGTGACTCTTTCATACATATTGTGTGGCTCTTGAAGCCCCCACTGCCCCATTGGCCAGCTTGGAGAAGGCATTTGTCTCTTTAAATCATTTCTCCAAGCCAAGCCAGCTGGTGGCTTGGAGAATGCATTTAAAGTTCCTTTCTTTCCATCTCTCCTTCCATCTCCTTCCTTCCTTCCCTCCCTCCCTCCAGCATCTGACGTTCATGTCTTGTGGCCCTCAAACATCTGACATTTATTCTATGTGGCTCTTAGATTAAACAAGTTTGGCCGCCCCTGATCTAGAACATGAGCTGGATTGCTGTTTGTATCACCCAGCAGTGCAGAACACTGGTCAGAAAACTAGGCCCTCACACTGTTTTTCTGGGCAGGCCAGCATAGCAGTTTAATTCTGCTTCCCTTACAAAACCACCGTAGATCCGCACGGCAGGCAACGCTGAGAAAAGCACTGGCTCTGGATCGTGTTTAGGGAGACAGGGTATTAATAGCAGCCCCATCTAAGACACGCTGATTGTATCTGAGAGATCGTGGGCTGCAGAATTACATTACCTATTTTATTTTATTTTTTTAAACAAGATGCTATTTTTGAGCTTTGAAACACAGCGAGGTAGGCTCCTGCCAGGCGTACTCCTGGGATGGCTTGTGAAAATTAACAATTCTCCAAATACTAGAAAGACATGTTTGTGCTTCTGGAAGAGAGTTAATTTTTTCCATACCTATAGAAGGTGGAATAGGCACATTTGTGAGCACTCTTTAGAAAGGGCTTGGCCTGGTACAGAAGCTGGGTGCCTCTGAGAGTTGGGCCATATCCAGCAGCATATTGCATGTTTAAAACACAGCAGTGGTAGATTTGTCCACATCTGTGTCTGACAGTATTAAATACACATATTTGGAATGTCTTGACATACATAGGTCTTTGTCACACACACAGGGCACATAGAGAGCCAGTTTGGTGTAGTGGTTAAGTGTGCAGACTCTTATCTGGGAGAACCGGGTTTGATTCCCCAGTCCTCCATTTGCAGCTGCTGGAATGGCCTTGGGTCACCATAGCTCTCTTAGAGTTGTTCTTGAAAGGGCAGCTTCTGGGAGAGTTCTCTCAACCCCACCCACCTCACAAGGTGTCTGTTGTGGGCGAGGGGGAAGATTGTCACCACTCTGAGACTCAGAGTTTAGGGTGGGATAGAAATCCAATATTTTCTTCTTGGAAAGGTAATGCTGAGGTCAC
This sequence comes from Heteronotia binoei, assembly GCF_032191835.1. NCBI lineage: Eukaryota > Metazoa > Chordata > Lepidosauria > Squamata > Gekkonidae > Heteronotia > Heteronotia binoei. The sequence continues at coordinate 15,324,927 of NC_083242.1, read as the reverse complement.
ATGGCAAGACTGTGTCACCCATAAGGACATTATGGATGCATTTCTGCTCCATGGTTATCTGGAAGCATGTCGCCAAACACAGTTGAAAACAACCCCCTTTGGAACTATATGCATGATAAGGGCATTGCATAAGTACAGTGTTCTTGCATTTGACAAAGTCCAGCATCAAGAGCTCCTGAGGGAACTGAAGCAGGCATCAGATAAGGGGACGGGTCATCTTATGGCTTGGGAACTGGAGAAAGGAAACAAAGGATAGGAATGAATGGACAACTTTCACAATGGAGAGGTGTAAACAGGGGAGTCCCATGGGGACCTTTATGGGGACTGGTGCTTTTAAAAACTTATCCATGTAATCCGAAGGCCTGGTTTCAGGGACATCCTAAATGCAGTGACAACAGCAGAGACTCCTTAGTATGTTTAATACTAATTATGCCCCAGTACATGCAGTTTCTAAAATTACCGACTGATCCCACTGATATTAGTAAATGGAGACATGTTAAATTTAGAAGAGGCCAAGAAGAAACTGGAGCCCGAATTAGAACACCCAAGCACATACAAAAATCTATTCTCTTGCAAACAACCCAAATTGCTCAAATTGCATCCAATCCATTATGCTAATAGTTTCTGGCTGCTTTCTGCAACAGTTCTCTTGTCATTAATATTCCCACTGCGCGGCTAAGTGATATGGTCCAGTTGTCCATACAATACAGGATGTCGCAGTTTAACATAAATCTTTACCTGAGAACAACAATAATGTGGCCAGAAGGTAGACCCAAGTGAGCAGCCGTGTTGGTCTGAAGCAACAGAACAAAGTTGGAGTCCACTAGCACGTTTAAGACCAACAAACTTTTATTCAGAATGTTAGCTTTTGTGTGCATGTTTGGTCTGATGAAGTGTGCATGCACACGAAAGCTTATGTTCTAAATAAAACAATGTGAACAGAATTTAGTTTTCCACAACTCTGGCTCCTCCCAAACTCCATTCCCCATTTATGCTTTTTCTTAAAGATGCATTGTACCAAGGGAAGGAGGAGAAATGGGCATCTGCAAAATAAATATTGGGAATTATATCAGAGATCCCAAACATTGGTTTATGGCTTAACCTGGAAATGGAAACAGAGGTCTGGTTCATAAAGCCCGATCCTGCCATGCTTGCTTCTGACATGGCAAAGTGAGTGTCGGATGATTTCACCTCACTTGGATTACACGATGAGTCTTTCTCACAAATACCACCTCCGCTACTCCACGTAGCGAGAGCTGGCACTAGCCACAGGATAACAAATGCAAGCTGTTTGTAAACATTAGTGTGTATGGCTGTCACCCATTTGAGAGGCTCTCAGTGTGCGCAACTGGCAGCTTTGAATCATCTCAGAGCATCCTCTTTATGTCAAAAGGGAACGTTGGGCTGGACCTCCGGCATAGCATTCTACCCACTATGACAGGGATGGCCAAACTTGCTTAATGTAAGAGTCACATAGAATAAACGTCAGATGTTTGAAAGCCACAAGACATCAACACCAGCTATTTGAGGGAAGGAAGGCAGGCAGGCAGGCAAATAGATGGGGAGGGAGAGGTGGGAAGAAAGCAACTTTAAATACATTCTCCAAGCTGGCCGATGGGGCAGTGGGGGCTTTGAGAGCCACACAATATGTGTGAAAGAGCAACATGTGGCTCCTGAGCCACAGTTCGACCACCCCTGCTCTATGGCCAGCTTTTAAATGAGAAGACTCATTCAGCATGCATGTACCTACCACTAAACAGCTAAAATGGCTTCTTAATGGATAGGAAGCCTTTGCTTCACTTCCTGCTGTATATTTTTGCCTACTCCAAACTGCATGCATGTTCAGACACCAGCCTTCGCTCAGACCCTCCCCCAAGGCCCCTGGAGCAGGGATACCTGTGCCCATCAGATGGAAGAAAGGATGCCAGGGAACAGGCTGTGGGCCCAAAGCAAGCAAGAAGCTACAGAAGCCAGCCAGCAGATGATTGAAGAGGACACCTGGGCCAGGGAAACAAGCCAGGCCCAAGTCTAGAGGCTACTGGGTGTATATGGTGGGGGGGGGGGGGGGTGGATGATCGGCTTCTCAAGGACAGGGTGGGGTGGAAGTAGGACCAGAGAGGGAAACAAAAAGTGAGCTTCAAGGAGAGGCCAGGGAGGAAGGAAGGAAGCAGCACAAGAGCAGAGAGGGAGGCAGGGTGCTGTTCCAGGGGGAGGAAAGGGGGTAGCTGTGGCACTCAGCTAGGGTCCTCACCTTCCCCAGTTCTGAGGCCTAAGGAGCACCAATGTGGGGGGAGGGGCATGATGTTGGGAAGGAGGGAAGGCAACCTCGCAACAGGGGGCTCTCATAGCACATGCCATGACAGTTAAAGAGCATAGCTTGGCTGTTTGTCCTACCATCAAACAAGCTGAGTAAAATTTCAGAGGTTGATATGGGAGCTCCTGGAGACCAACAGGCCACAGCCCTGTATCATACATCAACGACCAGTTCCAAGGTATGCACAATGCATTCAAAATGTGCTTAGGTTCTACTTCATCCTTCATATGGGTTCAGTAGGCCAGACTCTGCAAGATATGCCATTTCAGCCAATTTGAATAGCCAGTAACACAGTGCAAAAGTAATTAATAATTAAACATCAAGTCTCCTGGAGGTGAAGTTTAACAGATCACAATTTTGGAATTTTTACAAATGTCTTCTTGAGGGGAGGGGGCAGGAACGCCAACTCCCTACTTAGAACCCTAGAAGATAGCTCTGCACTTTCCCAGAACCCATACGTGAGTTTGCTTAGAGACCATAAAGCTTGCGTAATACATTAATTAGAAACCGTTTTTTTTCTAGAACTACAGGCAGCATACAGAGAAAGCAACAGACATCCATCATAAAATACATCTGCAATAAGATATTTTGCAACAGGCCCACCTCACACTGCAGTCTAAAATAACAAGAGGAAGACAACATCAAAAACTGAAGGCTGATTCGAACAGGTTTTATATGATTTCATAAATAATTGCAAAGGCTGAACAGAATAAGGGTCTCCCAGGGCCCCCTGGTCCCACGGAGCAAAATCAGAGAGTCAGTTTGGTGTAGTGGTTAAGTGTGCGGACTCTTATCTGGGAGAACCAGGTTTGATTCTCCACTCCTCCACTTGCAGCTGCTGGGATGGCTTTGGGTCAGCCCTAGAGCTCACAGGAGTTGTGCTTGAAAGGGCAGCTTCTGTGAGAGCCCTCTCAGCTCCGCCCACCTCACAGGGTGTCTGTTGTGGGGGGAGAAGATAGAGGAGACTGTAAGCCACTCTGATTCAGAGAGAAGGGCGGGCTATAAATCTGTCTTTTTCTTCCTCTTCTCCTTCTTCGTGAAAACTATAGGCAAGGATCAGGCAGTGGTAGTCTCAGCCAAAGCCAAGAATTTCCATGTTCCTTCTATTCCTCACATTGGCCACTGTTTGCTCACAAGCACAGCCACTGAAGACACAATTTTCATAAATTGGGGGTGGGGGAGGGGACTGAGATGAACTTGATTTGACTGCTCGCTTACTTCAACACATTCACACCATCAAAGCCAGTTTGCTGGTTCAAGAGCAAGGGGGAAATAAAAAGGTGTCTATATCCAGTACCCTCAAGGCAACCAATGGAGTTGACAGAGAAATGCCCGAGTGTCCTGCTCAGCTAGCAAACCATGCAGGCAACTTGCTGCACGCACTCCAAGCAATAAATAACAACAGCAGCAAACAATTTCATAAGCTAGTAAATTGTGTATTTTCATCTTTGAAGAATAAATGCACACAAACCCATAGCCGAAATGGGTAAAGAAGCTGACTGGGAAACAGTCCAGGCCTCCACTCAACTTTCAGCAGAGCAAACATCGAGGAGGAGGAGGAGGAAGAAGGAGGAGATTGGGTTTATGCCTCACTCTTCACTCAGAGTCTCAGAGCAGCTTACAATCTCCTTCCCTTCTTCTCCCCACAACAGACACCCCATGATGTAGGTGGGGCTGAGAGAGCGCTGAGAGATCTGCTCTTGAGAGAACAGCTTGGGGAGAACTGTGACTGACCCAAGGTCATAAAAACAGGTGCAGGGCAGGTGGAGGAGTGGGGAATAAGACCCAGTTCTTCCAGAGAACAGTCCATGCAAACGCCACAATGAAGTAAAAGATACACATGAAACAAGTTCACACATGAGATATAGGGTGTGTGTGTGTGTGTGTCATTGTGAACCAAGAGGATGCATATTGAGCTTCATTTTTTTCAAAACATTACCTAACCTACCTAAAAGGCTTGTTTTGAGGATAAAGCGGAGGAGAGAATGATATAAGCTGTTTTGGATCCCCATTGAGCAGAAATGCAGGCTACAAATGAGGCAAGCAATAATAACATTAACAGCATTTTTGAGGAGATATTCAGACTTACATACATATGAAAAGCTGCCTTCTAACAGTCCATCTACACGCCTATTTCTCAGTCTGCTGGCTGGCCCATACTTACTCAAAACAGATAGTTCTGCAAACTTGGGAGAACTCCTCAGATTTGCAGAAAAATCAGATAATTTATAAAAATGGGAGTTTTAACACCCGTCCCCCAAAAGACGCATTAGTTGCCTGTACATGTACAGACAACAAACCTTTATCCTCTTGCAGCTGTAATATTGACTGTTGCTGCAGTGGGCCAATCCGCACAGGCCAAGGGTGGGGGTTGGGAGTAGCGTTCCCTTCTAAGCTGAGTTAGCATGAGCTAGCTCACAGTTTTTTTAGCCTCCAGATCACACATTTTTGCCTTACTTCAGGTAGGATGGCCCCAGAGCAAACAAGTTTATGCAGCAGCCAAATCACTCACTCACAACTTAAATGCCAGAAGCTCACAAAGTAGAAATTTTGCCCACACACAAGACGCCACAGCTTAGAGGGAGCATTGGTTGGGAGGTGTGGCAGGGCAGGCAGCCAAGGCGGGGAACCATGATGTGCTTGCTGGGAGCAGGGTTACTTGGGAGAACTGGAGCTGTGCCAGGCTTTTGACCAGTGGAACAATGAGGGGGTCCACAACAACTGAAGTTTGAATACATGAAACTGATGGTCTAACGTGGTCTTCTTTACCTCTGCCTGGGAGTAGCTCTTCAGGGTCTCAGTGATGTTACCTACTTTAAGGTCCTCTTAACCTAGGCAGTATAATAAAAAACAGAGACATCACCCTGCCAACAAAAGTCCATATAGTCAAAGCAATGGCATTCCCAGTAGTAATGTATGGCTGTGAGAGCTGGACCATAAGGAAGGCCGAGCGCAGAAGAATAGATGCTTTCGAGCTGTGCTGCTGGAGAAGACTCTTGAGAGTCCCTTGGACTGCAAGAAGATCAAATCAGTCAGCCCTAAGGGAAATCAACCCTGACTGTTCCCTGGAAAGTCAGATGCTGAAGCTCAAATACTTGGGATACCAAATGAGAAGGGCGCACTCTCTGGAGAAGATGCTCATTCTGGGAAAGACAGAAGGCAAAAGAAGAAGGGGATGGCAAAGGATGAGATGGCTGGACAGCATTACTGATGTAACTAACACGAATTTGAGCAGACTTCAGAGGATGGTGGAAGACAGGAGGGCCTGGCATGACTTGGTCCATGGGGTCACAAAGAGTCAGACTCAACCGTGCGACTGAATAACAACAACTGGAATTCCCAGAAATGCTGGGTCTCGTTGGGTCTCATTGCCAGAGCCACTTTGTGCATTACATTTTTTCATTGTGAGGTCTTAGATGCCAACACAACTATCTTTTATCCCACATCAGCATCTCACAGGCAGCAATGTCTTTCTTACCACTTGGAAGGGTGATAGATGACTACAAGATGGGGAGGGAGAAGGACCCCAGGATCCATGGCCTAGCTTTCGGTCATTTGGAGCAGCTCTGTGGCTACCCACTGCCCCAAACAATTCTGCACAGACGGGTATGCTCCTACACATCGTTACGTGAATGTGAACTTGATAGACTCTACCCAAACCAACAGAAAAGCGAAGGAGACATTTTACATGAAAATCTATTTTGTGTCTATAGAAAGAGCTGTGCATACACATGAGGTTAGGCTTGAAATCTGCTGGAAATACAGCTTCTTGTTCTTTTCCCATTTGGCATGCTATTTTGTATTTTTGTTTTGAGCTCAACTGAAGTTAACATGTCTGTTTGATCTTGCAACAACAATAACTTAAACTTATAGGAGGTTCTCTTCAAGCCAAAGCATTTTTGTTTGTTCTCCAGAATCCCTAATGATGCCAACATAGCTCCAGAAGAGAGGCCTGTAGTTAACCACAAAGCCAGTGGGAGCCAAGTAACAGACTGAGGTTCCCCCCCCCCTTCTTTTTTTCAAGGGTCTACTCTAGAAGGACCAGTAATTGCTGAACTTACCTTCACCCACTGTGGGGGACTTTCATTATGGCCAGGCTTATACCCACAGGTCAAACAAAAAGGAGAGGAAATGGAAATGCCAGAGGTGAAGGAACATCTCTGATCATACAAGCCACTTGGAAGTACGTTGTTCCCTCTCCAAAAAAACAAAAACAACCCCCTAATCCAGGGGTGGCCAACGGTAGCTCTCCAGATGTTTTTTGCCTACAACTTCTATCAGCCCCAGCCAGCATGGCCAATGGCTGGGGCTGATGGGAATTGTAGGCAAAAAAATCTGGAGAGCTACCGTTGGCCACCCCTGCCCTAATCCTAACAATATACTGACTTGCAACTTTATATAGATCTCAGTTATTTGGAATTCAAGAGTTTATTAAAAGTCTTTGTCATTTTAGCTCTTCTCTGCTTTAGATTCTGGTGCCATCTCTATGATCATTTAATTTAATTTCAGCTGTCTCCGTGAAGCTTAATTACATTCCAGTTAATCAAGGTCAACAATTGGTGGGCTGACCAGCTCTTCAACTGAAAATCAGTTTCTCTGTTAAGCATCTTTGCCAGCTTTACTAAACTAGATCCAGCTGTTCCACCAAGGAGGCCACCGATACTTCTGCCTCTACAAGTCTGTCACCATCTCAAATAGTTAGTGGCATCACTACCGTGGCTAGCCCTAATTGGTGCTCTTGTGGGTGATCTCTGCAGGGAATTCAGAGGTTGAGAAGGTCAGTCACTATTTTTCCTACACAAATATAATGCAAGCAAACCTGGCATCCCAAAAACATGCCAGTGTTGAAGGGTGGCTGTAAAAGAGTGGAAGAAAAGAGTTGCACTTACCTGTAACTGTTCTTCATTGACGTCGCCTGTGCAGACGTACATAGGGACTGCGCTTGCGCAGACCGGCCATGGGACATTTTTGTTCTAGCTCAAAAACTCCAAAGAGGGGCACCCCACTCCTTTCATAGCTGACACGTGTGTGGGATTCCCACCCAACGTGTCACATGCTTGTCAACAAGCGTCCTGTTTCACAGCACAACAGGCCCTGTGAGAGCTCACAGCAGGGCAGTAGGGAGGGATTGTGTGTCTGCACAGGAGATGTTGATGAACAACAGTTACAGGTAAGTGCAACTCTGTTTTCATCTTTCATCTCCTTGTGCAGCCCCACATTGGGACCATTAGCAAGGTACTCACCAGGGGAGAAGGAATCAGTCTCTTGCTGGAACAGAGCCTGTAGAATAGCCTTGTCCACCTCTGCTTCTTCCCTCACCTGAAGGTTCTCAGGTTCCTGCTTTGCAGATGTCCAGCAGGGGACCAAATTGATAGAACAAGGCAGGTGACCCCTATGCTTGGGGAGAGTATGCTTTCACATTGAGCAGACACGGCTCCTGGGATGCCATGTCTCAGGAACAGATGGCAGCAACTACCCATTGGGGCACAGCATGGGCTGAAGCAGCTTTGCCCTTCTTAGGGCCCCAATAACAAATAAATAGTGCTTTGTTTTTATGAAATGCTTTGGTTCTATCTATATAGTAAAGGAAGGCCCTCCTAACATCAAGGGTATGTCGGGGCCTTTCCGCTCTTCTGAGCTCATAACAAGGAAAAATACTGGGAGGACAATTTCCTGTCCTAGATGAAACTTGGAAGCTACCTTATGCAGGAAGTCCAGTCTCAGGTGTAATACAACCCGTTCACTGAATATCTTGGGGAAAGGCAGATCTGCGAAAAGGCGGATCAACCCTGAGTGCTGACAGTTTGACTGACTTTTCTGGCTTAGGTAACAGCTATAAAAAAGCTACCTTGCTTGAGAGTAAAGCTAAGGAGCAGGAGGCTAGAGCCTCAAAGGGTGGTTTCAGAAGTCTGCTAACACTAAGGGCAATGACCACTGTGGGACATTGCAGGGCACTGGACAGCCCCCTTAAAAAGAACTGAGCCAATTCATGAGCAACGACAGTACTCCCCTGAACCTCCTCATGCAAAACAGCAATGGCCACCAGGTGGGTCTTCACTGAAGCCACCGTTGTTCTAACAACAGGTATTCCAAACCCGATGATGAAGGGCAGGTAAAAAGGCAGACATTCAGGACTCAAATCAAGCCCACTTTCTGTCATAAGAATATCTGGTAGAAGGTTTACAGGCTTGAAGACAGATATCTTGTACCCCTTGGAATAAAGAATACCCTGTGATTGGAACCTCCATGCTGTCAAGTGTAGCTGTGCTACATTGTGGAGCAGGGCTTTTTGTCGTCGAAACCCTCCCAGCAGGAACTCATTTGCATATTAAGTCACACTCCCTGACACCAAGCCAGCCAGAACTGTGTTCCTGCTGAAAAAAATCCCTGTTGAAGGGCAACAATGGACCATGAATCAGCACATCTGGGGTGGGGGGTACAGTAGGTAGTCCATGCCACTAAGCATACAGCTCTGAGAACCAGATCTGGTGGGAGCTACTAGGATACCATCTGTCCAATCGGGCACCATCTTCCCTATAACTTTGTTCTGGCTGATACAGCCACGGCATGTCTGCCCACATTAATTTCCTTCTTCAAGAGTTTAATTGCCTCACACTGGATAAGCGTACCCTGGGACTGGAATTCATCAGACAATTTGTCCAGGTTACCAGGAAAGACTCTTCCAGAGGAAAAGTTGTTAACCTCCCACGATCACTTGATGATTTGCTATCTGAAAACTGGGAGTGAAGGAAGTATAAAGCTTTCTTCCCAGACCATCCAGACAGCTTTCTCCATTGATGGGGATGAATGCTGGCTGGGCTACTGGCATGCCTGCATGTCTTCTGTGACCAATGAAGATGGTAGTGGGTATGTGGACAGAAACTCACAAGAGTCCTGCTTTACTCTGCATGCATTTTTAATCTTACAAGGTGTGGCCTGATTGGAGACTGGTTTCTGCCTGATTGGAACCATGAGGTCAGAAAGACCCTCCAGGATTGGAAATGCAACTATCCCTGAAGCGTCAGAGTAGAGAGGACTCCAAATCCTGTTATTCAGGTGTTGTCTGAGGTGGAAGCATCAGTGTCAAGGGCTTTTGCCATTCTTAGCATTTGTTCTCCAGGCAGATGAAGGTCCTTCCTAGGAGATACTGGGGTTGGGTCACGTACAGTATCATCGGGTGACCAGTCCGAGGCACTCTCAGAACTATGATGAGATGCCGCAGAGACCTCCTTTTCAGGCTCATGGTAGAGGAACTGGAACGGAACGGAACCAGTGTGGGTTGTGAGCATCCATGTATCCCCACATACTCAGGTCACACCCCTCTAAAATTTAAGGGTGATGTCCAGCCCATCTATTTAAATAGGATGGCAACATATAGTTAAAAATGCTGAGGAGCCACCTGTCGACAAAGCAAGTGACGCGTTGGGCAAGAATCCTGTGCCTGTGTCAGCTGTGAAAGGGGCAGGGTGCCCCCTCATTGGAGTTTTTGAGCTAAAAAGAAAATGTCCTGCAGCTGGATACCAAACTGTAATATGTAACTGAACACATTTAATGTTCACCAACTTTCTTAAACTTTAGTACATCTTCTTGTAGTACTCCTCTTGCAACACATGGGAAGAAGAAGAAGATGATTATGACTGCAGATTTATACCTCACCCTTCTCTCTGAATCAAGAGATTCAGAATGGCTTACAATCTCCTATATCTTCTCACCCCACAAAAGACACCTGTTAGGTGGGTGGGGCTGAGAGGGCTCTCACAGAAGCTGCCCTTTCAAGGACAACTCCTGTGACAACTATGACTAGCCCAAGGCCATTCCAGCAGCTGCAAGTGGAGGAGTGGGGAATCAAACCCGGTTCTCTCAGATAAGAGTCTGCACACTTAACCACTACACCAAACTGGCTTTGTTGATTATCTGGCCTGTTGATTATCCATGGTTTCTATTTTGTTCCCATGTTTTCAGCTTCATCAAGTACAATCTCTGTCTTTGCACTGTTGCCCTCTGTGTTCAGTCACAGCCGCAATGCTTATTTCACTCACCGGGCTATTCATGCCATGGGGAGTAAGCGTGGGGTCTTATTTGACTGGTTATAATATGAGCAAAAGGTTTGAACAGGTTAACAATTTCTTCTTGCATCTTCTCTCTCAACCAGGTCTTTAGGAAAAAATCAGAGGGAATCCTCTGGGATTTTTTTCTCCTCCTCTCAGTCCAAGACTAAATTATGAATCCCAATGCAGCTGTACTGCCTGGAAGGAAAAGAGGCAGTCAGGGAGTGCTGCGCAGCCAATACCTGGCTTTAAACTAGATGGACAGTTTTACAGGCTGCTTATATGATTAACTCTGCTTAGGTTTTTTCCTGAATTCTAACACAGTTTTTGATTGCAGGCAGGCCAAAGACAACATTCTCGACAATGTCTCCAGTTGGGCATACCAGGGCATCCCTCCATTACCACACCTTTACCAGTGATTTTATGAAAATCCTTCATATTGTCACTGTTCTGGGTGGAAGCACAGAGTGGGGAAAAACAACTCAGCAACTGTCAATCTACCAAACATTTTATTTGGTATATATCCTGCTAAGACAGAGGTATAAGAACGGTTTCTTGTTCCATGGGGGGCAATACTGAATGTGTAGGGCACAGAAAGCAAGTTTATTCTCTCAGGGGATCTAGTGGCCATCACGCCTCTTTACAGAGTTTTGTTCATCTTTGATTTATGTGCCATCCACATCTCAGGCCACGAACTGCATTTTTCAATGTGTCATGCAAATCTAGTTCTTCTTATGACAATTACAGAACAGCAAAAGTCTGAATGTGCTAGCAGAAGAGCCAGGGCCAGCACCAAAGAGAAAAGAATGCTGGTATCCTGTCGACTAAATAAGTATGTTTGAAGGATATGTTCCGATATTAAGGAAGGAGTCTGTAGAAATCAACCAATAGGATGGAGGGGGAGGTACTATACCTATTTTAATACGTACACTCTGATTACAGCCCATGCTGGCGAGAAGAACCCGGCTGGTTTGCTGGAGAACTGTCTCCTTCCCTTTCCCCCAAATTAGATATTGGAGAGGCGAGGCGGGTTTTCCCCCAAGCATTCCTCACCGCCAACCCCTAATTGCTGCTTAACATTAAATATCGAAGTGAGGAAATGTCGGGCAAATGTTCTTGCTATGGGAACACACAGTCCCCTTTAATTACATTGTTTTTGTTTGGCTTTTTTTTTATTAGTTGTGCTGTGGGTTCCCCCCTCCTCTCCCTGACAGGCCGGAGAAGCGCAAGCTAAATATGGCTGGTTTTAAAGTCCACAGTGAAACCCGAATCTCGGCACCAGACTGACTGGAATCGGTGCAACCCGGGGTTATGAGGGACACATATTCCAACCCCTCTCTCCTGGTCTCACTCAGATCCACAGTGAAATAACAGCACTCTCTTCCCTTAGCAGGCTCCACTGGAAACTGTCTCTGGTCTAGCTATATACTTGCTGTATACTGCCAACCTACTCTACACACTTATCAATCTATCCAATGAAAGATCATCTGCTCGCAAGCACCCCTTTCTTTTAATTCCCTCCCCACACAACTGCAGATCCATCACCCTCCCAGTTAAGGTTGCAGCCTCCAGGTAGTGGCTGGAAATCTGGGATGACAACTGATCTCTAAGTGACGTAGCTCAGTTCCCCTGGAAAAGAGGCTGCTTCAGAAGGTGGACTCTATGGCATTATTCAGGGCCAGATTAAACCCTGTGGAGGCCCCTAGGCCGTCAAAATCTTGGGGGCCCCCTTGCAAATCATCTCAGAGTTGGAGCAGCTGCCCCACTGCCTGTGGCCCCTGCTGCAGCCTACAGGTCCCTTCTCAAAAGCCCCTTTGACAAAGCTGCGGGGAGAGGCAGAGAGAGGCAAACTTGGCAACAATGCCAGCAAAGAGCGGCTCAGTTGCTGGCTGCGCATGCAGGCTGGAAGGGCTGCAAGCAGGAGGGAAACTGGGGTGGGGGGGGACTAAAGGCATGGGGGCCCATAGGCCAGTGCCTACTTGGCCTAATTGTTAATCCGGCCCTGGCATTATTCCTCCCCTCCCCTCCCCAAACCTTGTCCTCCTCTCAGGCTCCACACCCCCAAATCTCCAGGTATTTCCCAACCCGGAGATGGCAATGCTACTCTGTTTTAATCTGGTTCAACGTCTCTGGTCCAACCCTCCCTTCCCCACATATATGTACATTCATGTGTGAGAGACAGCACTAGCAAGAACTGTGAGTGTAAAAGCATGCCAGAGGCCACTGGTAGGCTTTTAGATGTGGCTTATTTGGGTTGTTTGTTTTTGCACATGAAGTTTTATGATTGTATTGGGAATCAGTCCTAATTGAGGCTGCAGTCAGAATTACGCTACGTGGGTTATGTGTTTTATTCTGTTGGAGAAGCTTTAACTACACTATAATTAGCCTGCGGCATGTTTGATTTAAAAAAAAAAAATTCAAGGGGATGTGGTGCAAACCTAACTGAGGGATGACTCCAATTGACCCAAGACCACCTGATTGTTTAATCAAATTGTGTTTTTGCAGGGTGTGGGGGGGGGAGTTTTGTCTTCTGCAGGGCTGGGGAAGAGCTGCTCAAGGGAATTTTAAAAAGTATCATCTCTGCAATCTGCTAATGGAAAAGATTCAGACACACATATAACAAACCAGCAAAAGCGGCGAAAATAGCTCAATCAGACGAGCAGCAGACATTGTAAACCCTCAGGAAGCGCTTCAAGTCCTAATTTTAACTTTGTTATTAGCTCCAAAGCTCAAAGGCACCTGGATGCCACCAGCATCTAATCTGTAACTGCTGTTCTGTACACACATCTCATCAGGGCTTTTTTTTTAATATAGAAAAAGCCCAGCAGGAACTCATATGCATATTAGGCCACACCTTCTGATGTCACCATTATTCTGCACAGGGCTTTTTTCAAGAAAAAGCCCAGCAGGAACTCATTTGCATATTAGGCCACACCTCTCGACACAAAGCCAGCCAAAACTGTTCCTGTGCATTCCTGCTTTAAAAAAAACCCCAAAACCCTGCATCTCATAGAGCAGGGGTGGCCAAACTTGCTTAACTTAAGAGCCACATAGACTAAACATCAGATGTTTGAGAGCTGCAAGACATGAACGTCAGATGTTTGAAAGCAGGCAGCCAGGCAGGCAGGAAAACAGATGGGGAGCAACGTTCCCTTTAAGCTGTGAAATCTTGTGAGCAAAAATTCTGCTTTGTGAGCTACTGGCATTAAAGTTGTGAGCTACTGCATAAATTAGTTTGCTCTAGGGCCATTTTTCCTGAGCTGAGATAAAAATGTGTGACCTGGAGGCTAAAAAATTGTGAGCTAGCTCACACTAACTCAGCTTAGAGGAAACATTGATGGGGAGGGAGAGAGATGTGGGGGGAAAAGCAACTTTAAATGCATTCTGCAAGCCGCTGGCTGGCTTGGCTTGGAGAAGTAATTTAAAGAGAAAAATGATTTTTTAAGTCAGTAAAAGGGGCAGTTGAGTTTCAAGAACCACACAGTATGTCTGAAAGAGCCATATGTGGCTCCCGAGCCACAGTTTGGCCACTCCTGTCATAGAGCAACTGCCAATCAGATTGTGCCATACAGATTGTGTAGCTGAGTCTGTGCTATAGTGTCTCTACGTGGATGTGATTGAATTGCTCCAACCTTGGCAAAGGAGCTTGAGCAAAGGTGTTGGATTTGATGGTCTTTGAAATCTATGATTGTTTTACTCGCTGAAGTGCTTGTCTAAAGGAAGGAAAATCAGAATTCCAGTTTATGCCAATAATTCAAAGCCTCCTCAGTCAGCACCTCCCCCCAGCCACAATGCATGATATCTTGCTGTAGCAGTATTGAGGGGTATCCTCAGAAGACTGGTGAGAGTTATCTTAAAAATAAAAAGCAGGGAGACCAGATTTTAATGACCAATATGAAAGACAGAGGAAAGTTGTGGCACTTGTCACTGGCACCATCCAATAAGTGCCCATGATGTTTGTGCACCCAGATGACACTCTGCATCACACTGGGCCAGCCAATGGGCCACTATTTTCCATATGTGGTTTGGATGCTGGGAAAATGTGATACCTTTAAAATGGAAGAATGTCCTTAAGGGAAGATGTCTGTTTCCTGCAAATAAGGATCACCTAATGTTCAACAGGACAGCTAAATCAAAATTACATCTAGACCAGAATGAGAACACAGTTGAAGATTACTTCTCCAGCTGCTCTGGACAAATCCCTACACCTTAAATTCATGGATGTTCTATTTGGGCCTCTCAAAAGTAACGCTTTTCTGAGAATTATTAAAATTATGAGCTCTCTTTTAACCTCCTCTCCCCCACAAGACAGATAAATTTCTGGCCATCTCTGTTGCAGAGTAAACCATAATATGGGCCTTGCTGATTTCTAAAGCAGAAAATAAACAGAAAGAGCTCAAAGCATGAACAGATTTCTTAAACTCTCCTGACACTGTAATTATAAAGGATGCTGAGGAATTACATAGATTACAATCACAAGAGTAACTTTCTAAAAATTAAGGGGCTTTGGCATTATGCTGCATTGATCCATGTTCTTGGGTCTGTGCTACTTTTAAGATAAGGAACAACTTTAAGAGATAAGGGATATTGTTTAAAATAAGGGAAATCTGGGTGAGTGAGAGATACATATCTATTTTGCAGATTTTGTCACATAATTCACAGTTTCTAGAGTTTTTGTTCACAGTTTGTAGAAGATTCTTGCGACCTATAACTGCTGGAGTTCACAGTCATGAAAATCCAATCTTGTTTTGATTTTTTTTAAAGGAATCTTCAGTGCCTACTGATACTCTTGAAAATATAACTTGCAACGGGCACTGTTTATTTGATACATTTATATACCACCTAGTGCATTTAAGGTGGTTTGCAAGGAAAAACAACATCTACAATAACACAACCCAAAAGGGGTGCATAAAGAGAAGGCAGAAACAAGAAAGAACACTAGGGTGGGGTGGGGTAGAGGGATTAGCCCGCAATTTTAGCTGTTCTTACAATTTGAGGGGCTCGCATGGTTTCCAAACATGTGTTGTGAGAAACTCTGACTGTACTCTTCTGAAAGAAATTGAAGGGGGGGAAGGAGCTATTAAAGCAGGTTGTTGTACATGTTGCTGTGGTAACGGAAGCTTGCATGGAGCCAACAGCTTAATCTGAAAGTCGTCACAGCTTGAGAAAGGGGGCTGGAGGGGGGGAACAGTGAGGGGGCAGGCTGTGTTCTGGCTGCAGGCAGCCTGCCTGTGTCTCTGTTGCCAATTGTTGTACACTAGCACCCTAGCCTCCAGCTAAATTCAGGAGACATCCCCATAGATTTTAAAAAATTGTTGTTTCTCTTTCTCATTCCTTCCACTCCAAGCCATCCCTGACTGCCAATTCCATGTGGGCAAGCAAGCTGGAATGCACGTGTCTTGCTCGGGTACCACAAAGATACCTCCTCCGCCGACAACAAAGGGCAGGTTATGCCACCATTGCTTCTGTGCTGGGCAAGGCTGCTAGTTCACCTGGATCCTGACAAGAAAGGTCCCTTGGCTGTTCCAGACCAAAGAGGTTGTGCCCCCCATCATAGGCAATGACTCCCTCTCCTACGTGATGAGGCTGTTTTGACATTACTGCTGTGCCAACCCTCATCCTCCTGGGAAACACGGCTATTCTGAAATACCCCATCCTCAGGAGAAGCCGTTCACTTTCCTGTCCTACCTACCCTTGCAAGTTCCAGTAATGACGGAGCTTCAAGAACAGAATGGAGAAATTGCTGAATTACAAATTATTATAAAACTTGGAACAAACATCTCCCCAGGACTGAACAGGGATATTGGGGTTTATTTATTTATTACATTTGACTTATATCCCGCCCTTTCCGCAAGAGGACTCAGGGCAGCTCACAACATCATGTCAATACAATTAAACCAATAAAACATATAAAACCATAATTTACATATTTCAGTTTTTAAAAATCATTCTGTGGTGCTGCATCAGTACAATATAGGCGGCTTTGAATTTTCAAACAGCGATCACCAGCATTCTATGTGATGTCCGGTGGCAGCCCTCTTTCAGTTAAACATCTAAGGCCTGCTTAAATAATTCGGTCTTACAGGCCCTGTGGAACGCAGACAGATCCTGCAGGGCCCTTATGGCTTCCGGAAGAGTGTTCCAAAGTTCTGGTGCTGCCACCGAAAAAGCCCTAGATCTTGTCACACTTAACCTGGCTTCTTTTGGTCCAGGGGTGGACAGTACGTTTTTTGCCCCTGAACACAGTGCTCTCTGGGGAATATATGGAGAAAGGCGGTCCCGTAGATAGGCAGGTCCCTGACCATAAAGGGCTTTAAAGGTCAATACCAACACCTTGACGCGAACTCGGAACACAACAGGTAGCCAGTGCAGCTCTTTCAGCACCGGCTGAATGTGCTCCCATCGCGGCAGCCTCATTAACAGCCGTGCCGCAGCATTCTGCACTAGCTGTAGTCTCCGGGTTAGTGCCAAGGGTAGCCCCATGTAGAGAGCATTACAGTGATCTATTCTTGAGGTGACCGTAGCATGGATTACCATCGCTAAATCATTGTGCTCCAGGAAAGGAGCCAGCTGCCGCACCCGCCGAAGATGAAAAAGGCAGATCTAATAGTGGCTGCTACCTGGGCCTCCATTGTAAGGGAGGACTCAAGGAGCACACCTAAGCTCTTGACCTTAGGGGCCGGTATTAGTGGCACCCCGTCAAGAGTCGGCAGATGGATCTCTCCCCCTGGACCACCCCGACTCAGATACAGAACCTACGTCTTTGTCGGATTCAGTTTCAGCCAACTCAGTCTGAGCCAAGATGCAACGGCTTGTAGAGCCAGGTCTAGATTTTCCAGGGTACAGTCAGACTGGCCGCCCATCAATAGATAGAGCTGGGTGTCATCCACATATTAATGACAACCCAGTCCGTACCTCCTGACAATCTGGGCAAGGGGGCGCATGTAGATATTAAATAGCATCGGGGATAGGACCGCTCCCTGTGGCACCCCCACAGCTAAGAGAGTGCCTCTGGGATGCTTCCTCCCCTATCACCACCCTTTGTCCCCGATCTTGGAGAAAAGAGGTCAGCCACTGTAAGGCAGATCCCTGGATCCCCACATTGGCAAGGTGGCTAGTCAGTAGCTGATGGTCAACCGTATCAAAAGCGGCTGACAGATCTAATAACAACAGCACCGTTGAGCAGCCCCGATCCAGATGTCGCATGAGGTCATCTATGAGAGCGACCAGAACCGTCTTCATCCCGTGACCTGGCCGAAAGCCAGACTGGAATGGATCCATTACATATGCTAAGCCCAACCTCACTGAGTATAGTTAAATATCCATAGTATTCCAATGTATTTATCAGAATAACAGAATAACACTTTTTGTATCGACATATTCAAATAAGGGATATTGGCTGTTATATATAATGAGATAAACAGCCAAAAAGAAGACATTAAAATATAGTGAAAATGGGTTAAGTATATACTTAACCCCATTTTCACTATATTTTAATGTCTTCTTTTTTCACTAATGGCAAACTAGAATGATGTTGATATATGTATAGAATGATGTTAAAAAGTAAATTAGGTGGACAAGAACATCACTAGGAAATACGTCCTTTTGTTTTACCTAGACTTGTAGCAAAAGCAGTTAACAGGTGACTTTTATTACCTTTTATTGGTTTCCCATGCAAATGCTATAGAGACCAAATAGTCTTCCAATTTATTACACTATTTTGCCATATGACCCTAACTTTGTATCAATTTACACTCTTACTCCACCAGCTATATGTATTCAGCTCATGTCACTGTACCCCATCCCCTCATCTGAAGAAGTCTGCATGCATATGAAAGCTTGCATTCTGAATAAAACTTTGTTGGTCTTAAAGGTGCAACTTGACTCCTACTCTGACCATCTTGCAAGTTCTCCTTCTCTCCCTGGGTGTGTGCATGTATGTGTGGGAGAGAGAAAAGCCAGCTTGGAAAGGAGCATGCATCCCCCTCACTCCATTTCATTTTTTATTACAACCCTGGCTTCTGGACTCCCAGGAGTGTTGTGAGTGCCATAACCTCCCCTATCTTGGACATCTCCCGAAACGCCTGCGAGCCAACACATTCAAACTACGGGAAGGAGTAATTCTGCTCTGTTTTCCACCTACTTTCCCCCCTTCTAGTGTATGAAGGATCCTGTCAATGTAATCAGACCCAAGTGTAAAATTTGCAGTCAGATGATAGGATCCTACCAAAAGGTGAGAGACTGAGCAGGGAGGGAGGGGTGAGTAGGTCCATCGGAGCCTAATTTCTCAGCGGCAAGGAGGGATGCGATGCCTCTTAATGCCCGCAGTGAATCATTACACCTCCAAGAGCGGTTACTTTTTACACTCAATGTCCTGCAGGAAACAGGGACCCGAACAACAGGGAAAGGGGGGGGGGGAAACAACCCTGTAATTATTTCGCACTGTCATTGATCAACTAAATACCAAGTGTGTTTAGTACACAGTCTTTGCTGGAACAAACGTTACAAGCATATAAGTAAGAACTGGGAAAAGAAGGGCGGAGAAATCATTATGAGCCCAACAGCTCAATGGTCCAAAGGCAGTATCTCTTCTGTTTCCAGACAAATGCTGGCAGAAGTCCTTGCTCATTATTTTGCACCCAGAAAAGCTTGGCCACTTTTCACAGTGTCCTGATTCTTCTCACTCGCACTCCTTTCAGACTTGGCCTTGTCCAAAGCCATCTTGAAAAGGCCAGCCTTGCTTAGATTTGAGGATACTTTCATCCACAAGGCTGTATACAAACTGCCCTTCAGAGTCCTCTGGAAAGCCTACAGAGGAAAGGAAAGGTATTGATTGGACCAGGGAAGTCAAACTCATTTGCTATGAGGGCCAGATCTGACATAAATGAAACCTTGTCGGGCTGGGCCATGTGTGTCATAAAATGTAATGCCAGGTAGCAAAGAGATAAAGTTTATAAAGGGTAAAGAAAAACACAATTTTTTTTAAAAAAAGATTAAAATAACGGTGCTTTCTTTGTATCTCACTTGTGCAATCCATAGAACGATGCAAAGGAAACTCTGTCTCTTCCTTCGTTCCCCAGGGGACCAGGAGGGGGAGGATCCTCAGCCAACAGAAGGAAGAGAGGCTTGGCTCAGTAGCTCTGCTTTGTGATTGAGAGAGCCTGGCAAAGTAAGCTCTCCCTCCCTCTCTTCCTCCACAAGGGAGGACCCTCAGCCAGTGAAGAAAATAGAGGCTTTGCTCTGCAGCTCCTGCGCGATTGAGCAAGCCTGACAAAACAAGCTGTGATGCAGAAGGAAGCAAGAGAGAGGGAGAAGGAAGCAGATGATAGCCATTTGCTCAGGGGCCTGATAGGAGCCCTCTAGGGGCCTCATTCAGCCCCTGGGTCACATGTTTGACACCCCTGGATTGGACACTATTGTCAGGAAAGGCAGGTTGGAGGAGGAAGTTTCCCGACGAGTGAGAACAAAGCAAGATCTATGTTGTACTATGCCAATTAAGGTGTATGATATGGTAAGGCAAGAGGAGAGATTTCTGAAGGGGGGCCAAAAACTGGGAGAGCATGCATGGCCAGGGGCAGCACAGAAAATTACAGAACAGCAGAGTTACCCACCGGAATTATGCCAGAGGGGCTTGCAGGGCAAGGAAGACATTCTGTTAAAATCTGCAGACGAGCAAAGTCACAAGCTGGGAGAAAGGGGAAGGAGGCAGGGGGAGGAAGGGGAATTCTTGAACCACCAGCTATTCCAGCTGGGAGGAAAATGCCTTTGAGACCTTGTATGCAATGAGTTATTGGATCCAAAGTATGAAACTAAAGCCAACACGCTGCTCCTCTCCAAGAGAAGTGAAATATACCTCACAACAACCATTAAATCATAGAGCATAACAGGAAGGAAGAAGAAAACCTCATCTCAATGCAGGAGCCTACATGGGGCTGCTTTCTCTTCCTTTCTTACCACTCCTTAAATCGCGCTTCTGATTCCTGTATACAGGCTTTGAGGGTGAGCACATGTGCAACTTTATGCAGCAAAGCTCTTAATGCTGTTTAATGGAAACAAAACCTAAAAGACAGTAAGGTTTGTTATGAACACTAGCGCTTTTAGCTGCTACAGAAGAAGCTTTAGGTGGTTTCATTACCTTTGCGCCACTTTGCTAGGAAAAGAATTCTGTGCAACTCAGGTTTGCGTAACCCCTCTGGCAATAGAAGGTGACCTAGCAGGAAGATAGGTTTTGAAGGGTCTAGCTTCAATTAGGAAAGCAACTAATAACTGTTTTTTTCCCATAATTATGGAGAAAATATCAGTTAGGTGCTATGTTCCCTCTAAGCTGCAGAGTTTTATGAGCAAAAGTTCTACCTTGTGAGCTACTGTCATTGAAGTTGTGAGCTACTGGCATTAAAGTTGTGAGCTACTGCATACATTAGTGTGCTGTGGGGGTCATCCTTCCTGAGCTAAGACAAAAATGTATGAGCTGGAGGCTAAAAACCTGTGAGCTAGCTCACACTAACTCAGCTTAGAGGGAGCACTGGTCAGGTGAGATGACAGCAATCAAAGTGCACTGAAAGTAACAGATTACTTGCATTGAGAAGATGAAGATATTGGATTTATATCCCACCCTATACTCTAAATCTCAGAGCAGTCACAATCTCCTTTACCTCCCCCCCAACAACAGACACCCTGTGAGGTAGGTGGGGCTGAGAGACCTCTTACAGCAGCTGCCCTTTCAAGGACAACTCTGCGAGAGCTATGACTGACCCAAGGCCATTCTAGCAGCTGCAAGTGGAGGAGTGGGGAATCAAACCCAGTTCTCCCAAATAAGAGTCCGTGAACTTAACCACTACACCAAACTGGCTCAGAGAGAGAATTCCTTTGGGAACTCCCACAATGGGGTTTTCTCTCTCTCATCAGGGTGGAACTTCTGTTGCCAGGAACAGCAAGGCGACATTGTGTAACTTATAACCCCGCTGCTTATTTTCATAAATGATGATTACATGTTTCTGTTTTCTTAATGACAAGTGAATCCCAGAACGGACTTCAGCATCCAAACACTGTGGACCTGGAAAATATTCGCCTTCAAAAATAGTCACTATTTTGAGCTGTTATTTTCCCAGATGGCCCATTTTCTCCTGCTTGAGTCAGACGGCCAACAAAAGAGAATATCATTTGCTTCTGAAACAAACAAAGAAATTGTTAAATGCTGGTCTCACTGCTTATCTGCTGTCGTTTGACAGGTAGAAATTACTGCTCGGGTTGCAGAAAGTGACGGAGTGGGCTACGGTGAAGGAAATTGCTTTCAGAGATGCTTAAAAGCTATTGGGCATTTTGAATGGTTTCGAAATGTTAAAATATGCAGTTTGCCACCCTGGAAAAAGAAAATGTAGTCCGATACAAAGAAACAATGAAACCACAGGTGGGTATAGAGTTACAAGGTTTTATGCTTTAGCCCGAAGAATGGACATCATGTGCCTCCCCTGCAAGAGAACTGTTCCTTTGAACCCTGTTTTTATTAAGGTGGATTCATCAGTATTCAACTAATTCAGTGGATTAATTATTATTCAACTAATTCAGTACCCTTCCTAATTGCTGGACATCATAATCCCATAAAAGAGAGAGAATCTATTTTATTTAAAGCTTCTGTTATCCTTCTGTGTCTGAAGACTGCCAAAGTGATATACAGTAAAATGGGAAAGGGTGTTAGTTAATTCAGCAGAACAAAGTTTTAGTCCAGTGGCACCTTTAAGACCAAGAAAGTTTTATTCAAGTATAAGCTTGAGTGCCAGAGTTTGGTGTAGTAGTTAAGTGTGCGGACTCTTATCTTGGAGAACTGGATTTGAATCCCCACGCCTTCACTTGCAGCTGCTGGAATGCCCTTGGGTTAGCCATAGTTATAGCAGGAGTAGTTCTTGAAAGGGCAGCTTCTGGGAGAGCCCTCTCAGTCCCACTGACTTCACAGGGTGTCTGTTGTGCGGGGGAAGAAGATATAAGGAGATTGTAAGCCGTTCTGAGTCTCTGATTCAGAGAGAAGGGCAGGGTATATATATTCTTCTTCTTCGTGTGCATGCACATTTCTTTCGATACAGCCCGTATCTGAAAAAAATGTGCATGAGCATGAAAGCTTATGCCTTGAATAAAGCTTTGTTGGTACCGGCAGACTTGAACTTTGTTCAGATACTTCAGACCAGCACGGCTACCCGCTAGCCGCCTGAATCTAAGTTAATGCAGTGCAAGTGATGTTGACAGCGTCTCCCTCAATTCAAACTACTAAAATGATTACAAGAAATCTATAGTTAGTTGCTCGGGGGGATCTTGATCAAATTCATTTCTCCAGTATTGTGTGGTGGTTAGAACACTGGGCTATGTGGAATTATGTGGAATTCACTGCCACAGGAGGTGGTAGCGGCAACAAGCATTGCCAGCTTCAAGAGGGAATTGCATAAGCATATGGCGTAGAGATCCATCAGTGGGTATTAGCCACAGCGTACTGTTGGAACTCTCTGTCTGGAGCAAGTGATGCTCTGTATTCTTGGTGCTTAGGAGGGGCAACAGTGTGAGGACTTCTGGCCCACTGATGGCACCTGGGTTTTTTGGTCACTGTGTGACACAGAGTGTTGGACTGGATGGGTCATTGGCCTAATCCAACATGGCTTCTCTTATGTTCTTATGTTCTCTTATGTTCTTATGCTAGGATCTGAGAGATCCAGATAAAACCTGCACTCTCCTATAAACTCATGGAGTGACCTTGGGTCAACCACTCTGTCTCAGCCTGAGCTACTGCACAAGATGGTTACTGTGAGGATAAAATGGCGGACAGGAGGCTAATGTACACTGCCTTGACGTGCTAAATAAATCAAAGCACAGACAGCTTCAAGCGGGGATTGGAGAACCATATGGAGCAGACGTCCATCAGTGGCTATAGCCACAGTGTATTGATGGAACTCTGTCTGGGGAAGTGATGCTCTGTATTCTTAGTGCTTGGGGGGGCAACAGTGGGAGGGCTTCTAGTGTCCTGGCCCACTAATGGACCTCCTGATGACACCTGGGCTTACTCCCAGGAAAGTATCTCTAGGACTGCAGTGCCTGCATACATTTCCAGGGCTTGAGATTCCTTCAGAGGGGTAGGGAGCTGCAAAAAGTCACACTTTTAAGACCCGCCACCACTACTACCATCCCCCTACAAAGTGGCCTTCTTTCATTAGCAAGAGCCACACAGGACTGAGCCATGTCATTGACAGAGACCAAGATTGTGGAGGGACATTTTGGTTTTCCTTTGCTCATCCCATATAGATATCAGCACCAGGTAAATGGGAGAGGGGAGAAGCACTTTGAGGCAGAGGGCCAGATGCGGTCATCTGAATTCACTCTCTGAAGAGTGCCCAAGCTGTTTGCAATTTAAAGAATCAGACGCTCTTTCGGCACATCTGATCTTCACAGGGTGCTTCATCTTGTGCCAGTACTTATTACTGCATGCAGCGAGCAGGCCAGGTGTGAGGCAGGAACAAACTACGCCGGCGATACAGCCAACTTCCTGTGGTGTCTCTGGAACAGGCAAGGGATGCAGACATGCATTATGCAGATATGCAAATATTAGAGCCCCTGATGCCATGTTTTAAAATGGATGAAAGAAAACAGGTTCAGGAAAAGGCTGCAATTAAAGCAGAGGTAAGGGTAGAGGCGGTGCTTAACTTTCCCCTGCTTCAAGTAACTCCTTCCCCAAACTTTATTTCAAAAGTCAGAACAGAAGCTGTTGTTCTGATGCAGACTTTCCTCATACAAATGCCTGTAAATGCAGGAAACATGGAACTCTGTCTTCATTCCAAATGCTTTACTTAATAAGAGCTGCTTCTGTTTGCAACCTCTAAGCTTCCTGCTTTTCCCTGCATTACTCCGATACCACCACCCAAAAACATATCTTCCAGTACCGCAGGGCTATGCCAAGTGATTGTCCCGATGTTAAGAGGGTGAACTGAGTTGACAACCCTACAATTACTCAATAAATTGCACTGAGCTGTGGGACACATCGGTGTATTTATGACCAGACAAATAAAAGATGCCTCCCCCTGGACTCTTGGTTCAATATTTTGACTTTGGTACTGTTCTGCTCCTGGTATGCTAAATTTCAAGGCCATACAAAAATGACATGAAGCCAAGACCCTTTTAAAAATACAAGTTCAGGGTGGTTTGGGTTTTGTTTGGTTTTCAGAAGCTAGACTTGGGGAAGATGGGAAACCCATGCATACCTATGAATCAGGAGCTTTTCCTTTCAGTTCACCCCAGACGTTTCTGTGCAAGGGAAGCCGAGATTCAGCCTTTTCCAATCCTCAGTGTGTTACCAAGCTTTCAGGATTGAGCCCTGCTGTTTGTTTAGCTTTTTTGCGAGCTCTGGCTTCATGGCGCAGTATCGCATGCTTCGGCAGACCACAAGGACAGTGTCAAAGCTCAGCTCCATACAGTTAATTCAATAAGTCACAGATACCATTACTTCATAAGGCAGAGAGACTCCAAAGTTATTAGGGGAATTGTGGAAAAGGGAGGGAGGAAATGGAGAAGGAAGGCGGAGTGGGCTGGGCTGGGGGGGGGGGTAGAACAGCAACAAGCAGAAGAACAAAACATCCCATAAATCACGCAAAGCTGCTCAAATACCAGAACAAATGACCCCATATCTTGGCCATTGTTCCCAAGCAATGGCTTAATGCCCCCTCCCCTCCCCGGTCAAAATAAAATGCCTTTGGTTGAATTTCAACCCTCTTCAGGGCTTGGGAGGCCATGCGGAATGTGACCATTACTTCGAGAGCTGTGCGAGGAATACCAAGGGAGATGTCCGACATTTACACCACGGGCAGCCTGGATTTGTATAGGCGCCCCAGCGCTTAGGACTTTCAGTTCCTATTAAGGTAAACCAGAATCCCAGGTGAGCTGACTTTGAAAATCATAGCTGATGTCAAACCCTGTACAGTTGTCAGATATTCAACACAAATGACATCCTGTACCCCAGAGGCACAACAATTTAAGTGTGTCTCCTACTTATTATTTTTTCCTTTTTTTTCTGACCTCTCTTGTGGGCTGAGAGAGAGAGTACCTTTCCGCACAATTGAGGTTCAGTAGAACAAATGCCGTTTTCACCCATTTGTCACACACAGTCTAGACATCTCCCCTTGAGGCTATGCTCCTGTTATGGATGCATGGCATGTTTCCAGATCTGGATGTACCACATTCAGCACGTGGAAAAACGCAATACGCCTCTTCGTCTGCTGCTTTTTGGGATTTCAGTGTGGTGAAGCAACGGGGCTCTCGTGCTCCTATCGGTTACTGCCTGCAGTACCAATGCTATTATGGTACTTTTAACTTATACCTTGCTTTTTTGACACCCAGGCGTGCTGGAGCAGCTAACAACATGTTTGGAAAGAATACAATTTCAAAAGCAATAACCAACTGACGTTTGAAAAGCAGGAGACTGCCTTAGCTCTTAACTGCCTGGCCAATGTGTGCATTCAAGGAAAAGAAGCAGTGGATAATCCTTCAGAGGGGCAGTTCAAAAGAGAGTAACCAGACCCGGGTCAACCTGCATGCTTTGCAGCATTATAGGAATTTGAACCCAAGTCTCCCAGATACTAGTCTGTGCCACATTGGCACCATACCATGCAGCTGGAGGAAGAGTACAAGAGAACCACTTTGTATGGGTCTTCAGAAAACGCAATACATTATTACAATACATTGAAAGCCAGTTTGGTGTAGTGGTTAAGTGCGCAGACTCTTATCTGGGAGAACCGGGTTTGATTCCCCACTCCTCCGCTTGCACCTGCTGAAATGGCCTTGAGACAGCCATACCTCTCATAGGAGTTGTCCTTGAAAGGGCAGCTGCTGTAAGAGCTCTCTTAGCCCCACCTACCTCACAAGGTGTCTGTTGTGGGGGAAGAAGGTAAAGGAGATTGTGACCGCTCTGAGACTCAGAGTACAGGGCAGGATATAAATCCAAAAATCCAATAACCACTTTGTATGGGTCTTCAGAAAAAGCAATACTTTATTGCTGCTCTCTCGCTCTCTCTTTGTTCGGAAAGAGAGGAGTGTGTGACCCCTGAGTGAAACAGCATATTCACCATCTCCCAGCTCAACCAGCCAGTCATAGAATCATAGAGTTGAAAGGGATCTCCAGGGTCATCTAGTCCAACCCCCTCCATGGAACTCAATCTTACCCTCCATGGAACTTGCTGCATGGAACTCAGTCTTACCCAGACTGAGTGTCAGCTTGAGTACTCTCTCCATTCAGGGCCTGATGGACCTCAAGGCAGGCGTTCAGAAGTGTCACCACGCTACTAGGATTCGATACATGGAAACGGAAGAACTGAGTGCAGCTGCCTCAGCGTATTGAATTCCTCTCACTCCGAGCCTTGGGAAACCTCGCCTTGTGGTTAGGCAGAGATTGCAAATAGGATTAGGCAAAGAGCTTGTGGGAGAGGCAAAGAACCCTCCACAATTCCAGAGCAGTAGCTGTGTTGCGGCAGACCCTCATCTCTTCTCTTGCTCCTCAGTTGAGCCTGTGCCATTCATGATCTCACTATATCCCATCCTCCACGGGCTGCCGGGCAGCCAGAACCCCAGAACACCAGATCCAGCCAGGCTCTCCACATATAAAATGATGCAGGCATCGCTTTGGTGCCTCAGCTTTCTTCCACCCTGGAATTCAAAGCCGCACACATAGAACTGCCCATCCAGGCTGTTATGTCTTGCATTTCAGTCTTGATGTTACAACACAACGAACGCTACAGAGGCGACCAGTGGAAGCCCACTGGTCCCCAGATGTAGCTCGCTAATACGCCCTGCCAATCAAGATCTGTGGCAGGAAGTTTAACTGGCTAGGATTGGACCTGGCCAGACGGAGGGTTGTTCTGGGGTATGTATATAACCAGGGCCTGGCCCACGTTTCTCCCTCTTGTGATGTACTCGCCAATAAAGTATGTTGCCTTCAACACGTCTCGTCACGCAGTACATTACAGTGGCGACGAAGGTGGGATCCTAGCCAGGTAACTCCCCAAGCGGGAATTCGCTGACCTGGCCAGAGACGAGGAAGACATGCAGTCTAGGGAGACTGAAGCGCCTGCCATCCCACCACCATGGCTAACCCGAGTGTGACGACGGGCCACCTTTCAGAGTTCGAACCCGCCAACCCCAATAGGTGGGAGACCTACACAGAGTGGGTCGACTGCTACCTATGAGCGAACATGATCACGGACTACAGCCGCAAGAGAGATGTTCTCCTGAGTGTCTGTGGGGAGGCCACATTTGAGATCGCAAAGGGTCTCTTGGCCCACATGAAGATCACGGAGAAAACATATGAGGAGATAGTCAGACTCCTGACCGGGCACTTCTTGCCCCAGCCCTCCATCATCGCCTGCCAATTTCTCTTCCACAAGAGGGATCAAGGGCCGGGAGAGACGGCCACAGTCTACCTGGCAGCCCTCCACCAACTTGCGGGGAACTGCAACTTCGACAAGCTGGATGAAGCCCTGAGGGATCGATTCATCTGGGGCCTCCGAGACAAAAGACTGCAGCAAAAGCTCTTCGCAAAGGAGGAGCTCACCCTTCAACTTGCCTTCAATGAAGCCACCGCGTTCGAGAGAGCCACCAAAGCTTTCCACAACCCGCGAGCAGAAGCCGTCCACCAAGAGGAGATGGCGCTGGGCAACCCAGAGGAGGCGGAGGCACACCAGCTCCATCACCAACCAGGAATGGGGCCAAGAGCGACCATTTGGCCACGAGCGACCGAGAGACCAGCCAACACCAAGTGCGCCAGCTGTGGGGATCCACACGAGCGATGGGACTGCCCACATCGCAACGTAGACTGCAGGAACTGTGGAAGAGTGGGCCACATAGCATGGGCTTGCCGGGACAAGGCCACCTGCAGATGCCAGTCCACCAACCATGACTCGACCGAGGACTACTCGACCACATTGACTAGCCTACAGGTACTGAACTTGCCCCTCAACACCCCCAATAAGGTCAGGGTGTTAGTCCTAATAGAGGGCACTCCATGCCTAATGGAGCTGGACTCGGGCTCCTCCATCTCGGAGGAGTCTCTAAGAAAACTATGCCCCCGTGGCCAGCCCAGGCTGCGACTGGCTTTCATACTGCGGGACTTCCAAAAAACCCCGTACAGATTTTGGGTTGGGCCACTGTTAGGGTAGAGTTTAAGAAATTTAGGGGCAAACTGGAAATACTTGTGGTCAAATGCCAGCTCACCACATTACTGGGGCTGGCCTGGTTTCGACCACTTGGTATTCAGAGGGATGGTGGCTCAGTGGTAGAGCATCTGCTTGGGAAGCAGAAGGTCCCAGGTTCAATCCCTGGCATCTCCAAAAAAGGGTCCAGGCAAATAGGTGTGAAAAACCTCAGCTTGAGACCCTGGAGAGCCGCTGCCAGTCTGAGAAGACAATACTGACTTTGATGGACCAAGGGTCTGATTCAGTATAAGGCAGCTTCATATGTTCAGATAGTGGGTGTGCAGCAGCTGCGAATGCAAAATTTCGAGCATGTATGCTGGGGATTTCTGGAAATGTTTGATGGGTCCCTAGGGTGCTACAAAGGGCCTCCCATCACCTTACCCCTCGATCCCCACGTGAGACCGATAAGACTAAAGGCTAGGCGAGTTCCATTCGCTCTTAAGCCAAAAATTAAAGCAGAGCTAGACCGCCTCACAGCCCAGGGAGTGCTAGAACCGGTTTCCTACGCTGCATGGGAAACACCTATAGTCACTCCAGTGAAGCCTAATGGAGATGTGCGCATCTGCGCAGACTATAAGTGCACAATAAATAAGGCACTTCAGGACAATCCATACCCCGTTCCGGTGGTCAGCCACGTACTGGCAGCACTAGCGGGCTCTAAGGTTTTTGGGAAACTGGACTTGTCCCAGGCATACCAGCAACTCCCGGAGGATGCCAAGACAGCAGAAGCCCAGACCATTATGACCCACAGGGGAGCTTTTCGGGTGCGGCGGTTGCAATTTGGGGTTAGTGTGGCTCCGGGGATTTTTCAGAGCATAATGGATTCTCTTCTCAAAGGGATCCCCGGGGTGCAACCATTTTTCGACGACGTTTTGATCGCCGCCCCAGACGCTGAGGAGTTCAGCAGCCATCTGCGTGAGGTACTCTGCTGTTTTCAGGCGGTGGGACTGAACGTAAAGTGGGAGAAGTGCTCCCTCGGGGTGTCGAGGGTGGAGTTCATGGGGTTTGCAGTAGACGCCGCGGGCATCCACCCGATGGCCGAAAGACCAGGGCTATTGTCCATGTCCCGGCCCCCACGTGCAAGATGGAGTTACAAAGTTTCTTGGGATTATTAAATTTCTATCATTCATTTTTGCCCCACAAAGCGGCCATCGTAGAACCCCTTCATAGGCTCCTAGATAAAAACGCTCTGTGGGTCTGGGTAAAGAAGTAGGCCGCCGCTTTTCAGGCAGTCAACGACCTACTAGTTTCCAATGATGTGCTCCACCATTTTGACTAATCCTTACCAGTGATTCTGGCTTGCGATGCTTCCCCGTACGGGGCGGGCGCCGTCCTGGGGCACCAACTCCTGGACGAGACGGAGGTTCTCGTAGCCTATTTTCGAGTACCTGACCCCTGCCGAGCGCAATTATGCCCAGATAGACAAGGAGGCCTTGGCGATCGTGGCGGGTGTGCAAAAATTCAACTATTATCTGTACAGTAGGCGTTTCACGATCACCACAGACCATAAGACACTACTGGGCCTCCTCGTCCCAGACCGCCAGACGCTGCAAATTCTGTCACAGTGCGTCCTGCGGTGGAATCAGTTCCTCAATTCATACACATATGCCCTGGTCCACTGCCCTGGCAAAGCTATGGGACACGCTGACGCCCTCAGCTGCCTGCCGCTGCCCTCTATGGACCCGGCCCCGGCCCACCATGTGATGCTGATAGAGACTCTACCAGAGAGGCCCCTCCACGCTGCCAAGGTAGCTAAGGCTACGGGTAGAGACCGCATCCTCGCCCATGTTTTAGACTGGGTGGGAAGGGGATGGCCTGCGGGCAAACAGGACGCAGAATTCAGGGCATTCGCATCACGCAGAAAAGAACTGTCCATGCACAAGGGGTGCTTTCTCTGGGGAAGCAGGGTGGTGGTTTCCCCCCCCCCATTGCGGAAACAAGTGCTTGAAGCCCTACACGAAACACATCCAGGAATAGTGCGGATGAAGGCCCTGGCATGTAGCTATGTATGGTGGCCGGGAACGGACGAAGAGATTGAAGGGTGGGTTCGAAGGTGCCAACCCTGCCAAGAGTCCCGGCCTGATCCGCCCAGTGCCCCTGTCCACCGCTGGGAGTCCAATAGGAGGCCGTGGTCCCGGTTACACCTAGACTTTGCGAGGCCATACCAGGGCCAAATATTCTTTATTCTTGTAAATGCATATACCAAGTGGTTGGAAGTTATTCCCGTAGCTTCAACCTCCATTGTGGCGGTGGTCAGAGCCTTGCGTAGGGTCTTTTGCATGCATGGGATTCCCGATACCGTCATGGACAATGGGACCACTTTCACCTCCCGGGAATTCTGGGAGTTCTTGAATAGATACCTCATACAGCACATTCGATCCACCCCCTTCCATCTGGCCACCAACGGCCAAGCAGAGTGCATGGTCTGCACCACTAGAGGCCCTAGGGCACATTGTACAGGGAGATTGGGACCACCACGTGGCAGCCTTCCTATTTGATAACAGAATCACCCACAACCCCATCACCGGGTTAAGCCCTGCCGAGTTACTGATGGGGAGGAAGTTGATCACGAGGCTAGACAGGTTGCATCCTGACCGGGCCACGGACCTCCGCAGTTCCCCCAAAACTAGGGAAGCCGCTAGGGGGTTCTTTCCAGGGGATCCGGTGTATGCTAAGAACTTTGCAAGCAGCCCGGAATGGTTAGCTGCCCGGTTGCTGAGGGTGACCGGGTCCCGCTCCAACGAGGTCTCGTCAGAGGGGGGCCAGATCCTAAGGAGGCATATCGACCAGCTGCGCCACCGCACTCTGCCACAGGAACCGACAGCAATCGGGGAAGGGGGGAGCGGGGGAGAACTGACAGCAACACCCCTGGAAGCTACCCAGCCCATGCCAGCCGCACCGACTATACGGGCGGAAGAGCACCACAGCGGTGGAAGCGACCCCCCCTCAGAGAGGGGATTCCGGAAGAACAGCAAGTGGCGGACAGTGCTCTTCCAGCATCACCCCAAAACGAGGAGCCAGCAACGGCGGCTGCTCCAACTCCCCAAATAACCCCGAGGAGGTCGACCAGGGAACGCAGGGCGCCAGCCTACTTGAAAGACTTTGTGTCCTGAACTAGGGGCAGGAGGAGTGTTATGTCTTGCATTTTAGTCTTGATGTTACAACACAACGAACGCTACAGAGGCGACCAGTGGAAGCCCACTGGTCCCCGTATGTAGCTCGCTAATACGCCCCGCCGATCAAGATATGTGGCGGGAATTGGACCTGGCCAGACGGAGGGTCGTTCCGGGGTATGTATATAACCGGGGCCCGGCCCGCGTTTTTCCTCTTGTGATGTACTCGCCAATAAAGTATGTTGCCTTCAACACGTCTCGTCACTCAGTACATTACACAGGCCCAGACCCACTTAGCTCGGACAATGTTGCTGAGTCATGGGCCTTTCAACCATCATCTGGGATGGAAGCGGGGGCTGCATCATGAAAAGGGGTAGAATTCTAGCAGGAGCTCCTTTGCATATTAGGCCACACCCCCTGATTTAGCCAATCCTCCAAGAGCTTGCAAGGCTCTTTTTTGTAAGCTCTTGGAGGACTGGCTACATCAGGGGTGTGTGGCCTAATATGCAAAGGAGCTTCTGCTAGAATTCCACCCCGATCATGAGGATGTCAAAGGCGTTGCTCAACAGAAACCTTTGAACTCTGGGCAACTGCATTCTCCATAGCACAGCTTTTTGTAAAATATTTTTATGTTTGCCTCTATCTTGGCACCTCAAGGCGGGTAACAGCAATAAATGTAAGACCCATTCATACCGGGTACAATAAAACATTAAGAACATTACACAAAAAATACGTTAAAACTACATTAAACTACTTTGAGCAGCAATCAGTAGGGGGAGCTGAGTTATGGTTAGCAACAATACCTTGCATTCATCTTTCACTGGCCTTGTCTCCCTCCTCTTCGTCTCAGCATATTCAACCCCCACCCCCACACAAAAGTTTTGCAATGCAGATTGTAATCTCTGTGAAGATAAAGACCTGTCTTTTTGTTTATGGAACTCTACAAAAGTGTGCAAACTGATGGTGATAACATTAAAAAAAAATAACATTTCATTACGCCATACGCTCGTTCCTGGCAAGGGCTCCAGAGCTCAGGAATCAGAGCTAGGAATCCCATCAGAGCTAGGAATCGCAGCAAGACGTGTAAACTGGTTCTGCAGAAAAGAATATTTTCCTTGCAGAGGGAGGATTGTAAAGACAGAGGGGGGGAAAGGCCACCCAACCAGATTGTGCCTTATATCAGACATATATCAACGATGACAAATGTTCTTGACTTTGTAGATTCAGTGGAGGATTATGCTTTGTTTGTTGGCTCCTTAATAGCAGAGAAAGATGAATTTGTTCCACAGGCCTAGTCGGTGCTTTCCTTTTTGTGTTGGCAGGTACAAGGATGTGAGAGGTATAATGGAGATGAACAGCACTGACAAATGATATATATTGGTACAGGTGGATTTCATTACCGAGGCTGCACCCACAGCAGGCAACCTGGCCACGTGCCTCTCCTGGTGTCCTTACAAAGATGTAAGACACCGAGAACATATGTAAGACACCGAGAACACCGAGACACCAAGAAGCCGCCCTGAGCCACTTGCTGGGAAGGGCGGGATATAAATCATAAAATAAATAAATAAACAAACAAACAAACAAACATATCAGTCACACAAGTGCAAGCGTTCTATGGTTGCCTCTGAGCCACACTACATCCATTCTCCTCCAACTAACCTTGCTACAAGAAGGGTAAGACAAAACCTCCCTTTCCTGAGCAGCGGCAACCTGTCGCCGTTTAAAAGGAAACAGAGGTAAAGAAAAAATTTGTCTCATTCCATCACTTCCTCCACTCACAATCAGAAAAGTTAAGAGCCTGGGGGCCAAGAAACCATATCTGGTTTTCTTCCGGTTTGGTGTACTGTGTTAGGAACACAGAATCTAATCTGGGAGAACCAGGTTTGATTCCCCATTTCTCCACACACATGTACCTGTGTGACCCAGAGTCAGTCACAAGTTCTTGCATAGCTGTTCCTCTCAAGAGCAGTCTCCGTTAGAGCTCTCTCAGTTCCACCCGCCTCACCTCGCAGTAGGGAGGGGAAGGGAAAGGAGATTGTAAACTGCTCTGAGATGCCAAGTAAAGGTTGGGGTATAAAGCCAATCTCTTCTTCTCTCTTCTTCCTACCAGACAAAAATGGCCTACTTTTGGCTCCAGATATGAACCAAGATTTAATCTTTGGCTCTTATACAGAAAAATTAGGATCTTTTTTTTTCCAACAAGAAAACTGCTCATGTGTTGAAGTGTACTTTGTTGGACCCCCTTGGTGGCAGGTGTCTCTCTCTCTCTCTCTCTCACTCACTCACAAACACACAGACACAAATGCGAATGTTAGCAAGCAAAGAAAAAAAAATATCAAGACAGATGCATGAGACAACAATTCTGAAACTGTGAATGCTCAGACAAGAAAACATCAATATACTACCTGGGGGATTTGCTACAGAAATCGAAAGTGGCAGATCCATGGCCTTGGGTTTGATGTGCACATTAATTTACAGCTATAGCCAAGGTTTACACTACCACAATTCCTAATCTGTGGCATGATTCACACCAGTGTTTGTTGCTGTGTGGATAAGCCTGGGGGATTCTTAGGCTTTTACGCTCCCTCCTTCTCCTTTCCCCCCAGTGATCTTTCCTTTTTCTTTTATCCAACAAAAGCTCTATGATACATTAGTCTTGAGCAGTGGAGAGTTGGTGTTAGTCTATTTATCACCAAACAGACAAAAAGGGGGGGAAATGCAACTCCTAGAGTTCTTTTTTAATCACTGTCAGAAAATAAAAAAGTGACTAAGTCATAGGAAGGAGCCCGTGGTGCAGAGTTGTAAGCTGCAGTACTACAGTCCAAGCTCTGCTCACGACCTGAGTTCAATCCTGGCAGAAGTTGGGTTCAGGTAGCCAGCTCAAGGTTGACTCAGCCTTCCATCCTTTTGAGGTTGGTCAAATGAGTACCCAGCTTGCTGGGGGGAAAGTGTAGATGACTGGGGCAGGCAATGGCAAACAACCCCATAAAAAGTCTGCAGTGAAAACGCTGTGATGTGATGTCACCCCATGGGTTGGAAACCACTGGTGCTTGCACCTTTACCTTTTAAGTCATAGGAATATATGTCCGAATGAACTTGCAAACATGGTAAAATATAACGCCTCCTGAGATTAGTGTACAAAAGGCGTTCCAGAAGGATATGCGCTTGTGTCTATCTTACCTAGGGACAAGGGCAGATATGGGCTGAATAAGGTAAAAGCATGAACCTACTTCTCCTAATTGTTGAAGAGTAAGCATTTAGTCTGGCCGGCATGAATGCCCTTAACAGGCTTTGAGAAGACAACAACAGGAGGGAAGAAACGTTGGAGATGGAATATCAAACTGGGATGAGCAGTTGTGGTGTGCTCTAAAGGCTTTGGTGATGGAATGATTGATTTTAAACAGTTTCTCACCAAAGCAAATGCTGCATGAAAACCCAGAGCCTGGATAGTGTACAGGTTAACATTAAGAGCCAATGGTTTCTCAAAGACCAGGGGTGGCCAAACTGTGGCTTGGGAGCCACATGTGGCTCTTTTGCACATATTGTGTGGCTCTTGAAGCCCTCACCATCCCATCAACCAGCTCAGAGAAGGCATTTGTCTCCTTAAATACATTCTCCAAGCCAAGCCAGCCAGTGGCTTGGAGAATGCATTTAAACTTGCTTTCTTGCCACCTCTCCCTCCCCTATCCATCTTCCTTCCTTCGATATTCATGTCTGACAGCTCTCAAACATCTGACGTTTATTTTATGTGGCTCTTATGTTAAGCAATTTTGGCCACCCCTGTCAAAGAAAGCCTTAAACCATGTTGACCTATGAGAGTCAGTCAGTCAGTTTATTTATACAGTCATAGACCAGAACATGTAAGTCATTTAGAACAGCCTTAAAAGTACCTTACAAAAAGTCCCACAAAGAATCTACAGATTAAGATTTGAAGACTTGAGGATTATAACAGTGAAAAGAAAAGAATATAACAGATTATTATTAACCCTTTAAACCTTTTAAAAATCACTTTAAAATTTGTTAAAAGATTTACAGTTTGGCCTATCTGCCTTGCTTTTTGCATTCTTTATAAACCTGGGAACAGAACCTAGCCACCTGTCTTCTTGTCTGTTGGTTCCAATCTGACAGAAGGTAATCTAATTTGAGTTTATTTGATCTGCCAGGGAACCTTTCCAACAGCGGGCTAATAATTTCCCTTCGACTCACTGTATGATAAGAACAATTAAAAATATATGCTCCAGAGAATCTATTTCAGATTGGGAACAGGAACAGAGCCTAAGTGCATAAGGAGTCCCTTGATATCTCCCCTCTACAACTGCTGATGACAGGGACATACTCCTACCTAAGGTAAAGGCTCTTCTCATGTTGTGAGACTGTTTGCTGAAGAGAAATAGTCTGGGGAACTGTGAAGATCTGTTTGTCTTTCTATATCTAGCACTCTCTGCTCAATGAGTGATTTTGCCTGGTCAATGCCAAGGTTTAGTAGGGCTTGGGGTGGCGGGGGGAAGCCCCAACTTCCTGATGGCTGTATGGACTGCTTGGAGCCAATTGCATTGAAATTGGTCATGTAAGATTAGAGGGAACAGCCCCTTAGGATTCATGTTACCAGTGACCCATTTATATAAAGAAAGAAATCAAATTCTGGCCTCTACTCGAGTCATTCCTGTTTCCAAGCGAACCCAGGAGTTTGATACGCACCTGGGTACTTGGATTAATGTTCTGAGAAATTTGGATTGGGCTCTCTCTAGTAGGGACAGGGAGGAAGCTGAAGACCCCAGAAATGTTCCATAAGTAAGCTGGACCAGTATCCAGATCCTATGAGAGTCTTCTTTCAGGAGTGCCAAGTAGCCCCTGCTGCTCAAGGATGACTTGATGAACAGTCTAAATGCTTGTAACCAAGCCCTTGCCTCAAGGGAAGGCTGGCTGAGTTCTAAACGGACAGCCACACTGGCCACAAAGCGAGGGATGTTTAGAAGATGGTCAATGCTTTCATTTATCGAAACAATCCTTACAGCTACTCTGTAAAGGATAACAGGAATGACTTTAGGTTAAAGATTTGAATGGCACCTGGGACACAGTTCCCTTCTCCATTCTGGAAAAAGTCAGTACAGGTTTTCCTCCTCCTCCTCTCCAGTGATCTGATTAGATATTTCTGAGATAATCCAAAGTTTGGTGAAGTTTATACATCCCTCACAGAATTTCCTGAGGCCCATGGTGCAGAGTGTTAAAGCTGCAGTACTGAAGTCCTAAGCTCTGCTCACAATCTGAGTTCGATCCCCAGCAGAAGCTGGGTTTTTAGGTAGCCAGCTCAAGGTTGACTCAGACTTCCATCCTTCCGACGTCGGTAAAATGAGTCCCCAGCTTGCTGGGGGGGAAAGTGTAGATGACTGGGGAAGGCACTGGCAAACCACCCTGTAAAAAGTCTGCCATGAAAACGTTGTGAGAGCAACGTCACTCCAGAGTTGGAAATAACTGGTGCTTGCACAGGGGACCTTTCCTTTTTTCTGCAGAATTTCCAGCTTCTGTTTTCCTATTGTTTAGTTGCTATCACATTACTCCAAAAAGCGTGCAAGTTTTCTCTAGAGAATTCCTGCAGATATAGAGATACAGCAAACCCCAAATTTGGCAAGAAGAGAGGAGGGTGTGTGGAGGAGGAGTGGGGGGGGGGAGAAAAGAAAGGGGGGGGGGACCAAAACTCAGTGTGGTTCACAACATTTGTAGAACAGCAACCAAAACAGACACCTCCTCCCTGTCTCCCCCACATGTCTGTTCAGCAACCAGCTTGAATACCTGGCTCCTGAACATTTTTTAAGTATTCACATTTGCCAGAGGCAAGATCCAAGAACACTGGAAGGCCCAACGGTCTGAGATGGTACAGCACATTCATAGGTCCCTAACAGTAGGGACTTTGTGGCACCAGCTTTGAGGGGGAAAAACACACACCCAAGAAAAGTCTAATAATGAAGTACTTATTTTAGTAAATATCATATGAATGAAATAAGTGTTTTCTCAATACTTCACCGGCTTTCCTCACCACTTTCCCCAATTTTATTTTATTTTATTTTTTTTACAAGTGGAATTCAGCAGACTTAGTGTATAGTTAGTGCTAAGCTCTGGAGCAAAAAAAAAAGTTGTTTCCCTCATTTTTCAGAGTACATAAATGTGCACTGGCTAAATAAAACAGTCACTGTACCCCAGGAGGAATGCTCCTCTTTGGGCACTGGCTGAAAAATGTGCTGGCTTGATCCTTAGATCCTGGCCAGCTCTAAGAACTGGTAGGTTTGGGAGTGCCTGCTCCTTTGGGGCACTGTTTTTGCGATTCTCCTTTTTTTAAAAAAAGGGGGAGGGAAGGCAACATTTTAAGCAAAGACATAAAAACGGAGTTTTCAGGGGGGCTGTACCATGTCAGCACAATTGAAAGAGTTGGTTGGGTTGTGGAGGAGTTGGTTGGGTTGTGCCTGGATTTGAAACTGGTTCTGCTAGGTGTACATTGGGCCCTATGAACAGAGGTCCATCAGTGGCTATTAGCCACAGCGTATTGTTGGAACTCTCTGTCTGAGGCAGTGATGCTTCATATTCTTGGTGCTGTGAGGGGCACAGTGGGAGGGCTCCTAGTGTCCTAGCCCCACTGGTGAACCTTCTGATGGCACCTGGGGGTTTTTTGGCCACTGTGTGACACAGAGTGTTGGACTGGATGGGCCATTGGCCTGATCCAACATGACTTCTCTTATGTTCTTAATGAATGAAGTAGATTTATTGTATGTGGCCATTGGCTATCACAATACAAGGTTAAACACAGTATCATAAAAAGTAGTCAAACAGAAATAAAGAATGGTCCCATAAACATACACTGTGCAGTACATTTCACAATAGGGAGTGGGATGGAGCAGATTTCTACAATAGCCCTTGAGGTAACAGCCACTACAACATGCGCAAGGGCTAGCACAGAGACCTAGATCACATGGCCACCCTTCTTGCTACCTCCATTTTGCACAGGTAGAGAAGAAAAGAGTCAGGAGCCTCTCATGGCCTGGATGAGGGCAGCACTGGCTCATGGGGACATCAAAACTGAGCGCTAGTGTTTGTTTGGCAGTGCATTTCTCGAGGAAGGTACGGTTGCCTTAGCCTGAAAATTTTAAGAGCGCTCAAACACCTGACAGATTCAGGTGAGGATTTGTAAGGCTGAAGGCCCTGACTAAACATACACAGCAGAATGGGATGTTATAATTCTGAGACAGTAGAATGGCGTTCACCCTGACCTGGCTAGCCCCATCTCATCAAATCTCAGAACCTAAGAATGGCCAACCCCAGGGCTTTTTTTTAGCAGGAATGCATAGGAACATAGTTCTGGCTGGCTTGGTGTCAGGGGGGTGCGGCCTAACATGCAAAGTAGTTCCTGTTGAGTTTTTTCCTACAAACAAGCCCTGTGTGAAACTATGGTGATGTCAGGGGTGTGGCCTAATATGCAAATGAGTTCCTGCTGGGCTTTTTTCTACCAAAAAAAGCCCTGGTCAGCCCTGGTTCATCTTTGTATGGGAGACACCATGGAAGTCCAGTGTCACTACACAGAGATAGGCAATGGCAAACCATCTCTCTTAGTCTCTTGCCTTGAAAACCTGATGGGGTCGCCATAAGTCAACTGAGACTTGATGGTACTTTATACATACACACGGAACAGACTTCACTTCAGACTGTGGGAACTATTAAAGCAGGGAAGTTTGAGAAAATGGAGCTCTTTCACTTGCATGTGGTAATAGTTCAGTCCATCCTACCACCCTGGTATTCCACTATTTCACTGCCAATTCATGCAGTGGCACGAAGAAGAAGAAGACTGTAGATT
Organism: Heteronotia binoei; assembly: GCF_032191835.1. Taxonomy (NCBI): domain Eukaryota; kingdom Metazoa; phylum Chordata; class Lepidosauria; order Squamata; family Gekkonidae; genus Heteronotia; species Heteronotia binoei. The sequence continues at coordinate 15,285,397 of NC_083242.1, read as the reverse complement.
TATACCCCACCCTTCTCTCTCAATCAGAGTCTCAGAGTGGTTTACAATCTCCTTTATCTTCTTCCCCCACAACAGACACACCCTGTGAGGTGGGCAGGCCTGAGAGTGCTCTCCCAGAAGCTGCCCTTTCAAAGACTATTCATAAGAACATAAGAGAATCCATGCTGGATCAGGCCAATGGCCCATCCAATCCAACACTCTGTATCACACAGTGGCCAATATATATATTGTGAGACTCTGTTGTGAGATCTGAGATAATTCTCCCAAGTATGGAACATGTAATGCACATTTGATTGCAGGGATCCTGGGAAAAAGTAACATGTAAGAAGACTCTTGTGAGAGCTATGACTGACCCAAGGCCATTCCAGCAGCTGCAAGTGGAGGAGTGGGGGAATCAAACCCGGTTATGCCAGATAAGAGTTCGCACACTTAACCACTGCACCAAACTGGCTCTCTACCACAGTCCCTAAACAAGTGGAGCGGTAGCAGGGAAAGGGATCTTTATGGAAAGGTTAATGGTAGTCCCAGCCGGAAGACTTTAACTATGTCTTCCGCTCTGCCCGAGTTCTTCCTAGGTCCATGCAACCACATGTGCATTGTAGGGATTCCAACCTCCAGGTGGTTGCTGAAGATCTCCTGGGATGACAACTGCTCTCCAGGTGACCAAGATCAGTTCCCCTGGAGAAAATGGTCACTTCAGAAAGTGATCTCTATGGCATTATACCCCATTTAAGTCCCTCCCCCCCATGCCCCGCTGTCCTCAGGCTCCACCTCCAAAATCTCCTGTCTGCTTCTGGCATGAGGGCTCTCAGAGCACGTTACATTTCTCCTGGGTCCATGCAATCAAAATCCCTGCGATCAAATGTGCATTATGTGTTCCATACTTGAGAACATAATTTCAGGTGTGCAGAAGTCTGATTTGGATCAGAATGGTGACACACAAGGTATTCCCCAACCCAGAGCTGGCAACCATAGTGAATTGAGACATCTGGACTGGGAAATTAATCCCAGGCATGCGTGGCCCTGGTGCAACAGGGGCTCCAGCCTCCACCCCTGTGCTGTTTCCTCAGATGGAAATGGTCCGAGGGAGTTTCACGACTACTGATGGGCTCTTTTTTGTAAGCTCTTGAGGGTTGGCTACATTGTGGCCTGTGGCCTAATATGCAAAGGAGCTCCTGCTAGAATTCCATCCCTGGATGGGGCTATGCCCAACTTTCTTCAGCAGGGAAGGTCAGGAAAAGAGGACCAGGAGGGCAGGCTTCCTTTCCTCCCCCCTTCTGTGTTGTGGTCCTGATCCAAATCAGACTTCTGCATGCCTGAGCTAATTCTCCCAAGTATGGAACATGTAATGCACATTTGATTGCAGGGATCCTGGGAAAATGTAACATGTGCAGACCAGGAGCAGAGAGACTGCTTTTGTTGGGTATTCTACAAGGAAGGCTCTTGGTCTGAGCTCAGTGCAGTAGGAACTCAGGGCCTTCCCTCGAAGCAAGCAACTTGACTCTTTCACACAGCCCCAGACTATTGCTCTGAAGGACAGAAGTTCTCTGCTTATAGTTTGTTGCAGTCAGAAGTGGACAGATTGATCTGGGACTGACAGGTGGAGACAGATGATCCCACCCCATGACGCAGGGACAGACTAGACGGCCTTTAAATCCCCTCTGTCTCTGTGATTGGTTACACGGGTCCGGAAACTGGGTTTCAGTAGTATGCTGATGACTCTCTCATGTAATTCTCCATTTTCATCTGATCCAGGGCTTTTACAGGACTGATGATTGTTTACTCAGGATCTGAATGAGGCCTGGGCACAAACCCAACCACGAATCGCGATTCATGGATCGTTTTAAAACCACGTTTGACCATGGTGCTTGGTTTGTTTAATCTTTGCAGTTCATTTTCCCAGACAGCTGGGCGCTGATTCAATCAACTGCTAGGCAATGCTGGGGGTGGACTTCTGGGTGTCCATAGTGTGATTGGCAGCTCCAGGAGTCAAACATGGAGATCCCATTCTGCAGCATGAAGAGCTGTCCATGAAAGCTGAAGCTGAGCTTTGCTGAGGGCACCTGCTTTGGAGGGCAATAACTCGGATGTTCCAAATACATTTCCCCTGGTTTGTGCCATCCCTAATTCTGAACATTATAGGCAACCGGCAGAGGGGTGGGGAGGAGAAAACCTCAGTGCAGATGGACAGATTTTGTTTATGAAGTGTTTGTAACTGCTGCACTGTAAATGTACTCAGGACAATGTACCCACAATTTGAGGGATAATAAATGGAAAAAAAAATGTAAGCCACACGAAAGTCCCATGCTCAAAAGAGGCATTAATGCCAGGCTCTGAGGAGCAGCCCTGAAATTCCATCCAGACGGAGGAGACCCAACTAAATGTGCTGGAAGTTCCCCTGCCTCTGGAAAAAACATGATCTTTATTTGGGACCTCAGACTTGCTGAAATCCTCGGCTTCCTCTGACTTCAGGGGTTGCAAGCAAATGTCCTGATGCCTTTGCAGACTGGGCTCTGGGTGTTTCGGTTTTGGCACCGCAAAATTAACAGCCTTCAAGCTCTGCGCGTCTCCGTTTCTCCCACATGGGAAATAAGCAGAGACACACTTAATCCACCTAAGAGAGCAGAGCAACGTTTAATGCATGAATTGTTTCTGTGAAGGGCTCTATAGAAGAAAGTCACTGAAGGCAACGTTTTCCACAGCGGCGCGGATGGCCAAGGAGGTGAGTCACAAACCACTTATACTGGTATAGTCCCTTTGACTCCAGTGGGGACTATACTAATAGAAGTGGTGAGTGAATAGTCCCTTTATAGGCTTCCCACTTTTCCTAGAGAGACAGAGGTGGGGGGGGGGGGAGAAGAGGAGAGAATCATGCTATTTCAATATTCCCCCTGCAAAGCATCAAGGCTTTTTTTTTTCTTAAGGAGTCAAACTAACCACTAGTTTATTAATTTATTAATGACACCAACACCACTCATTCCTCCAAAGAGTTCAGAGTGGTTTGCATAAGGTGCAAAATATTGTTTGTATAGCCAGCTGCTAACCGCACACCTAAAAGCTCATTTTCCAACGATTCGTCACCTTCTGCAACTGCTAGGCTGAAAACTGCCACAGGACACAGAAGACAATGCAGTGAGTGGCAGGCCGTGGTGCACAATCAAAGTCAATCTTGTAGCTACTAAAATCGCACTGTGTGTGTGAGTAAGCAGGACTTTTTTTTTTTTGAGCAGGGATATGCAGGAATGCAGTTCCGGCTGGCTTGGTGTCAGAGGGTGTGGTCTAATAGGCAAACGAGTTCCTGCTGGGCTTTTTCTACAAACAAAGCCCTGAGAGTAAGAGTGAGAGAAAATGCAACCCTCAGCATTTCTGCATTAAATTTCTTAAACACTCCCCCAAGCTGGCCAACAGGTAGACTCAAGGAAGAGATCTTGAAATGACACAAACACCAGTCTTTGAAGCACTGAGAGACAGCATTGTTTTGAAGGGTGACACCATCTCCATTCCTTCTTCTTATCAGATCCCTCCACCCCAATGCTAAGTGAGCTACTACTTTTTCTCGTTCATGTGAAAAGAGTCTGGTTGTATGTAGGAAGGGCTTTTTTGTTCTGCGTAGCATGGATGCCAGAAAACCTTTAAATTGTTATCATTTCTCTTGGAAGACTATAGAATGCAAAGCCACAAGAACCAGAGGCTCATTCGAAAACAAAGCTAAGGATGAAACTTGAAATGTCCACAATGTTAGCCCTCCAAGTATGCTAACAAGTCCCACATGACCTTCCTGCTTAGTGTTTTGTTTTTCATGAATTCACCTATAATTTAGCTGCCTTCAGATTAATTTGGGTGAAAAAAGAAGTCTGCCGCCACAAGAATTTTATCACTTTTTGTAAATTTAAGTAAGACTCCAAACACTTCATCAGCATTCGGAGAACTGCAATGGAACAGTCCAAGGGCAAAGTAGACTTTGGTTGAACAAAATTGCCTGCCATAATCATCAGGCAATCATTTTGGTATAACAAAAGTTAGAGAGTAAAAACTGTAATGCTGGGATGACACAGGCAGATCCAAATTCGTGAGATTTCTCTGCACAACTGATTTAGTGCAAAATCATTTGTTAAGGAAAGCACACAGATGCCATCTAAGGTGCTAAATGTGCAGGAAGTGGGGGGGGGGGGTCCTGCAACTAACATGCAGGTTCCATGTTGACTGCAAGGTATCCATTAAAGGTATTGATTAATCCAGCAGGATGGAAATCAGAGAGGGTTCACAAGAACTGTTACTGTTGCCCACCCTTGAAGCATGAGGTCTGCTCACCCATAATACTCTGGCAGGACACATTCAAATCCACGTGCACCCCCAAGAAGGAACTTCTTAAACCACTGTCACTATTCATAAATGCACAGTTTTGGACCATTTGCCACACATTTGTTGCTGAAGCAACACCCATAACAACACACTTGTTGCTGAAGCACAGTCAACAGGACACACTTTGCTAAACCAGGTGGATAAGCATCTTAACCTGTAGCACAGACACCCCGCTGCGCCTTATCTCAGAGCTCTCACCAGAAGGATGACTGTTTCTGGCTAAGACCGCCAACTCTGTTTTATACAGATTAAGTTTGTATGCTTCTGTCAAGGTGTCAGCTATAAGGATGACTTCCCTGGCTGGCAACGGGGGGGAGGGCGGGAGAGAAAGCAGGCCAGGAGGAGCATGATACAAAGTAAGGTTGCAAGAACTGTCAATAAACTGCCAGGTGTACTTTCAACTCCCTATTCTGCCTCGAGGAGGTGAGGAAGGCAAAGTTTTGCGAGGAGACGCTGAACCTCCTCCAAGGAGGGCCCAAGTGATGCACCGAGTTTGAAACCCCCTTGCGCTGAGGTCACATGCTGCTGTGGAAAGTTTAACAAAAAACAAGGCACCAGGGTCTCTAAGCAGAACAAAAACAATGATAAGGCCATGCAATTTACAACAGACAAGGAAACTGGTGAAGCTCATGCTCTGTGTTATTGCTGGAGGCTACAATGTTCCATCAGAAGAAAATCTGTTTGGGACACTAATGAGGAAGGACGGAGCTCCTGAAGAAGACACAAAACTGCTTATATTCAAATAGCAAGTCGGGCTCAGGGATCCTTTTCTCCTATTCAGAAGCTTGTCTCTTGTTCTAGAGAAGTCCCATTGGCTAGTGGAAAGAAGGAGGAAATAAATCTCTATTTCATTCTTGGGATGGTCCTGGGACTACATCTGTAGAACACCACATTTGGACTGAAAAGGTTTTTCACCATTCATGGACTGTAACTACACTAATATTTTCTTACTGTTCTTTATTATAATATGCCTATATGTATGTTTGTTGTAAATTGCATGGTCTTATCCAGAGCTTTTTTGTAGAAAAAGCCCAGCAAGAACTCATTTGTATATTAGGCCACACCCCCTGACATCACTATTGTTCCGCACAGGGCTTTTTTGTAGGAAAAGCCCAGTAGGAACTCATTTGCATTTTAGGCCACACCTCCTTACACCAAGCCAGCCAGAACTGTGTTCCTGCTAAACCCCCCCCCCCCCCCCCCCCCCCGGTCTTATCATTGTTTTTGTACTGCTGTGGAAAGTTTGGCTTGTTCCCACAGAAGTCAGAAGTGTCTTAATTAAAACTTCTGGCTGGTGCTGTATCCATCCAACATAGTTAGCACTCATCACTTGCCTCCCACGTGGCCTGAGAGCATGCCTGGTGCATAGGCCAAGGGTGGGGGGGGGGGGAATCACAGACTAACAGGGAAAACAGGAATAGCTGTACTGACTGCAGCAAGTCCTCAGGGTTTTCTTGCTCCTCTTTTAACTCCTAGAGAATGTCCCGCAAGAAGGTTGCCCACCTAGCTATCCTAAAACTAGTTAATTCTTCTCACCAACCCAAAGGGGGAATTTCAGCTAAGGATACATCCAGGACTTTTTTTTGTATCAGGAACTCCTTTGCATATTAGGCCACATAACCCTGATGTAGCCAATCCTTCAAGAGCTTACAGGGCTCTTAGTACAGGGCTTACTGTAAGCTGCAGGAGGACTGGCTACATCGGGGGGGTATGGCCTAATATGCAAAGGAGTTCCTGCTACATAAAAAAAAGCCCTGAATATATCTAAACACTGGGGAAGGTCTTCATGGCTATGGGGCACAGTCCACCTGCACACCACTGTTAATCTCTGAATTAGTTGGGTTTTTAAAAAAAAAAAAAAATCATGAGAAAATCCTTGGGAGAATTCATGGCCTTTCAGAATTTTCCCAAGAAAACTCAAGCCTGAACTCATTTCTGCCTTTGATCCATCCCATCCAAGGACACATCCAAGCTTAAAGTGAATGTAAATGTCAACCATCTGAGATTCGAAGATGTTACTCTTCTACATCTGGAGAAAACAAAACCAAAACAGCAGGCCTGTAACAACTGGCAGATGAAGCATGCAGTTTCACAGGAGAAACACAGAGCCCGTGAGCAGTCTAAGCTGGCAAGTGGGTGTGGCTGAAGTCACCTGAAATCTTTTGTTAGTGTACATGGGGTTCTATCACAGCAGTATCTACAAGAGAATAATCACTGTATCTTGACTGTATGCACAAGTTTTTCTGAGTACGACCAGCTGCTCTAACTTTCCACCCTGGACAGAACCTTTTAAAAAATCAAATGCGTCGTCTCAATAATTCATCACAAGCGCAAATTGCAATTTGGCATGCCATCATGAACCTTTTCAGTGTGGACAGAGCAGAGGTTTGCCAAACTGCAGTCTGTGCTCGTGGTGAATGATTCGGACGATCCACAAACTGTGTGCATGTAGTAACTCAAGCCAGGGAACAATACAATTTAGCTATAGAGCAAGTTCTGTGAATCAATAATTATTTAATTTGCTTCTGCCCAGGACTTCAACTGTGTGAAGGGTTTTTTTTTTTAAAAAGCTGTGCAGCCCCCTAAAAGGCCAGAGCAGCAGTTTTACTGCATTTACACTAGTGATCTCTGTGAAGGGCCAGCACGTATTACTATATACTCCGGAACACTGCAAGCTGATGGTTGCCTCGTGTGGATCCACTGTGAGTTTGGAGATGTGAACCTCCCTCTTTTCACACTTTATGTGATCACTGGTATAAACACAGGGCGCGCACACCTGCTGCAAAATGCAACTTGCCCTCCAGCCGCAGATTCCAATTCTTTTGTATCTGGCACTGGGACATGTTCTTAGCTGGGATCCTGCCAGTGCACACAGTGCGAGTCAATGAGCTCTCCCTGCCCTGCAAGCAAAACTAGAGGCAATTCTCAATAGTGAACTTGTATGGGGGGTTACTAGCCCCGTGGCACAGAGTGGTAAGCTGCAGTATTGCAATCCAAACTCTGCTTGTGGCCTGAGTTTGATCCCGGCCAACGCTGGGTTCAGGTAGCCAGCTTGACTCAGCCTTCTATCTTTCCGAGGTCGGTAAAATGAGTTCCCAGCTTGCTGGGGGGAAAGTGTAGATGACTGCGGAAGGCAAACCACCCCGTAAATTGCAAACCACCCCGTAAAAAGTCTGCTGTGAAAACGTTGTGATGCGATGTCACCCTAGAGTCAGAAATGACTGGTGCTTGTATGGGGGACTACCTCTACCTCTATTTGGAGAGGGGGGGGGGTAACAGGCATTGGGGATCCCTTTTATTTGAGCTTCCATGTTTTATTTGAGCATCCATAGCAGGCTTGCAAGGCACACGCTGCTAGTGCCAATCCAGTCAACATTTGCCGTGCTAGTTTCTCTCCTTCTAAAGTGTTTCTGTGGCCATGGGAGGACTGGACGTGTCAAGGGTTGAGAAGGTGTAAAGTGTGATGACATTTTCTTGGGCCCGCCCTGCATTCTCTTACCATTCAATGCTCAGAGACCTGGGACGGTAGGCGGGCAGCTCAGCCGAGCCATACTCAGCTTTCCTCCTCTTCTCCTGCTTCTGCTTAACTGATAACCGGTATGTGAACTTAGAGAGGCTGCTCTCAGACCTGGGGAAGGGGGGAAAGGAGAGGCGTTAACTTCACTGCAGCACCCAAGTAACCAGAGGGGACAGCATCAGGGAGAAGGTTGCTGGCTGAAATGGGCAGAAGTTCAGCAAAGCCATGTGTTCACAGGATCACCCACCTATTAGTCAACTCAAGCTAACAAAACTTAGACTGATTGGGTAACAGGGAGATATTGCATACTCGCAGGAAGGACCATGCAAAAAATAGCAAAGAGAAGAGGAAGAGGAAGACGAGGAGGTTGGATTTATACCCTGTCAACCCTGCTTAGCTTCTGAGATCAGATGAGATCAGGCTAGCCAGGGTGCATCGCCTATAAAAGAAGCAAGTTAAATACTCTAACAAGGGCTTCAGACTTTGTGGCTTTTCCTCCCAGAACCACTAGGGGCATATACCCTTGGGGGCTAGAAGTGCCACTCAAGGTATTATGGTGAAAGCTACCACAGATGACAACCACCAGGGGTGGTATTCTAGCAGGGGCTTCTTTGCATATTAGGCCACACACCCCTGATGTAGCCAATCCTCCAAGAGCTTTCAAGGCTCTTTTTTTTGTAAGCTCTTGGAGGATTGGCTACATCAGGAGTGTGTGGCCTAATATGCAAAGGAGCTCCTGCTAGAATACCACCCCTGACAACCATAAAGTTAACAGTTACAGAGGACAAGGTGTTAGTCATTTAATCTTGGATAGAGGGTTTGACTGACCCTCCTCAGCAATGAAACTCATTCTTCCAGTTGAGCCAATCCCCCAGAACTTTTGTGAAGATAAAATGAACAAGTTGATTATGGTGGAGAAACGAATTCATGTACCATCTATACTACACTGAATTCCTTGGGAAAAGAGTACGATAACCTTGGATAGGCAACTAGAATAATAAAGGACAAGCCACCCTAGCAAGTGAAAGGAAAAAAGGAAAACCTAAGGGAAAAAAATCACATAAAACCAGCAAATGCTATGTGGGTTCATGTGGGTTATGTAGACCAAAGTTTCAACACTGAAACCAAACAAAATACCTCAGAAATGTTTCTCAGAAAAGTAAGCCTTCCGTCTCTCTTTCTTTGCAACAATGAAATAAACCGCAAACAGCCAGTCATTTCTCAGATACGTTTCAAACACAGACATCTTCAATTCATTAACTCTGGTTATTGATTTATTTTTCAGCTTATAAATTTGCTGCTGCTCAAGGCAGAAGAGAGCCAGTTTTTTGGAGGGTAAAGCTGCCTGCCTCAATATCACCCATGGGGAAGAGGAGGGCTCCAGCATTTCAAGGTCATTCTTTACATTTTTTTAAATAATATATTTTTTTTGTACTTTCATGGAAGGAATGGGTGTTTGCCTTTGAAAAACATGAAAGGGAAAAATTGAAACTCGGCTCTAAAGAAACCGCTGAGGGGGGCAGGGAAGAGATTCGATTAGGAACAATTACACATCTCATTAAAGCCCATAAAATAGAACCTACTGCACAAATGAGCTCTCTGTCATTACATTTCTCCCTTGCAATTCCATGGCAAAGCTCAGGTGGGAATGAGTCATATTTCCATTAAACTGGGGCTCAGTCAAACCATGCTCTTCTATCTCAGCCAGTTTCTGCGTTTGGAGGCTGAGCAGGCAAATGGGAACATGTTCAAGGGGCAAAGATTAAACGGTTAATTGAAGGACTGTCCTTCTTAAGCGAGACATTTTGCATACCGCGCAGGTGGGTGAAATTTCACCAGAACACAGATTCACTTCCACCACCACAGTATGTGTATGCGCAACATACACACACATTTATCTTTACTTATTCTAACAACCACTATGGGAACGCTTTAGTACAATACACCCTGGAGCAAAAACCATCCACCCATGAGGTCTCCTGAGGCACTGTGGATAAAAGGACTGAGCAACCACTGTCCCACTGTTTGGCTACTGCCATTTCTAGGGTTGTTGTTTTTTTTGTAGCAGGCACACCTTGGCATATTAGGTCACATGTAGCCAGTGAGTGTAGCCAATTAGGTCATATGTAGCCAATCCTCCTGGAGCTTGACAGGGCTTTACTTACAGGGCCTACTGTAAGCTCCAGGAGGACTGGCTATATCAGGGGTAACCTAATATGCAAAGGAGTGCCTGCTACAAAAAAAAAGCCCTGGTCATTTCAAATTCACTTTCAGTCCGTTCATTTCCCTTCTTCCCAACTACTAAGTATTTGCAGACTGCTTTCCAGAAAGAAAATTTTCAACACCTTTTAAAGGCCAAGTGTACATTCTTCATGTAGAAATTCTCTTAAGACAGTCAGACAAAGTCCTTAATCTATTGAAATTAATCTGGTTAAGTCTTTAAGGGGCCACTGGACTTCTGTTTTACTTTGCCAAATCTTTGGCCACTATGTCATGTTTCTGCCTCATTTCTTCCAAGAAGTTTAGACTGTCAAATGTGGTTCTCCCTTCCTCCATTTCATTGTCCCAATAACCTTGTGAGGCAGTTTAGACCAATTTAGTTTAGTGGCCCAAGGTCATCCTGACTGAGTCTGAACTTATGTATCATCATGTCCAGTTCAAACCCACACATAACAATGTGCAATTCCAAGCCAATGCAGGTCATGCAATTCAATTGCAATTCCAATGTACAGCAGCAGGTACAGCTCTCCAGTGTCCAAACTGGTCGCTTTCTCAATGCTTTCCTAAGCAAATTTCTGACAGGCATTCGACAAGAAGATTCTGAGTAGAAAAATATCATTTGGGGGGGACAGGAAGTTAATACTTCTTTTGTATTTTTTGTATATGTGTGTGTGTGTGTCTGCACCGGAAGTCATGTCGACCTCTGGTGAATGGCCCCTGCTGAGGGCCTGGAAGATATTCAGAGAGGTGGCTGAATAGAGCCTGCCCCTGTCCTCTGGACAGGATACTTCAAGGAAGTCTCCCATTCCAAGTACTTGCCAGAGTTGACCCTGCTTAGCTTCTGAGATCAGGCTTGCCTGGGCTATCCAGGTCAGGGTGAATGCTTTTTGCTGCTTACTATTGGTCTGCTTCAAGTCTTCTCTTTTACCTATGGGGTTCCAAATTCATGTCACAGAGAGCAAACATTTTTGGAATCAGGTGTGGAAAAGCAACTGTGGGAGGGTCAACTTGGACTGGAAAAGCAGGTGTGATGGGGTAAGCGTGCCCCCAACTCCATCACACCTTCACAAAACTACTTTTCATTTTTTTAAAATAATAGTTGCTTTGTTCCAATATACAGATTTGCATTTAACATGTAGTTAAACCCTGTTTAGGACCTGCATGCTATATGGTTTAAAGCAGGGGCTTTGAACTCATTTGCTATGAGGGTTGGATCTGACATAAATGAGACCTTGTTGGGCCAGGCCATGTCAGGCCAGGCCATCCGTATTTATGATTAGGTAGCAGAGGTACCAGTAAGAGCCCCGTGGTGCAGAGTGGTAAAGCTGCAGTACTGCAGGCGGAGCCCTCTACACACGACCTGAGTTCGATCCCAGCAGAAGCTGGTTTCAGGTAGCTGGTTCAGGTTGACTCAGCCTTCCATCCTTCCGAGGTTGGTAAAATGAGTACCCAGCTTGCTGAGGGGAAAGTGTAGATGACTGGGGAAGGCAATGGCAAACCACCCCGTAAAAAGTCTGCCATGAAAATGTTGTGAAAGCAACATCACCCCAGAGTCGAAAACGACTGGTGCTTGCACAGGGGACTACCTTTACCTTTTAGCAGAGATATAAACTTTACAAAGGACACAAACACAATTAAATTATTATTATATTTTTAAAAAACCCTTAAAACATTAGCACTCACTGGTCTTAAAGGTGCTTTCTTTGTATCTCTCCCATGGGATCCAGAGAACTGGGCAAAGGAAGTTCTGGCTCTTTCCTTCCTTCCCCAAGGGACCAGGAGGAGGGGAAGCCTCTGCCAATAGAAGGAAGAGAGGCTTGGCTAGTAGCTCTGCTGTGCGATTGAGAGAGACTAGAACAACAAGCTCTGCCTTCCCCCCTTCCTCCCCAAGGGAGGAGCTTCAGCCAATAGAGAAAAAAGTGTTTTTGCTCTGTAGCTCCTGTGTGATAGAGCAAGCCTTACAAAGCAACATGTTATACAGAAAGAAACAAGAGATAGAGAGAAGGAGGGAGATGACAGCCAGTTGCTCGGGGGCCTGATAGGAGCCCTCCAGGGGCCTGATTCGGCCCCAGGGCCTCATGTTTGACACCCCTGGTTTAAAGTGTGCAATGAGTAACTCGTTTCATCTTATTCCACAGGGTTGCAGGTAAGTTTTCAGGCTTCAGTAGCTGCAGTTGACACATCAGAATTCATCTCTGGCTGGTAACAGCTTCATACAAGCCTGGAGGCTTCCTCTATCCCACCTCTCCCACCACCAACCCACGACTGAATGTAGCCCAATAAAAACGCTGCAGCATAGCTGGGGAACACTCTTCCCAACTCTTGTGAAGGCACATCCTAAATTTGCTAGGTTGGGCTAGGAGCCATTGGATCCTTCCGTACAGTCCATGAAACTCTGAAAGCAATTACACCTTGCCTGGTTATTTGCACAACACAGAAATAATTCCCATGTACCTACTTCACTATGACTGTATAGAGACACACACATTAACTATCTCCTTAATGTAGCTTCAGGCACATGCTGCATAATCAAAAGTGATTAATTCAACAGAAAGTCAAGTGCAAGCAGGGATTCAAAATGAATCAATCCAAAGGCAGCACGATCATCCATCTTCAATGTGTATCAAACCACGTTTAACTTTCATTTGTGCTCTGTTTTCTAAATCTGCTCCTTTTGAAGCTAGGCTCTTGAATAACTTGGTACCACGACTATGAAGATATCTGGTCTGCAATGTATATAATCATGGCTGCTCAGATATTCTATCAAGTCCATTGTTTCATCCTATCATGAGGAACACTTGTTGTTTTCTATCAGTGCCCTGTAAAAACAGCCCCCCCCCCCAAAAAAAGTTCCAAGATGGCCTCAAAGAGCATAGCTAATGTTAATTAAGCCCACATCATCAACCTTTAACTCATCATGCTATCCTAATTTCTGTTTTACCCAGATGGCATTTGGAAAGAAGATAAGAAAATTGCCTGCAGCAGCTCAAAGGGTAGCACTAGGCAACAACCTTTCGACTGAACATTGTTTTGTCAGATTCTCCCTTTTCCTCCACAGGCTTCACCGCCCTCAGTACGTCAGGCCTTTCCAAGTTTTCCCCAATATAATAATGTTATAAGCAGGGCTTCTCCCCCTCCCCCTGGAAAAAGAGGTGCTGAAACTCCCAAGAGGGAAATGAAGGAGAAACACACAGTCGCCCTTCATGAACTTGTAAGCATTGCTTTTTTGAGAATTTTGTTTCCAAGAAGAGGTTCTGGAACTCTGTTCCACCGTGTTCCCTCAGGCGGGGAAAAAACACAAGGAAAAAAGCACATGGCGACAGTCTCTGCTCCATGAAAGACTATTCTTCTTGCCTTCAATGACGGCCCAATGGACATTTTCTCACTCCACCTGAACACTTATCACTGGCTCCTCCAGGCCTGAAAGAGCTAAATAACTTTTCCTTTAATGCTACAAGGAGATGAGGCCTGTGCCATGTTTTATGTCAGTGCAAATGCCCACGCAAACCCTTTTGCCTGCTGGACCTACTAGACTTCCTTATCCTGTTGGATCAGGCTGCAGTGAAAAAAATGAGAACCACTCTCCCTAGAAGGAAAAAAAATCTATCAGTATATATATAAAAATTTGTTGCCACTGTGTGACACAGAGTGTTGGACTGGATGGGCCATTGGCCTGATCTAACATGGCTTCTCTTATGTTCTTAACATTACATGTACATAGATCCAGATGGCGGCCGTGTTGGTCTGAAGCAACAGAACAAAGCTGGAGTCCAGTAGCACCTTTAAGACCCAACAAAGTTTTGTTGAGAATGTTAGCTTACATTCTCAATAAAACTCGGTTGGTCTTAAAGGTGCTACTGGACTCCAACTTTGTACAATGGAACATCACAAAAGACTCTAAGTTATTACTCTTCACAATTAAGAGACCTAATGGCATTGACATCAATCTCTAATTCTGATGTTTATTGCCTTTGCTGTTTTCTCTGCCCAGTCAACCTTAACCAATGATTACCAGACCCCAAATTGTCCAGTCAACCTTAACCAATGATTACCAGACCCCAACTTGTCATTCTTTTAACCTATTAAAAACATTTTCACTATTTTTTCATACTAATTCACTGTAGACTCTCTGTATAAGCAGGATTGCTAATTCCATCCCATACTGTTGTCTGATGAAGTGTGCTTTTAGCACACAAAAGCTTACATTCTCAATAAAACTTTGTTGGTCCTAAAGGTGTAATGATCGGGGAAGGCAATGGCAAACCACCCCATAAAAAGGTCTGCCATGAAAATGTGAAAGCAGCATCACCCCAGAGTCGAAAACGACTGGTGCTTGCACAGGGGACCTTTCATTTTTTCCTATAATACCATTTACTGATGTACTTTAAAAATAAATAAAAAATTTCTTGTGCTGCCAAAAAAAAAAAAAAGCATTTGCCCACACCTAGTGAAATGGACAGCAGTGGTGACCTTTGCCTGCTCCATGACTCACAAAAAAGCCCCACAGCAAAAACAAATCCAGTATATTCTATTACACTTCGTACCTCAGGGAGACATTTTATGGCTCCCCTACAATTGTCTTCCCATGAGGCTCTGAATGGTGTAACTCAGAATGGCTATCACCTCGTTCCCTGCTCTGCAAAAGTTGCCTACCCACCATGCTGATGGAGGAACTGCGGATATTTGGTTCTTCAAACCAGCAAGATGAAGAGGTGATCTTAACTTGTCCTAGAAAGGGTTAGCACTCTTGAGATTCATTACAATTGACCAGGCCTCGGATTCAGCGGGAGCTCACAGGAACACAGCTCCTGAACCTTTCTGAGAGTTCCACCTCCTCCTTCCCACCTTGTCCATTGAATAGTAGGTGCAGCTGCATAACAATCCCTGGATGAGCTCCACCACCTATTTTCCTACAAAATGACCCCTGCAATTGACTTTCAGGATATATCCAGGGGCAGCTCTAAAACGTGTTATAAAATACACTAAGGTTGTGATCCTAAACTTTCTTCCTAGGGTTTCGCACTGTAAGGCTACAAGGCTGTGAACATTTGACAGCAAAATCCAATAGGCTTGCTTTCCTGTAAACATGCAAATAGTTTCTGGAAGGCAAGTTCTTTCTGCAAGGATATCCTAAATATGGATATCCAACAAAGCCATAATACAGTAGCTAATGTACAAACACAACTAATAGAAGGGTACTCCCCAAAGTAATGTGAAGTCTTTCAAAGACATAACCTGTGCAGTCAACAGCATTTCAATACTGCATCTAAGAAATAAACAGATTCTAACTTTTGATTGATAAACTGAGAAATATTTGACTGAACAGGAAGAATAATTCACCCCCTGAGAACACTGTAAGACTAGGATGTCCCCTTCCCACCACTCCCCTACCCAGCTTCTCGGGAATTTATTTACTCAGAATTTTTACATGCTTATTTTAACATTAGACACTTGACCTATTATCCTAATGTCAAGATGCCTTCAAGGACTTGCAGTCTTCCACTCATTTGTATTTGCAGGATGGATTCAAAGTTTGTTGATTTTTGTAGTTCTGCATTTGGAATTGAGTGGCATTAGCTCTCCCGAAGGGCTCTGGAGGCAATAATAATTGAAACGCTGTGGACATCGATCTTGCACAGTGAATGCTGGCTGTGGAGGGTATTGTGAACGTGATTTCTTTATTTTATTTTTAAATAAACCTATTTGTTCTACTTCATTCATTTTTCATTCTGCAAAAATAGTGAAAAAGTCAAACGCTCAATTTCATCAATTTAGATCTAAATCCGTACTTCTCTTCCTTTGTGTGAGGTTTGCTGCCCATGGTGTGCCTTGAAGCTGTGACCTTGTGAACTGTGTCCTCGAGAAAGCCTTTATCTTAGCAAATTAAAGAAGAATGTTGCAGACAGGAGAACTAGCAGCCAATCTGAGTCTGAAAAAGCGACACTTCTATATTATTTTTATACCATTCTTCCAAACAGAAATACACAGAGGCTTTCCTAGGAGGAAGATACCTTTCCTGCTGAAATGGAATCATATTAACATCTCTAGACCCCAGGATCAGCTGGTTGTAAGAGGAAGGAGGGAAAGTCAGAAAACATATAGGACTAGGCATTCCTTCCTTCTACTTTCCACAGCAAGTTTAACATGACGCGGATGGCTAATGCACTCACAAATGCCCACATGGTCAAGGGCAAATTAATGCAAACCAGTCTAGTACCATCCCCTCCATGATTTCTCCTGAAGTCAGCTACAGGCTGGTATGTCCTTATTCAACTCCATCTGTGTAATTAACTCAGCCATAACGGTGAAGAAAGCCAAGACAAATTAGACAGAAAGCTAGTGGTCTTCGGTGTGAAAAACATTACGGCTAATTTGTCTTATTCTGTTGCTCGTATTCCCCACTGTTCTTTGAGCCTTCATGCTCTTGGAGAATACTGAACCCTACTAGTCTAATACACGATTCAGATCAGCATCTACAGTCCTTCCCTCCAGTTTTATTCTTTCAACAGCCCTGTGAGGTAAGTTTAGACTGTGAGTCACTTTGTGGCCAAGTTCACTGTCAGATTTGCAGATGAAAATGCTGGGTCTCCCCATTCATGCCACAAAGCACTGGCTTCTCACTTGGAAAAAACTCCGCCCTGCAGAGCTGCAGTAGGTGCTTTTGTGACTGATACAAGGGCCAGCCAATCAGTGCTGAGCACAGCCCTACTTCCAAGAAGAGAGAAGTAACTGTGACTGAAACCAGGGGCTGGCCAGTCAGTGCCGTGCAAATCCAGCCTTAGTTGAAAATGAGACAAAGAGCTTTCACCCAAACTCCATACAGAGAGAAAGACTGTATATGTTTCCCAAATTCAATGACGGCACTTCCATGGTGGGGTCATGTACATCTCCTTGCACCCCTTTTGGCTAGTTCCTCGGTTTCTGACCCTTTCCCAGGGATTACAGCTGAAAGCATCACTCTATTGTGAGTATTAGAAATTGGCCTTTTAAATGTGTCAAACTAATCAGGAAACTTATGTCTTGCCTCCAGTTTCAGTATCTTTTCCGTGCCCCTCAAGCCTAATTCTATAATGAGGTTGATCTGAGACGGTCCTCTCAAGCAGCAAATTTTTGGGGTGTGACTACCTCCTGTCTCGCTCAATTACCAAATGGCTATTTCCCAACTGGAAGCCAGAGGAAGAAACCCTCCTTACCATCTAACCCCCCCCCCCCACACACACCTGTCTAAAAACAGCGTAACAAGTTGGCTGTGCCAGTTCCCAAACTCATAACAGATTTTGAGAAGAAACTGTACATCATTTTTGACTGCCTTGTGCAAGAGAGCTCAGGATCAGGAACTCCTACAAGACACAAGTGGCTTGCAGGGCTGGCCCTGCCACTAGGCAAACTAGGTGACTGCTTAAGGCGCTGGCCTTCTGGGGGCACTGAATTGGGCACTCCCAATGTGACTCGGTGACATTATCAGTGCAGGAAGGGGGAGCACCAGAAGTTAGCCATGCCTAGGGTGCTAGACAGTCTAGGGCCAGCCCTGGTGGCTTGCCATAGTATTTTTTGGGGAGGGCATTTAGGAGCTGAGAAGAATGCTCCTCCAGGCTCGAGCCACTGTAGAATCGAAGCACACAGACATCCCTGTATGTGGGTTGGTATCTTGCTAACATTTTCCAAACTGATTTGGAATCAAGGTTTAGTCAATTCCCAACATAAAACAGGGAAACATTCTTGACAAGCATCTGCATGGAACTTAGAGGATGGGGTGCATTGTTCCAGCACAGTCTGTCCCGCTAAGACCCCAGCACAATGCTAAAAAATGCTTCAGCACAGTATTCTACAAGTCAGCTGACAGAGATTATTGCAGTACCAGCTCAGGCTGCGCAGACTGCTCATCTAGCTTCACAAGACATGCACCCTACCTGCCTTGTCCTAAGAAGTTTCTTGGTGGGGAGCAGAGTCTGATCAAGTAGGCCTGCAAGCAGCTGTTATGAAGGCATGCACTTGATGCAGGTTTTGCAAATATTCAAGCTACACAGGACTCTTTCTGCAGGCAAGTTAGAAGGAATTGTATACAGAAACTTGACTAGCCTCTGCATCATCTGAAATCGCTCCAATATAATCCCTCCTGCATCAGTTATTATCCAGAAAGCAACTACTATCGCAGAAAAACATTTGAACTGCTCCTCAGAAATCAATTTGACCCAGCCTTATTAGCAATAGAATAATTAACAGACATTTTCACATTCTGAGATGTTACTGTTTCATTGGTTTTCCAAGTTAATCCAATCCAGATCAAAGGTTTTCTGAATTTCTTAATTTTACCATTCTGCTATTGGATTTTAACTTTGTACCTCTTTGCATTCTAAACCCCACCAGCTCTATGTGGCTCTGCTTACTGTACCTCATTCCTCATCTGAAGAAGAGTGCATGCACATGAAAGCTTACATTCTGAATAAAAGTTTGTTGGTCTTAAAGGTGCTACTGGACCTGCCTTGTTCTACTGCTTCAGACCAACACGGTTGCCCACTTGGACGATCCTCCTCAGAAATGTTTCTAACCTTGTTAAAGTTCTCTTAACTTCTCTCTGAATTAACCACACATATTTTACCTGGACAGAACTCTACAAGTTCATATCAAGTGTTGCTTTAGGAGAAAACTGGGCAGAGCCTTCTCTCGGAGTCTCAGAGCAGCTTGCAATCTCCTTACCTTCCTCTCCCCACATCAGATACCCTGGGACTTGGTAGGTGGGGCTGAGAGAGCTCTTTGAGAAATGCTCTTGACAGAATAGCTCTGAGAGAACTGTGACTAACCCAAGGTCGCCAAGTAGCTGCATAAGGAGGAGGGTGGAATCAAACCTAGTTCTCCAGTTTAGAGTCAGTCACTACCCCAAACTGGCTCTCAAAACTCAGTGGCAACAGCTATACTTGACAGCAAATGAGGCCACTACCTCAGATGGTGCAATTTTTTTTTACATCATACAAATTGTCATACAAAAGCAGATACCAAGATCTGCTTCCTCTGAAAACAGAAGCACCTTGAAACTGCATCCATGCAATGGATGCTTTGCAGAGGACAAGCCTGTCATACGCAGCAGGCCTCCACCACACGGTTTCTTCCACAGTGCCGTAAGATGTTCTCTGCAAGTGTCTTGCGGTGGTGTGGAAAAGACTGTGTGGGCTGCTCAGAAGAATGGAGCCTACAAAAGGTTTGCTGCACAGAGCCCCAGCCCAACTCCCAGAGCCTCTCACACTGCTCACCACTGGTGTGAAAGAAAAGTCACCACCCAGCAAACAGAAACACACATGTAACCTGCGAATCTTGCTGTAACCCAGATATAAGCAATTTGACAGATTACACTTTTGGACATGAGGCAGCGTCTGTTTGTTCATCTTCTAGCCTCACCAGATTTCAGTTTTATATCGGAGGGGGGAGGCATTATTTTCTCTAGCACCCCTAAGTCTCAGTGATTTCGGTTAAATACAGACAAAATAAATCCAAGATCTTCAGCCAATCCTGTGGTTGCAAATCAGTGCTGGGAAGCAGCCCATACCAAATGGTCAAAACAT
This sequence comes from Heteronotia binoei, assembly GCF_032191835.1. Taxonomy (NCBI): domain Eukaryota; kingdom Metazoa; phylum Chordata; class Lepidosauria; order Squamata; family Gekkonidae; genus Heteronotia; species Heteronotia binoei. Next base: position 15,265,741 of record NC_083242.1, on the reverse strand, counting down.
CACAAGCAAGTAACTCCCCCCACACTCAAACTAGGAGTTTTGATATTTACACACTATATTCTAGCAACTCCTCGCTACCCTCTGCTCCTCCCTTCCAGGTTATCTAACATTTTAAAGCAGGGGCGGCCAAACTTGCTTAATATAAGAGCCACATAGAATAAACATCAGACATTTGAGAGCCACAAGACATGAATGTCAGATGTTTGAGAGCTGGAAGGAAGGAAGGAAGGAAGGAAGGAAGGAAGGAAGGAAGGAAGGAAGGAAGGAAGGAAGGAAGGAAGGAAGGAAGGAAGGAAGGAAGGAAGGAAGGAAGGAAAGAAAGAAAGAAAGAAAGAAGGAACTTTAACTTTAAATGCAACCTCCAAGCTGCTGGCTGGCTTGGTTTGGTGAAGTGGTCTACAGAGATAAACGTCTTCTCAAAGCCAGCTGATGGCTCAGTGGGGGGCTTCAAGAGCCACATATGGCTCCCGGGCCACAGTTTGGTCACTCCTGTTTTAAAGCAATACAGAAATCTGGAATTGCTTTTATTACTAAAATAGCTATGACCAGGCGATTAACAGCAGCCCTGATAGAGGCAAATGACACAAGGCGACCCCAAAAAGAAGTTTCCAGCATACCAGGAATGTGGGAAGGCAACACTAAAGTTTGTACAGCACCTTCAGAAAGGCCATGGATCAAGAAGGTGGACCCACTACATACAGCCTATGAAGTCCAACAGGCAGGTGTGCCGTTATTATACACAAGTTCAAGTCCACACAGGAAAGATGCACACCAGCTACTTGCACCTGGATGCAGTCTAAAAACAAGCCAGTTACTTGGAAGTGAACACACGGGTGGCAATGAACAGGACGCATGAAAGCATCAGACTTGTGCTCCCCATTACTCGGGAGACAGCCCATGCACACTGGAGGAGTTATTTGGAAGCCCTCTTCCACCAAAAGCATGAACCTCTCCAGCCATGAGGATCACAGCCACAAACACATGTCGCTCTGTAGCCAAAGCATTTAGCAACCAGGACAATGTTAGATTCCAGAGTCAAACCAATGAGAACAGTGCTGGCTGTATTTGTTAACCAGTACCGTGGAACTCTCTTTGCCAGAGCTTGTATGTGTTCATGGGCACAGGCAAAAAATACAAAGCAGCCCTGGAACATAATATTGGGAAGAAGGCTTGGGAAGAGGAGGGGGAAAGAGTTAAAGTTCTACAAAAACTGCAAACTGAATACAGAGACAGGACCTCCTGTCCTCCTTCAAACCAATCAACCCAGAAACCAATAAAATGCAAATTCCTTCTTTTCACCTAGATTGTCTGCATCTTCAAACACTTATCTAAGTAACTGGACAAACTGGAGACAAATCACCACCCGCTATTCCCATGCCAACATGCTCAGAGTTTTGCAGGGTGGGTGAGTGGGGGAAAGAGACAAAGAACATTGCCCAATCAGCATCCTGGCAAGTGGGGACCCCTTGCCAGCTGGCTGTGTCTCTAGTGAGGAGCAAGTGCCAAAATATATGACTAGAGACAGTGTCTCTCCCCACCCCACCCCTGCCCTGCCCCAGTATAGCTGTTTTCTTACTCACCTGCTAATACTTGCGTCTGGTTCTTCCTTCTCAGAAGGATGAATTCACTTCAGAAAATGTTGCAAGCACCTTCTTTCCCCAAAATGCATGTTATGCACACTCTGCATCCGAGGCAGTGACCCAAATGCCTGCTGGTCAAAACACCCACTCCGATGGTTGGCAGTCCCCCCCCCCCTCCACACACGCATCCTATTCTGGATAGATTTCAATCCCACCCCCAAACTAGATCGTCCTCTTCATTTGCCACCCATATTTCCTCACCCATCACCTTAACACACTCTCTCTCTCTCTCTCTGTCTCCCCCGCCCCATCCTGTTTCTATAGAAACGAGATTAGCAGAGGGGGGGAAATAAAACAGCCCCATGTGACTCAGATTCCGACACTAAAGAATCTCTCTCCCTCCTCTCTGTGTCTCTCACTCTCGCTGGTGTTTTACATAACAAGTCACTGTATGGGGTTGGGGGGGAAAAAGAAAAGTAAGGGGGGGTAGAAAAAGACAGCAGGAATTTTTAGAGTCAACAGCAAACCATACCTCCCAACTCAGCCCCAGGCCTAGGGGGTAAAAGCTGCTGCCCCTTAACTACTCAAACACTTTCTATGTGGCCTGGGTAAAGCTATAATCCAGGGCTGCTCAAACTGTCAGTCAACTCCATCCCATCCCAGAATCTGCTATCTAGAGAGACTGCATCCCTTCTGCTTATTTGCATCCTTGCAGTGGCCATGTCTTAATTTCTTTGCAAAAAGCAAAGTTGCCAGAACTGGGACACTGGAGGCAACCAAAAAAGATGGGGCCAAGAAGAGGGCAGGGCTGGGGCAGACTGTCCCAACTGGCTCAGTGGATCTTATGTCCCCTGTATATTATCTATTGCTTAACATGGTTATAATAAGTCATAGTGGTCTGCGCAGAAGAACTATTTCAAACAAGTCACCACTAGACAAGCCTTCATCTGCCATGATTTCATTTCATAGGGAGCTGCCTGTGCAACTCAGAGTTAATCTGTTCATTTCCCCAATGGATGTTATTTTTAAAATGTTTAAAACTTTAAAATTTACCGACCCAGATGGTCTCAGAACCTCAGTATGGTCTAATTTAAAAATTGATAGTGGGCAGCCATATTAAATGGGGGCTGCAAGACCCATCGTTGGGGAGTTACCAAGGTCTCCAAAATGTGCAAAACTCTTCGGCATACTGCCAAGGGAAAACCCCTTATGTCTAAATGGATCCACAGAGACCGCACAGATGTCACTTCTAGAAGCCTGTCCTCATGATGTACTCTTTCTTGTGGTTTATGGTGTGTGAAATGTAACGATTTATCCTCAACGGTGAAGGGCACGGTTGTTGAAATGGTGAAACAGCACCTGGGTTCTTCGACCAGATCCCAGCTCTGCCATGGAAACTCAGTGGGAGGCCTTGGCCCAGTCACACCCACGCAGCCTAACCTACCTCACAAGATGCTGTGAGGATACGATGGAGGAGAGGAGAATAATGCAAGCCACTTAGAGTTCCCACTAGGGAGAAAGGTGGGAAATAAATGATGTAATAACTGTACCACTGGCCACTGCTTTATCCCCAAAGTGTAGCTGACCAGCTTGCTGTGGAGTATGCTGCCAGGATCCTCCCCGCTCCTTTCTATGGAATAGACCAAGGGTGGCCAAATTTGCTTAACATAAGAACCAAATAGAACAAACTTCAGATGACTGAGTTGCAAGACATGAACATCAGATGTAGGTAGGTCAGAAGGGAGAGAGGAAGGAAGGAAACTAGATGGGAAGGAGGGGGAGAGGTGCAAAGGAAAGGAAGCAACTTTAAATGCATTTTTCAAGCTGCCAGTGGGCTTGGCTTGGAAAGTGATTTAAAGAGACAAATGACTTCTCCGAACCAGCCGATGGGGCAGTGCAGGCTTTGAGAGCCACACCATATGTGTGAAAGAGCCACATGTGGCTCCTGAGCCACAGTTTGGCCACCCATGGAATAGACCTTTTCCAGGTTAGGAAGTAATGGGCAGGGGTGGAATTCTAGCAGGAGTTCCTTTGAATATTAGCCACACACCCCTGATGTAGCCAATCCTCCAAGAGTTTACAAGGTTCTTTTTTGTAAGCTTCAGAGGATTGGCTACATCAGGGGTGTGTGGCCAAATATGCAAAGGAGCTCCTGCTAGAATTCCATCCCTGGTAATGGGCATCTGCAGTCTGTGGCAACTCCAGTTGAAGGATCTCAGATAGGTAAAGACCCTTCTCAGTTCAATACCCTCAGAAGCTCAGCTCAACATAAAGCACCCTTGTATGGTGAATGAAGCAAAATAAAAATGGGGAGTCATAGTTGAACAGTATGAGAAGCAACAAGAGCACTATGAAACAGACTAGCTTACAATGTAACACATGTGATCTGACAATCGTAATCATTTCGGAGTGAAAGGAGGCAGCGGCATCCCATTTTTTAATATGTCCTTTTGATAAGTGGTATCTGACCACAATTACAGAAGGTTGTCAGCTCTTGAAAAAGAGTCTTCTCGAAATGGTCTTTATCTAATGTCAATCAGGATTTACTTGTCTGAGGACAAGTTTTTGCTTTATCCTAAATATCATAATTTCTACTTAATATGTATAAGAATTATTATGTATTCTATTGTACTTTATCAGATTGAATTCCAATAATTAACTCACAATGTGTTGGATTAAATTGTTTTACTATAACATATGTACTGTATTGTAAGCTAGTTCCCTGTTGCACATGCCTCTGCAACCCCATATATACTTTAAGTACTAAAATAGTTATGACAAGAGTGTGACTCCTTTTTCTTGAGCTGAAGATCCTACAGGATAAAACTGTACAGGGGGAAAAATCACACATCAAAATGAACAGCTTTGTGTGTGATATAATACAGTGTATTAAAATTGTGCTAAATGGTGATTTGCTCACAAAACTCTCGTTATTCCACCAGCTCTTCAAGCAGCAAATGCAGAAATTCCAGAGCCTCCTCTTCACATTTTCTCTGAAGGAACGCTGAAGAGAATGCAGACGTTAGAGGATTTTGTTTTGCTTGCATCCCACAAATGGCGCAGCACTGCATGCTAATTGAAGAAAGGAGTTACCACTGCCTCAGACATGGCCAAGAAATTATCTCTATTATCATCTGGCCAAGCAATGATTTCCATGATCATTATCTAAAATCTGTATGACAGTTATCCAAGAATAAAAAGTGGGCTATAACCTCATTTTTTAAACTTTATGTGGCAGGGCCAGAGTTAGGAATGTGCTATGTCAGTAGGGCTGCCAAGCTTCTGTTGGAGGTGGGGGATCCCCTGCTTTGGGGGGCCCCAACCCACCAGCAGGGAGGAGGCCACCACCTGAAGAGCCCTGTCACCGCACGGCATGTGCACTGTGATGCTCTAGGAACTGCAATTCCTAGAGCATCACCTGTGCAAAGTGCCTGATGTCACTGTCAGGTGATGTCATTGCACCATGCATGCATAAGACATCCCCTGCCACAGTGGTGGAGGGACTTGGCAACCCTATATGTCAGCTACAGTTTAGTACCTCACACTAAAACATTTTGTTTTACTTTACATCTTTGAATATATGCAAAAGCAAACTTTTCAGATTTATACATTCAGTGTCCCTTCTGTGAGAACAACGATATTTGTTTGGGGCTTCTTCAACTAACACAGTTTAGGGCTTTATCATTAGGGTTCCTTATCTACCCAAAGGAGGGAGTGATACACAATTTTAGGTCGTTGTTTAGTCCTGTTGTTTTAATTGTAAATTGAAATTAATTTTCTATGTATTTTTAACTTGTTGTGCACCGCCCTGAGCCCTTTGGGGTAGGGTGGTCTATAAATTTATTAAATCATCATAATCAACATTGTCATCATCATGTCATAACCCAGATAACTTTCCTATTTTCCTGCCCATGTTGGGTAAATCCTGGCCCTTTCCCCAAATCCCTCGCCCTTAAGAAACTGAAGAGCTGGAGAAAAAAATGGCCTGAAAATGACCTCCATAGTGACACCCTAGGAATTTCTCCATGATTAATGGAAAATTCCTAGAGTGTCACCTAGAAGTGATGTTTTAGCTTCCTTGGGCTCCCCTCTCCCCAAGTACTGCACTCAAAATCTCCTAGTATTTGATGAGGCAGCTCTGATAACCCTAAATTTGGCTCAATGGCATTTGATATAAATTACAGGGAAACACACTGAGATCTAGCCCCATCATAAGTGTACTGCAGGTCTACTGTTGGCCAATTGCATTCCTACTAGGTTCTCTTTACATAAATCCAGGCTGTACAAAGAATGTAGTGGAAATGGAAATGAAAGGCAAGAAGATGGAAGATCTTCCCTGTGCTGGCTGCTTAAAGCACTAGCTCCCCCTCGTAAGTGCTGCTAACTGTGTAAGCCCAGGCCAGCACTCAATTCTTGTTTGTATTTCAGCTCAAAGTAAAGTAAGTAGGGTTGTGAGCCTCCAGGTGGGGCCTGGAGATCTCCTGCTTTTACAACTGTTCTCCAGCTGGCAGAGATCAGCTCCCCTGGAGAAAATGGCTGCTTTGAAGGGTGAACTCTATGGCATTGTACCAGGCTGAGGTCCCTCCCTTTCCTTCCCCTCCCCAAACCCCACCCTCTCGCAGCACCACCCCCAAAGTCTTGAGGTATTTTCCAACACAGACATGGCAACTGTAAAAACAAGTAAAGATCTGATGCACAATGCATCTGCGCCAATGTGCTAAAAGTCTTTCTGAGAGTTGCATGTATTAATGCATCTCAAAGGCTGTGAGGTTCACAAAAGCAAGATGCTCTCTCAGCTATCTTGCTTTTCTGTTTCAAAGCAGCAGATCGAAGCCATGTGATCTACTACAGACTCTATGATCCATTCCAAAGTGGTGTCTAAAGTGCTACGCTGCCATTTGGATGCAACTGATAGTTTCTGTGTGAGAGCATGCCAAAACCAGAATATGCAGAGTAGGAAGACACTGTCTTGATAGAGCTATTAAATGACAGGAGGGAGACGCATCAAATGAGATGTGAGATACAGGAAGGAAGGAAGGAAGGAAAAGGAATGACTAGGGTATCACAAGGCTTGGAACTAAGCAGCACAGGATGAGCTCTGAATGGACATTGGTCAAGTGGGACAAGAAAGGGCAAGAGGTATGTATTCATGGGAGTACTTTGCCAGGGAAGCTCTGTGTCTGGATGTCTATTATGCATCCCCAGCAGCTATACACGTTTGTACCAGGTAAACGTGCCCCTCCCCTAAAAAAAATTACCTGGAGTTCAGACCCCCCAGCTACTGTGCTAACCTGTCTGCATGTGCAGCTATTCACCCACAGTAACACTTGCTCCCAAACAGAGGCCAAACTAAGTATTCACTATGCTAAGTATTCTAAATATTCACAGATACTACGGTAAATATTCACTATTCATTTTAGATGAACGAAGCTGACTGTTAAAAACTTGTACGCCAACATTCTTGTTGGTCTCTAAGGCACTACTGCACTCGAATCTAGCTATTCAGGTGTATCAGTAACAATACTGAAAACACTATCTTCTCCCAGAGACTCCTCCTTTCACCATAGGAATAAACCTCAAATTTCACCAAGAGCGAAGAAATAGAATCATAGCGCTCCAAAGGACCAATAGAAGTTCTCCTATCCCCGCTCCCCCCCCCCCACTACAATCTTGCCTCCACTGCACACACAATTTTGTTTAGAACCTGATCATAACATTACCCTCAATACCACATTTCAACACCAGCCCTAATTAAATGTGGAAGAGAGATCTAGTAACATAATGGAAATGAACCATGAACAATGCATATCAAAACTGCATCACATATAACTAAGGTTGCCAGTCCCCCAGTCCCCAAGTCCCGACAGGGGTTTCCTTGTTTTTTGGGGAATTAACCTCAAACAGCGACAATGCTGTGTGATGTCCCTGATGCTATGACATCACCTGGAAGTGATATCATCATGCCATAGCGTCACACGGTGACACTGTTTTGAGGGCAAAAGTCTATGGTTTGAAGCCAGTTTTACTATAGAGTTTTGTCCAAAAACGCATCCCCAGTGTTATGGCATCACTACCGGGTGACATAAGTTCTTCTGGGATGTCCTAGAACGCCCCCCCTAAAATCCCCCAACCAGCGTGACAAGGGGACCTGACAAGCCTACATATAATCCTGCAGTGCAGGCACTTCCTTCATGTCCCAGAAGTGACAAGAGTTATTTATGTCCTGTCTCCCTATCACAGAACTCAAAAGGACATACACAGGCTTTCCAAGTCTAACTTGCTGTACCAGAGCAACACTGCAAAATACAACGCTAGACCAACCCGGCAGACAGATTTGTTAAAGCAAAAGTATGAGAAGAAAATCACTGGCTGGAGCAAAGTGGACTTGATGAAACATTCCAGATCCATGTGAATTGGTTCTATTTAAAGGATGATAATCAGGTCATGAAAACTTCTACCAACACAACAGCTCTGCTACACAGAGCTCATTAGTGTTACCATTATGAGGATGCATTACAATTAGCAAGGCAGTGGATACGCTCTATTTTTGGCCCTCCCAAAATCCTAATGTGCACCAGGGGAAGAGGATTACTGAGAGTAACTTTTCAGAGGAAGGTAAAAGGGCTTCTGCAGCTGTGCTAGAAATCCAATAGTAAGCAGAACAATGAGTTTGCCTTACACTGGTCACTGTAGAGATTTTTGTTTTTAGCTTTTCCTCTGGCCCCAGGCCCATATATATATATATATATATATATATATATATATATATATATATATATATATATATATATATATATATATATATATATATATATATATATATATATATATCGGCTTGACTTCGCGAAGATTTAAGAAAGGTGCAGTAGTCCACGTCTACTATATATATGTATGACGTGTGCTCTGACAATCAAGCACAAATTGAGCCAGTTTGGTGTAGTGGTTAAGTGTGCAGACTCTTATCTGGGAGAACCGGGTTTGATTCCCCACTCCTTCACTTGCACCTGCTAGCATGGCCTTGGGGGTCAGCCATAGCTCTGGCAGAGGTTGTCCTTGAAAGGGCAGCTGCTGTGAGAGCCCTCTCCAGCCCCACCCACCTCACAGGGTGTCTGTTGTGGGGGAGGAAGGTCAAGGAGATTGTGAGCCGCTCTGAGACTCTTCGGAGTGGAGGGCGGGATATAAATCCAATATCATCTTCTTCTTCTTCAAATTGTCTTTTTGCTATCAGGTTACAGAGCCCACTTATGGTGCTCCCATAGGGTTTTTAAAGCAAAAGACTTTCAGAGATAATTTGCGATGGCCTGCCTCTGCGTAGCAACCCTAGACTTCTTTATTGATCTCCCAGACAAGCCTGACTCTGCTTTGCTTCTGAGATAGGATCAGATTAGGCTACCCTGCAGTGCAGGATTAAACCCTGTGGAAGCCCCCTAGGAACTCAAAATCTTGGGGGGTCCCTCACAAATTATCTCAGAGTCAGAGCACCCGTCTCGCTGCCCCCGCTGAAGACTGCAAGCATCTTCTCAAAAGCCTCTTTGACAAAGCTGTGGGGGAGAGGTAGAAAGAGGCAAACTTGTCGATGATGCCAGCAGCCGCTGCAAAAGGCAAGTCAGGCAAAGAGCAGCTCAGTTGCTGGCTGGGAGGGCTGCAAGCTGGGGGGAAACTGGGAGGGTGGGGTCCCATAGGCCAGTGCCTACTTGGCCTAATTGTTAATCTGACCCTGGCTTACCTGGGCTATCCAGATCAGGGCAAAAGAAAGCCATACTGTCTCACAATTCCAAACTACTTAGGTCTATTTCCAGGGCTCCATGTAGTTTTGCTATGCAAACTATCAGATGCTGATTCTCTCAAGTACTCTCAAAATTAAAAGTGAGCACTCAGAGTTTTTTTTTAAAAATGCAAATAAAAATCTATATATTTTTTCATAGAGCATTCAGTATATACCAAACTACACACAACTACATTAATTAAACGAGGATCTTTCTTAATGATGATTAAGCTGCTTTTCGAAACAAATAATTTTCAGGAATTTTTTTTAACAGCAATTAAAATTGTCCAGTGAGCGACTTCATCCTCTCTCTGCTTTTGTCCCTGACAGCGCTCGGAGGGTCATTCGCATTGTAGATTCTTCATGCTAAGATCAAATGCTGTTTCTGCAGTGCTGTTCGCTTTTGAGTACCATATAATCTCCCAGCAATTCAGGCAGTTAGAATTGTTCTGACATGAACAGAAAACAAACTCAGCCACCACAGTGCAGTTCGGTTGTTTTGTTAAAACAACAACCGGGCAAACAGAACAGTCGGTGGAGTGAATATGGGTACCACTTTATTTCCTGCTTTGCTTTATTTTCTCTAAAACCAATCAGGCTCAGCCTACGGAAGCACACTTTGGAATGCACACATTTTATATTACAAGAGGAATGTTATGGGACTGAGGGTAAGCTGCCATTGTGTTCAGAGGATCAGAAGTGGTGCAAACCCTTTTTCTCCCTGTTGATGAAGTATGCCTGAGTCTGCCCTAGGGTTGCCAGGTCTGACTCAAGAAACATCTGGGGACTTTGGGGGTAGAGCCAGGAGCAAGGGTATGACAAGCGTGATTTAATTCCAAAGGGAGTTCTGGCCATCACATTTAAAGGGACCACACTGCTTTTAAATGCCTTCCCTCCATTTGGAATAATGAAGGATAGGGGCTCCTTCTTTGGGGGCTCATGGAATTGGACCCCCTGGTCCAAACTTTTTGAAACTTGGGGGGGGGGGGTGTTTTGACGAGAGGCATCAGATGCTATGCTGAAAATCTGGTGCCTCAACCTCAAAAAAGCTTGGAAGAAGAAGGGGAGAAGGGGCGAAATTTGGACTTTGTAAATTTAAAGGACAGTGCTAAAAAGTGGAAAGCAATTTATTGTTTTGTCTACTTGCAGTTTTGGAGAAAAAGCCCCATCGTCATAGATTTGCAGCTCCCACAGCCAACACAGGAAATACGTCAAGTATTGTGAGATCTCTCTACCAGCGAAAACGGGATTTGGTGGCAAGCAAAGCAGGAAGTATCGGATGGAAAAGGGAAATCATTGAAGCAGCCAGCCTACTCTAGGACTATAATATCATAGAAAAACATCGGCGGCCATTGCTAGGAGGCTAAAATTTAAATAAAAATTTTAAAGTGTTCGGGACATTAAAAATTGGTGGAGCCGACAGAGGTGACGATTATAAGGTAAATACTATTGGACATTACTGTTAATAACCATTTTAGAAGCCTCTAGAGGAAAAAGGAAAAAAAAATTAAAGTGAGGCAGAAAGTTGCGACCGCCATTTTGGAAAAAATGAAAACTTTAAAAATTAATATCTGAGTCCAGGAGACTCTGAGGACAGCGAAATTAGGCTTATTGAAAAGAGCAAGCCTCACTCTTTTAAATCTGATAGCTGAAATTTAATTTGGTGAGGTCAAAATTTTCAGTGTTTTTACATGTCAGACCACAAGCAAACCCGTGCAAGGACTGCTTCACTGGATAAAATGCAGGACCAATTAGATGCAATGGAAGCCAGGATAATGAAAGGGATGAAGGAGATGATAACTGCTTCCAGAAAAGAAATTAGAAAAAATATTGAAGAACTAAAAAAAGATATAGAGGATCTCAGAAATGAGACTGTGGTGACATCAGAAAAAGTGCAAGAGGTGGAAGGGAGAGTGAAAGTACATGATTCCACCTTGTTAAAAATACAAGAAAAAGTGGTAATTCAGGACTGCAAATGGATGGAGACCCAGATACGTCTGAGAGGAGTACCTGAGGGTGAAGAAACTGATTTGAAAGAATATATAATAAAAATAATTGCAGAATTTTTGGAGGAAGATCCTGAAGGGACTAGAAACATGTATGACTATATGTATAGAGTGAACTCACTATTGCCAATAAAAAAAAATCAACCAAGAGATGTAGTTATAAGATATATGACAAAAGAAATGGTGGGGAAAATCATGAATAAAAACTTTGAAAAGACATTGATAGTGGGAGGCAGCAGAGTAAGAATTATGAAGGAGTTGCCAAGACAAGTGATAAATGACAGAAGAGCATATAAGAAATTGACAGAAAAATTACGGGACAATGAAATGAGGTATAGATGGATAATACCTGAAGGTCTGAGCTTTGAGCTACAAGGAAAAAGGATTACAATTACAAGCACACAGGAACTGCGTGGATTTTATGAAGAACATAAAGAATTTGCACCATGATGGATTACAAATTATTATCTTGGAATGTAAATGGACTAAATTCACCACAAAAAAGAAAGGCAACATTTCATTGGATTAAAAAGCAAAATTGTAATATAGTTTGTTTACAAGAAGTACATATCAAACAAAAGAATTACAATTTTTTATGGAATAAGCAATTGGGACTAGAATTTCATTCATTGGCTGAACAGAAGAAAAGGGGAGTGATTTTTTATATTAAACAAGAATTGGGCCCGAAATTAGTGTTTAAAGATAAAGATGGAAGATTTGTAGCAGTAGAAATAATATTAAATGCAAAAAACCCGTTGTTACTGGGACTGCATGCACCAAATGGAGCAAAGGATGCTTTTTAAAAAGACATTATACAACAATTTGATGAAGTGACATATGATCAAGTTTTGATAATGGAACAATTAAGAACACACTGGATAGGTCTGGGGGGAAAAAACAATAAGGAAGGAAAATTGCCAAAGTCTTTTTTTGAATTGGTCAAACAAGAAAACTTGGAGGATATATGGAGGAAATTTAATCCTGAAGTGCGGGACTATGCCTTTTTTTCAGCAAGATATAAAACTTTTTCCAGAATTGACATGTTGTGGGGTACTAAAGATTTAGGCCTTATAACAAAGAAAATAGAGATTTTACCTATAATAGGGGCTGATCATAACCCAATAATGTGGATTACAAAATTGTCTAAAAAGTTGAGAAGATGGAGATTGAATGAAGATTTACTACAGAATAAAGAAAAAATGACATCTCTAGAAAATGAAACTAAAGCTTTTTTCCAAATAAACGATAAAGAAGATATAGAATTTCAGACAGTGTGGGATGCTTATAAAGCAGTAATGAGAGGAATATTGATTACATTGAATAATAAAGACAAGAGGGCAAAAGAAAAACAGATGCTGGACATTCAAAACGAAATAAGGAAAAAAGAAGGGGAACTAAGAAAAAGGCCAGGGAAAAAGAAAATTATGAGGGAGATTACAATATTACAAACACAAATGAGACATTTGTTAAATAAAGAACTGGAATGGAATCTGAAAAGATTGCAGCAGAAATCTTTGAGGGAGCAAATAAACCTGAAAAATATTTGGCCTGGCAACTGAAGAAAAAGAGAGAAAGTAAAATTATTAATAAAATTGTGGTGGATGGAAGAGAGGTGGTAGACCAAGAAGGAATAAAAAGAGAGTTCTTTAAGTATTATGCCAAATTATTTAAGGGTGTTAAAATAAAGAAAGAAAAGATGTTAGAGTATTTACAAAAGATTAAAATAGCACCCTTAGCAGAAAATATGGGAAAAGTTTTGAATGACCCAATTGAAAAAAATAGAAATTGAAGCAGCAATTAATGCAATGGAAAATGGAAAAGCCCCTGGGCCAGATGGATATACAGCTAATTTTTTTAAAACTTTCAAAGAGGAGTTAATACCGAAACTTCAGAAATTGATGAACATGATAAGAATACGGGAAAATACCAAATACGTGGAAGGAAGCTGTTATTTCGTTGATTCCAAAGGAAGATAGAGATGTCACGAATGTAAAAAATTAGGCCCCAGATATGGCAACAATGTGGAAAAAGGAAATAATGGTTAGGAACGACTTCCAGAGGAATAGTATTAATACAGCAAAAAGGTTAGCTAATTATTTGAAAGTTAAAAAGGCAAAACAATCAATTAGAAGTATAAAAATTAATAATAATACAACTCAACACTAAGGAAATCACTAAGGCATTTGAGGACTTCTATAAAAAGTTATATATGAAAAAGAATATAACGGAGGTGTGGGACGCACCTAAGCTAATCATAGAGGAGGAAGCGAAAGCCTCACTGGGCGCTGAGATTACACTCCAAGAGATAAAGGAAGTAATAAAAGCGCTCAAAAAAGGGAAATCACCAGGGCTGGATGGCTTTGTTAGTATTGAGTCTGCCTTTACACAGCTTGACAGCTATAATATGACAGCAGGTGATCTAGCTGGCAGGCTAGGTCACAGTGACCTTATCTACAAGCCGGTTCTAGCCGGCAGAGGACAGGTGGAAAGAACCTGCTGAGTCAGCATGACTGTGGACTGCCAGGATTGGCTGATGGAACTATATATGGACTGCACTACCAGTGCACAGGTCTCTCTTTGAGGAGTCACATGCTGGCGGAGCACTTTGATCCTAAGGTTGATGTATAGAACTGCACTAGTGGACACGTTGTATATATTATGTAAATACACTGTTTTAGCACTAGCTGCAGGTGTCTGGCTCACTTCTTTACTGGGGCTCACCGTTGTACATATCACACCGCTCACTCTGCACACACCCGCACCGACAGGCTTTACTTCTGACTTTTATAAAGAAATGGTAGAAATTATAGCACCCGAATTGCAGGTAGTTTTTAACGAAGTCTTGGAAGGAAAGAAAGCCCTGGACTCATGGAAAGAAACAGAAATAATTTTGATATTAAAGCCCCAGAAAGACCCGGAAGAAGTAGGTTCGTATAGGCCCATTAGTTTACTAAATCAAGATTATAAGATCTTTGCTAAGGTTTTAGCAAATAGACTTAAGAGAGTTATCCCGTCAATTATAAAAGGGGACCAATACGGTTTTATTGAGGGTAGATCTATTGCTCATCCCATTAGAAATATCTTAAATGTACTGCACCATGGCCAAAAGAAAAAAATAGCGCTGTTAAAGTTGGATGTTTACAAAGCCTTTGATACTCTCTCACATGAATTCATGTGGCAAATATTAAAGAAGATAGGTTTAGAGGAACGGTTCTTACACACCATACAGGAAATATACAACGGTGGTAAGGCAAAAGTTAGAGTCAACACTGACCACTCACAAGCGTTTCCAATTCAAGGGGGGGGTAAGACAAGGCTGTCCACTATCCCCGCTCATATTTATAATAGCTATAGAACAATTAGCAGAGCAAATTAGGAATGCGGGGAGGATAGAGGGGTATAAGTCAGGTAATGAAGAAATGAAAATTAATTTATTTGCGGATGATATCATAGTAATTATGTCTAACCCCAAAGACGGAGTTAAAGAGATTAAGATAATTTTAGATGATTTTGAAAAGTGTTCAGGGCTAGGAGTGAATATGGCAAAATCAGGAATTCTATACCTTAATGTTAATTGAGAAGAAAAACAGGAAATAAATAGGATTACGAATATAGGTATGGGGGCCAAGAGACTTAAATACCAAGGGATAGTCCTGCAAAAAAATATGGACAAAATGATAAATGAGAACTATGGTAAAATATGGAAGAAAATAGAGAGAGATATGAATAAATGGAATCATAAAATACTAGGGATATCAACTAGAATAAGATCCCTTAAAATGTTCTTGATACCAAAGTTAATGTATTTATTCCAAACATTGCCCTTAAGTTTGAAGAAAAATCAAATTGAACAATGGAATAAAGCAATTAAAGTGTGGATTTTTAATAATAAAAACTGTAGGTTTCATAAGAGAATTCTATACAACCTTAAATCAGAATTAGGTTGGGGAATCCCAGATTTAAGTAAATATTATGAGGCCTTCCAACTAAGAGAGTTACTAGATCTGAGTGAGGATAAGGTACAGAAGTGGATTAATTTCGAGAATGCAGTTAACAGTGGTATTGGAAGATTTGGTATTTTTTCCACAGTGTCGACAAAAGATCTAAAATTAGCCATAGGGCCCAGAAGAGCATCATTAGAAACCTGGATGAAATGGTACCCACAGTGGCTAGAAAAGGTTTCAAGGTGGAGCCCCTTAGAAGCTATTGTTAAGGAGGCGCATGCTATAAAATGGTGGGAAAGGCTTAAAAACAAAGGCTATTATAGAGTGGACGATATGTTTAGGGGTGGTAAACTAAAACCTTTACAGGAAATTACAGAAGATTTAGGTAATCAATACTGGTTAAACATAGCAGGCTTACATAAGATAGTTAAGAAGATCAGTGAAAAGGGAGAGCTTTGGTTAGACGCTCCAATGAAAGAGATATATAAAGTAATGGCCAAACAAAGGAAGGGTCTAGTGGGGTTACTATACAGAAAAATGATTTCAAATAAAGATAAAATAATAGTACATTTACAAAAGATTTGGAGTCATGAAGGTCAGTTAACAGAGAGGTTGGCTGGGAAAATCTTGGAAGGACTAGAAGGGATTAAAGTAATCAAATTTAAAGAACTGGAATATAAATTTTTCACAAAATGGTACAAAACACCCGCACAAATAGCCAATATATTCCCAGGAATGAGTTCCAAGTGCTGGCATTGCAAACAATTTAAGGGTTGGTTTGCACATATGTGGTGGGAGTGTGAAGAGGTTAAACCCTTCTGGGAGGAAATTATTCAATTTATTAGAAAAGTCTGCAATGTACCATTAACCATTGGCTTTAATATGATGTTGTTAAGCACAATAGGAAGTCCGGCACTAAGTAGACCCACTCAAACCCTTGTCAAGGCAATGATACCAGCGGGGAAGGCGGTCATCGCTTTGGGGTGGAAAGATAAAAGTAAATGGTCAATAGAAATCTGGCACAACTATTTGTTTGATTACATACAGTCTGACATCGTGGCAACAATCAACAAGGATTCCACGTGGGAAGATAAAGTCAAGGAAATCGAGACCAGATGGAACCCTTATTTAGAATGGATCTCAGGAGAAACAAGGAAGGACATTCAGTGGAAGATCAAGACTTTGTGCCCTTGGCTGAGGGGGAAAGACTAAGAGAAGATGGGGAGGGTTGGGGGGGGGGGGAAGGGTTATTTGTAATTCCAACATTCATATGTTGCAATGGTCAATTGTACAAGAGTCAATAAAACATAAAAATATTTATTAAAAAAAAAAGAATGTAAAAAATTATAGACCAATCTCACTATTAAATAATGACTATAAAATCTTGGCAGAATCTTGGCAGAACGGCTTAAACAACATTTGACAAATTTTATAAAGGAAGATCAAGCGGGGTTTCTCCCCAAAAGGCAAATAAGAGACAATATTAGAACTGTTGTAAATATTGTAGATTATGAAAGACATCCAGAAAAGGAAATAGCATTATTCTTTGCGGATGCAGTAAAAACATTTGATAATTTAAATTGGGACTTTATATTTGCAGTAATGGAGAAAATGGAGTTGGGGAAAAACTTTATAAGGATGATAAAAGCAATATATACCTCCCCCCTGCTTTCTAATGACCCTGAAGCAGGGGGAGGGCCTCCAAACCAGGGGATCCCCTGCTCCCAACTGGGGACTGGCAACCCTAGTCTCCCCATTCAATGTGGATGAAATATGCCTTAGTTTGCCCATTTAACAGAAAATTAACCCAACAGCCCCCTTGCGAAGATGAGCCCTCATTTAGCAAAACCAACAACCTGGACATTTCAGGCAAGAAGGCAACCACCCAAAACAGTACTACATGCACCACTAGGATATTGTGCAGGTGCTTCTTCACTTCTATTTATCAGGTGTTACCTGAGAAATGGTCTTTCTATAGTCTCTGTTTAATCCACTTTCATTAAAAAGATTCAGCTAAGAAGATTCCACTGTCAGCACATAAATATTTAAATTAGACCTATCCATTTATTTATAAATTATATCAAGTCTTTTAAAGTGAGTTTCAGTTGAGTAACCATGCTAGTCTGTAAGAGCAGAAAAAAATTCAAGCCCAGTAGCACCTCAAAGATGAAAGTAGAGAAAAATACACAAAGCAACAAAAATAAAATACAGAATGCAAAAAAAAAAAATGAAGGAAAGAAGGCCGTGCATAAAGGGAAGAGATAAACTGGTTTAGTTTTTCAGTAACTGATTTCTTGCCATAAACTCTAGAGATGTACACTTTCTCCCTCCCCTCCTTTTTCCCCAAGAAAAAAAATTGAAATTTTAGGAAAAAAATCAAAATAAATGCAATACATATTACCCCATCAAGTTTAAACTAATTTTACTGCTTTAACATAAAATGCATTGTTTATAACTTACTGAGCAGTATATAAAATCACAACATTTGACAAGTGTTTATAAATTCCTTAGTTTTCAATAAGCCTAAATGCAAATATATCCAAAGAGAAAACGGCAAGCTGATGCACCCTACGCTGTCTTAGCACATTTTTGCTATACAGTTAGAGAGAGCTCTGTTCCCAAGCAATCTTCTGGTGTTTTTCTCTGAGGCTTTGGATAAATTTCTGCCCTACCTTCTCCTGATATTTTCCCCTCCAAGAAAGTAAGGGTAACAAGCTAGTTGGTACCTTTGGGTACATGTGTCACAGTGGTTTGAGGGAGAGTTGAAAAGGTCGACCACAAGGTCAACCCCACATCAGGTCAAAAGGAAGCAAGGAAAGCCCTGCATACTCCTCTCATAAGATTACAGGGTAGGTGCCCTTCTAAGGTGCAGAAATGCATCTTGGATTTAAGTTCCGTAGAAGTCTACAACATGCCTTCTCTGTCTTTGAAAGCATCTAACTCATTTTAGAAGAGAACACAGGAGGGTCCCCCCCCCACAGCACTCCTCCAAATTTCCATTTTTAATTGAGGGAACTGAAGAAAAGGCCTCAGAAAAAAACTATCTTCCCCATTTTTCTGTCCCCCCACAGGCCTTCACATCTCTAATAAACTCCAATCTTAAACTATGCAAATGGAGCCCATGTGGGTTAGTCCATGATCTTCTTGCTAAATTATCTGTATTACACAACAAATACCAATACATATTGCAATACATACATACATACATACATATACATACATATATATATTTTAAAGTTGTTCAGAGTGCTGGAAACAATGATATAAATTGAACAAAAATTAACCCAACAACAATACAAAAAAAATACAACTAAAGGTAAACTAAATTTCAAAACCTTAAATAGAACTGGTCCATACGCAGGATGCTCAAGTACTTTGTACAAGACCTGGGTTTGTGCACTGTTAACACAGAGAAACAGCAGAAGAGGAAATAATGTGGCACAAAGTCACCAGGACATGGGGACAGCACAATGGGAAAACTGAAGAGACTGAGTCAAATGAGAGGTGATATGCAAAGACAAGAAGGAAAAACAAAGCCAAGCCTTTAATGGCAGCTACCAAGCAAAAATTAAAGAAACACAAGAATGTAGAACTGTATTTTTACCAATATACACCACCAACTAGTACCCACTAATATCCATCATGTATTTTCCCCATTCCTTCCATGTTTCCCTTATAGAAAACACACAGGAAAGACTCCATGAACATATTCAGCTGGGATTCTCTGTGGGAATGGCTTCTTTTCCAATTCAATACAGCTGTTTCTTTGCCTACCAACGATTCAAAACTTTGCAACAATCGCTCAACAACATGCCTTCTCTGTCTTTGAAAGCATCTAACTCATTTTATCCAGCGTACACATGTCTGATCCAGCAAGCTTTTAGGCTCCATAATACCTGATAGCAAAGGACTATATACAATAATTGCATATGGGGGAGATCCATATCCTCCCCAGCATGTTAGAAGCCACATTTTGATTCATTCTGTGGTTGTCTGGGAACTGTGTAAATGCTGCTACTCTACCGAGGCAGCTCTCTTCAGGAGATACATAAAAAGCATAAGGGAATATTATATGAGTCTCAGAGTTTCAGGTGCACATAATACTGACGATGGAGTGCACCATGCATATGATGACATGTAACAGGCATTTAATGTGTATAGATAAATCTGCCACAATACTAAATTTACAGATCCGGGGTTAACTCATAAATTTAAATGCCTCCATGGCAATCACAATTAGCGATGTATGATCCTCACGTCAGAGGTCATTTTGTAGAAAAAGAAGTGCTGGAGCTCCTAAGCACAACTAATTTGCATAACTTATTTGCATATGCCACACATCCCTGACATCACCGGAAGGGTATACTCAATTATAGCAACTCAGCAAATACCTTAACATGCTTCTTGAATTATAATTGTCATAATAAAACTTGACTCCCTTCATACTTTTTAAACTACTTTCTATGTGGCCACAGTGACATGATGAAGATTTCCATCTGTCTGCTTTATATGTTTTTATTATTTTCCCATTTTTTGTGGGGGGGGGGGGGGGGGAAATCAGAAACTTTGTCAAATCTTAGAGTTCAGCAAAATTCTAACAGGGGTTTTTAAGAG
Organism: Heteronotia binoei; assembly: GCF_032191835.1. NCBI lineage: Eukaryota > Metazoa > Chordata > Lepidosauria > Squamata > Gekkonidae > Heteronotia > Heteronotia binoei. The sequence goes on along the minus strand of NC_083242.1, from coordinate 15,245,832 downwards.
GGCATGGGGAGATGCACCTCAAGTATGATGCCTCTAGCTCGGGGGTGGGGGTGGCCAACGGTAGCTCTCCAGATGTTTTTTGTCTACAACTCCCAGCCCCAATGGCTGGGGCTGATGGGAGTTGTAGGCAAAAAACATCTGGAGAGCTACCATTGGCCACCACTGCTCTAGCTCACTCGGGGTCCACTGTATACGCTCCAGAACCAGGTTCAACATCTCCCTGAGGGGCACCCCTGCATCCTGAAGTTTCTGAACCAGTTAAGCAGAGCAAAAAGTTTAGGTGCACAAACTGGTTCAGAAACCCCCCGAAATCAAAGCGGAGTTTTTTGATTTGTGCCTATTCCTAGAGTATACATATCCTCATTCTATTGTTAAGACTTAGTTCTCAAGAGATGTAAGAAGCAATGAGAGGGACGGTGAGCTTGCTAGCTGCTGTAGCTCGAAACCTGGAACCAACTGAATAACTGGCAGCTCCAAAGCACTCTAATGATCTAGCTCCATCCTCCATCTCCCTGGAATGAGCAACATTGGCTGCTTCTATTGTCTACAACAGAGTTCATGCAAATGTTAGCCAGAAGTGACTGGGCTGGACATAATACAATGAACTTTAGAAAAAGAATAACTGTAGTTCAGACATTTGTCTTTTTAAACACAAGATGGAATCTGGAGATTGTTCCTCTAACACAATTTCCCCCTCTTAAAAAGCAGCCAATAAGGGGAAAAAAAGACTACCACACCACAAAGAATCATGATTCTGATAGACAATGGCCCCCTTGGAAATCAGGAGCAACGTCCATAGGGATCTGCTCCAAAAATGGATTAAACTTTTGTATTAAGTATATAAATATGCTTTGCAACAAATCATTTTGCCAGGCACCATCCGCTTTCTTTCATGGAATGCGTAACCTGTATTCCAGTACATTAAAACCAACAAATTCTGCCATAAATGTTACTTGGACATCGACTGGCCCTCTGAAAGGGATATTTTATAAAGTAACCAATGGAGAATGCATTTAAAGTTAAAGTTGTTTTCTTCCTACCGCTCCCTCCCCTTCTTCCTCCCCTCCATCTATTTGCTTTCCTCTCTTCCTTCCTTCCTTTGCGGCTCTCAAACAAATCATCTGGCTGTCAAACATCTGACGATTATCCTATGTAGCTCTTATGTTAAGCGAGTTTGGCTACCCCTGGTATATAACATTCTAATGCAGAAATGCCATAGCTCAGAGTTATTCTTGCAGGCAAGAATGCCAAAGGATTTACTCCACTATCTCCACGCTGATGAAATCGAGGGGGGAGGGGAGAGAGAAATTTTTGACCAGTTGGCAAGAAATAAGATCCCAGAAGTGTATTTATTCACTGTACTTTGGGGTTGGAGGGGCGGGGGGAGGAACCTCTGATTAATCTTTTGCCTTTGGGATATTTAGTTGGCTTCTGAACTGTTACCTGTAAAATAAAATGCTACTGATACACCCCCTTCTGAGCTCATCTTCATCCAGCCATACCACCAACATAGTGGAAAACAGTTCTCCACACTATTAGTGCTACTATTTGCAAAAATATATTTTGCTAGCACTGTGCTTTGATAGAAGTCACTGATCTAGCCCATGGTTTGGAAAAAAAACTCTATTCTAAATGGCAGCTGGGTGGAATCCTCAAGCAAGAAACTCCTCCAGACCTATGGCTTTGGCCACTTCCATGCATGCCACATGGGGCTTAACTCCTTTTTCCCCATCATATCCATGCAATGCACAGAGGAGTGAAAAACCTTCCATAAGCAAAAAGGACAGTGCTGGAGGTCCAACACTATTGTAAAACCATCTAGTCGTAAAAATTAGCTAGTGGCCTTAGAGCTCATCTCTGACAAATTTCCTGTAAAAGCCCACACACAGCTCCCCCGATAGATCTCTGCCCTGATGGGGCTCTGTTACTACCTCCCTCCCCCTCGTACTTCTGCTAATATAGATCATGAGGTTGCTGGACTGAATGACTTACTCACTGATGGACTGAAATTTTGACCTGCGGTAAGGCGCACACCTTAAAATGCTTCCAGCGCCTTTGGAAGGAGCTCAGCTATTGTTTAGTCTGAACCCAGCACTTGCACTGGAGCCTATTCTTGTTTTTCAGAGGCCAAACATCCAAAGATCCTGTCAGGGATGGAAAACTTTGTTATTTTGGGCTGCCACTCAGCCAGAGTTTTCCAAGTTCAGGAAAGCAGTGATGTGGTTACGCTGACTTGGCCACAGCGTCCCAATGGTTTTCCTTTTTGGATAAGCATCAAGCTCCTTTAGTGGACCACACTGCCTGATATAATCAGTCAGTATCTGGAATTCCAGGCAGGTGCCAAGAAACATGAGTTTGCGTATATATGTATATAACCAGGAACTGGAGAAGAGACAAGAAAGCTGGGGGGGGGGGGGGGGAAACGCTGGGAATCCAATAGCCCAGAAGAAAGAACGCAGGATGAAACTGGGGATGAAAAAGAAAATAATAGAAAGTTGTGGAAATAATCCAGAAAGCATCTTACACAGTCACTGATAAGGTAGACAGCTATCCCAAAGTGAAAGAAGAATGGGTCACTGGAAATTTCTGCATCAGGAAACATGGTACAAATCTTTGTCCCTCCTTCTTCATCATCAATATTATACCAAAGAGAACAAAGCATAAGTCCTTCTAAAATCCTGCAAGCAAGAAGATGATGATATTGAATTTATATCCCGCCTTCCATTCCAAATTTCAGAGTCTCAGAGCAACTCACAATCTCCTTCATCTTCCTCCCCCACAACAGACACCCTGTGAGGTGGGTGGGCTGAGAGAGCTCTCACAGCAGCTGCCCTTTCAAGGACAACCTCTGCCAGAGCTATGGCTGACCCAAGGCCATTCCAGCAGCTGCAAGTGGAGGAGTGGGGAATCAAACCCGGTTCTCCCAGATAAGAGTCCGCACACTTAACCACTACACCAAACTGGCTCTCACCAGAAAGAACCATTTCTGTGGAAAACAGTGATCAATGACTTATCCGTGGTTTGGTGTTCTTAATCAAATGTGATAGCAACATTCCAGAACCTAACAGCTAGTCACTTAACAGAATCAAACACACTATTTTTCCAACTGCTGTGGCCATTTTTGCATTAGCTATCAAATGTATTGCTATTTCCAAATGTGTTTTTTGAACAAGCAGTGCCAGAATATACAAGGAGGAATAGTTGTGATACAATATCCTGTTATTTATGGATGGACACGTAGCAACCAGCACCCCAAATGACTTCAGCCACATCTGCAGGTCCTGGAGGGAGCAGGGTTGTGACATCCTGTTTCCACCTGGACCACTAATGAAGCCATGCATACAGGTGCATCTACTTGTGGACAGTAAATGCATGGGTGGTGGTGGTGGGGGGGATGAGATGTGATGATCTCCAATCCAAATAACCTCAGTCAATGGAGAGAGCCCCCGAGAGAGTATAAGTCTTCCTAAGAACAGTATTTTTTTTATTACAGGGTGGACTCAGGGTGGACAAAGATGGTAGTGTTGGATGCCACCTTCTGACATATCTGGACAATGCTGTTGTCTTATTACTGGGAGTTGTACTAGGCTGCAGTTTCTCAGTCAAATAGAAAAAGTCACAGGTACACATAACAAGAACAAACATGCAGAAAAATGGCCTAGTAGAATTCTCCTCCCAGCTACCAGACTTTTTTGGTGACATAGAGATGGCTGCTTATACCACATAAACTGAGGATCTTCTTGGTCGTGGGACCCAAACTATGGAACTCTCCCCCCAGGGATATCCATCCCTTTGTCACTGTATTCTTTTTGTTTCATCCAGTGTTCTCTCCTTCCTGTCCTATGTTTCAATTACTGTTTTTCTATGGTTTTACATACATATTTTTGTTGTAGTTTTTATCAGGGTTTTTTTTTTTAAGCAGGAACTCCTTTGTAAGTTAGGCCACATGCCCCTGATGTAGCCAATCTTCCAAGAGTTTACAGGGCTTAGTACAGGGCTACTGTAAGCTCCAGGAGGATTGACTACATCAGAGGTGTGCCGCCTAATATGCAAAGCATATTCCTGCTACAAAAAAAAGCCCTGGTTTTTATTATTTTTATGGTCTGCTTCTTATAATGCCTTGTTTTAACCATTAGCCACCTTGGTGGCCTTGACAAGGCTGAAATGTGGGGTACACACACATTCCTAAGGAGGGGAATACAAGCAATGTCATTTGTTGACCCAAATCCATCTTAATATTGATGTATATAGATGATTGCAGAACATCACTTCTTTGCCAGTGAAAACTCTAGCTGGAATTGGGAACCAGTCTAAAGACAGTACAAACCACCATTCCCTGTTCAGACATAACAAGCCCACTTAGGGTTTGTAGCGGTGTGAGCTGAAACTCAGCAATAATCCCCCTCCCTCCCAAAAAATCTAAGTCTTCAAAAATAACATTACGAAGAAAAGAAAAATAGTAACCGGCCCAGTTCCAAAATAACAAATTGCCACGTGCCAGCAACACAGGGAGAGAACTCATGAATGTGAGATTACTGTCAGAAATGTGGCACTAAAAATGGCTCTTGTCATCCAACAGATCTACTTCTTGGGTGTCCAGTGAGTCACGCGGAATGGCAGGCAGAGGTCGGGAAACAAACATTACCCTGTGGAGCTCTAGGATGGCATGCCCAGATTCATTCTGCTCCAGACAGATTCGATGGCTAAGCTCCAGCGCTATGATCTTGGCTGCTCAAAACTCCACAGAGAGCTTGCATTTAAGGACCTTACCACAGGGCAGCAACAACTAAGATAACCCTCCACATACACCCCTAGCCCTTTTCTGTACTGCATATGGTTTAGAATAGCTATATGATTGTTCTAAACACTAATGAGTGAAAAGAATGAAGATCGGTACCAGAGAGGGCACATTCTAACCTGCCATCTCAATGGATTTCGGTGTGACAACTGGGGTAAGCGCAAAGAGCTAAATGCATTCAAACATCAGTGACAGGTGTACAATCTGCAGTGTCTGCTGAAGCACACCTTCAAAATTTTTGACCACTGGCAAATGAAAATTTCATTCACATTGCTTGCCACGAAAATTTCTGGGAGATGTCCCCTTCCAGTGTAATATTTTCGTTTGTGATCAAATGATGGTCAGTGCTTTGGTATTAAACTAAGTAAAGGTCACCCAGCAGTATTGGATTGCAGTTTACCCCGGAGAGCTTGGGAAAAACAGAGCAGACTATCAACAGTAACTACCCCTGTGCTGTTGGGAGTCCTTTTCACAGGCAAGCCTCTCCATGGTCTCTTCATGACAGGGAATATGGGAGAATGATAGATTAAGGCTTATTTCACCATCCATGTGGTCAAAAGAGAAGTTATTTACTGCTGTAATTAATATAGTGGTCTCTTATCAGATCTTAGAAGCTAAGCAGGATTGGCCCTGGTTGGTGCTTGGGTGGGAGATCACCAGGGCTGCTACACAGAGGCAAGCAAGGACTTGCTTCTCAACATCTCTTGCCTTGAAGCCCCTATAGAGCGGCAACGGATCAGCTGTGACCTGACAGCACTTTCCAACACCAGTCTAGGGATACTTTAAATGGTAGGTCCAAAGGCACCCTTAGAGGTGTATAAAGGTGGTTCTGAATCATTTAGAGGCAGGAGCTATCGGGATCAGAGAAATGTAAAGACCCCCTGGAAACTCCCTGTGCTTTAACTTCAAGCTTGTGATAAAGGCTTTGTCGGAAATTTTCAACAGGATTCCTCTAAAAATTCTGACAATGAAGCAAAATCTCCTTTCCAGTACAATATTACAGTTTTGAAAAATCATTGCATTAATTGCAATATTACACAAATCATTAAAATCCATTGCTAAGGCAGCCAAAAAGAAGACAGTTTAGCTTGTTAAAATACGGTCCTCTCTCTAAGCAGTCCCGACAGCAAGAGGAATATTGGATTTATGAGCTACAGGCTACTCCAATGTCCCAAGCATCTGCAAGGCAGGGAAGCAAGGGGAGAGGGGGAAGAGAAAGTCCTCTGTCCCATGTCACTTCAAGAATGGCTTGTGTGTGGCATTTAGGCAGCACCCAATATCCCTCTTCACTGTTATGCCCATAGACTGAACCTCCACTTTCTTTCCATGGCTCAAAAGCACCATCGAGGTAGAGAAGGGTGATTTGTGATGCAATAAAAACATTCCTGCCTGCAAAGCATGAAACCCCAAAAGTTTATAGGAAACCACTGTCTTCGGATGTCTGCATATCTTCAGGCATCCTGGGAGCTGTAGTTGAAAGAAACCGAGAAAAGCAAAGGGCCGATAATGATAGTTTCTGGATGAACGCTGTGTGACTACTGGCTCCCACATGAAAGCCCATATTCTGGGATGCCGAGTCTGTTTCTGCAGCCAATTGAGAGGCGAGCTCCTTGGCGTCTAGGTCATGAGAGATTCCAGAGAGAGAACAGCCTTCAGTCTTTAAGGAAGAGGAAATTATTAGTCCCTCCCACCAGCCCTTTCTTCCAAGTCTTTTGAAGTCATACATGTTGGACATCGGCTATGGAAGTGATGAGGAACCCTGTCTATTGAACAGGCCTAAACAGCAGAACAAAGTTTGTGTCCAGCGGCACCTTTAAGACCAGCAACGTTTTATTCAAGTTATGCACTTTTGTGTGCATGCACACTTCTTCAGATACAAAACTTCATTCTATCTGCACGTGCAAGGAAGTGTCAAGCATGAGATCTCAAAATAACCAGTCCTTGAATCTTGAAACAAAGTTTGGTTTATTGATAATCCATGTGGCTCATCCCAGCTGGGAGAAATTGGAACTGATACTTTGTAACAGTAGAATACAGGCTTTAAGATGGCACATCAAAGGTTCTATAAACAATTCTACATTCACGTGTGAAATTCACACGCTAGGTTCCTTATCTATCTTGCGGCTAGCACATCCTGGGTTCAGGCCTGGCTGAGCCTGAGAACAAGTCCCAAGAGGTCTTATCTTCAAAGAGGACATTCCTGCATTTGTTAGTAGAAGCGAAAGAAGAAAGGTGCGGGTTGCTACTTTGATGTGCCTTAGTTTAATTCAGGGTTAGTAACAAATCTATTATCTGAATACTATAACAGAAGATGAATATACAATGCTTGACAGGAAGCTCATACCCAGAATAAAATTTTGTTGGTCCTAAAGGTGCCACCGGAATTAAACTTTGTTCTGCTGCTTCAGACCACCTGAAACTATGCCTTAACAGTGTGACACATACAGTTAACCTGAATATAAATGTCAAAAAACAAGTGATGGGATCAAAGTGTTTGGAACTGTGCTAATGGCCTATGTGAGGAAGCAGAAATTAGAAAGTATGAGACAGTTCTGTCTCAAAAATAGTGCTCCCTCAGGCCACTGCTGCAGCCTCTGGGCATTCAGACGGAAGAGCTCATTAGGAGCAGACAGAAATGATGTTAGCCTCACACAAACAGGCACATGTCCATAGCGCTCACCACCAAGACTCCCTCTAAGCTGCAAAGTCCTGTAAGCAAATATTCTACTTTGTGAGCTACTGGCATTAAAGTTGTGAGTGCTGCATATATTAGCTTGCTCTGGGGCCATTTTTTCTGAGCGAAGACAAAAATGTGTGAGCCAGAGGCTAAAAAACTGTGAGCTGGCTCACACAAACTCAGCTTAGAGGGAACACTGCTTACCACCATACCCGACCGCCAGGTAGAAGCCAGGGAGGCAAGCTTGGAAGGTGGCACACCTTGGCCATAGCCAGGATTTTACAAGTCGGGGGGGGGGGGCTTTTTAAAAGTCAGGGGGCACCCTTTCCCATCCACTGCAGGGCTTCCTGCTTCTCAGAAGCTTTCTGGGGTAGGGGCAAAAGTTGGAGGCTCTGAATATGGCCCCGTTGAGGCAGCCAAGCCTAAAACTGGAATGAAGAAGGGACTGCACCTTGCATGCTAGCAGGGGGGTTTCCTTCCACCTCCTTCTCTCCCACCCCAACAGTTTGCAGTCAGCAGCTCCATCTGTCCCCACCCCCAGCCCATTCCACATGGCTTCCTCCGCCTCCCTCCTCTCCATCTGTTGCTTTTGCTGCTGCAATGCACTGTGCCCTGCTCAGCTCTCCTGCCACTGATGATGATTTGCTGGCTCACCCATGGCAAAAAGAAAATGAAAAAAGCAGACCGCATGCCAGAGTCAGGGGGCCCTGCCTGGATGTCAGGAGGCAGTGAACCCACAGCCCCCTCTCCCCCTGTGGCTACAGGCCTACGGCACACAGCAGCCCAGCAGCTAAATGGCCAGCAGCAACATACATGAAAAGAGGACATCCCCTGTGTTGGATCCAAGCCCATGCACTTAAGTGGTGTCCCCCAAGACACTCTTGCCTCACCTGTGCCTCAACAGGCACAGGTAAGGGTATGGCATCTCCTCCTACTTAACAGGCTACTTACAGACCACTGCCCCCTTTCACTGGCCTCTTCTGATCTATAGACGCATTCACGCCAGTGAATCCCCAAGATTTGCCTGGGAACAGAGGCTCAAGAGCCACACATACGGTGCCTGAGTCTGCTAATTCAAGGGCTGCTGGTAAGGTGCATACAATTCCATAAGGAACAACACAGCACCTAACCAAGTACCAAGAGTTCATGCTAAGTTTTCTCTGCTTTGGCTACTGCATGGATTGTATGAGCTCTCTGTAAGTCACATGTTTATGCCCAAAGAGGCCATTACAAAATTGGGAACTGTGCAGCTGCTATCATAGAATAGATAATCTGGTGGGGGAGTGGGAGTTGCATTATCTCAAACTACTCACAGGACCCTGTTGGGGGGGCAAAGCAAGCAGACTTTGCCTTTTATGCTCTCAGAAGATCCGAGAAGTCAGGAGGAAAGAAAAGGATTTCGACATCCATGTCCTGCTGGGCTTGGGATAAATACTCATGTATACACCCATACCAAGCTCCAAGATCCTGTTGTATGAATCACAGACCATTTGCATTGCAACTGTATGCGACTCAAACCACATGGCATGACCTCTCAACCAACCTCCTTTCATCAAGGCCACTTCATATTCTGAAAATGCCCGGTGGGTTCCTATGGAGCCAACACACGCGCAACCACTGGGCAATATTTATGCACCCAAGGAAAGCATGGTGGAGGAACACGATGATAAATATATGACCTATGCTGTTGCATGAGTGATTCAAGGCTACATAGTATGGGGTTTTGTGGTGGGGGGGCTGCTGCTGCTGTGAGCTTAAGGTCTTTGTGGCTGGAGTGAGACTCAAAAAAACCATCGTTCACCATTGATGGATGAATGAAGGAGCTCTTGGAAAGAATTTCAGCTACAGAGAAAAACCAACAAGACGTGACTGCTTAAATTGGTAACTTTTTTCCCCTTGCAGTCTCTAGAGCTTACATAACAGTACAATGCTCAAACTATTGCAGAAAATTATACCTTCCTCCAAAACGCAAAGACCTCACCAAAGCAAAACAATTAGAGTATCAAAACAATGCCAGCATCTCTCCTTCCACAACTTTGAGATGGGCCAAAAGTGATCCAGCTCGCTGGCTCACAAAGTCAGGAGTGTCAAACTCATTTGTTATGAGGGCCAAATCTGACATAAATTAGACCTTGTCAGGATGGGCTATGTTGGGCTGGGGCACGTGTATACCTATTCAAGAGATATAAACTTTATAAAGGACATGGACAAACAAAAAACATTTTTTAAAAAAAATTTAAAACATGCTTAAAAGATTAGTGCTCATTGGTCTTAAAGGTCCTTTCTTTGTATTTCTCCCATGGAATCCAGGGAACTGGGCAAAAGAAGCTCTGGCTCTTTCCTTCCTTTCCCAGGAGATCAGGAGGGGGGAGGAGTCTCAGCCAATAGAAGGAAGAGAGGCTTGGCTCAGTAGCTCTGCTGTGCAATTGAGAGAGCCTGGCAAAGCAAGCTATCCCTCCCTCCCTTCTTCCCCAAAGGAGGAGTCTCAGCCAATGGAGAAAATAGGGGTTTTGCTCTGTAGCTTCTGTGCAATTGAGCAAGCCTGGCAAAGCAAGCTGTAATGCAGAAGGAAGCAAGAGAGAGGGAGAAGGAAGCACATGACAGCCAGTTGCTCTGGGGCCTGACTCAGCCCCTGGGGCAACTTGTTTGACATACCTATATGATGCCTGGGCTGGTTCTTTCTTTTTTGGTCTCAAGTGGAAATCTAGTACTTAAGTGTCACGCTGCAACTAGAACCACAATATTCCCCTATTGTTGTTTTTTTTTCTGTTGTCCTCTTCTGGATTCTTCAGACTTCAGCCACTCCAGTACAATGGCTCCTTGTGCAAGTCAGTGTGGTGTAGTGGTTAGAGTGTTGAATTAGGATCTGGGAGACCAAGGGCCAAACCCCTGCTCTGCTATGGAAGCTCGCCCGGTGACCTTGAGCCAGTCACATGCTCTAAAACTCAATGGTCTGGGGCCTACATATCTTTGGGACCACCTCTCCTGGTAGATACCCCCCCCAAAAAAAAAGCATTATGCTCAGCTGATAAGAATTTGCTTGTGGTCCCTGGCCCGAGAGATATCTGGCTGTCTTTGGCCAGGGCTTTTAGTGCCCTAGACCCAACCTGGTGGAACTTTCTACCGAGAAACATCCGTGCCTTGCGTGACTTGATGCAGTTCTGCAGGGCCTTTAAGGCAGAGATGTTTCATCAGGCATTTGGTCGAGGACAGTGACAGCGTCCATCTGGCTGGCACTCTTTCCTCCCCTCTGTCACTGCAAGGCAATAGCACATCTGGACAGCGAGCCAGTTTGCTGTAGTGGTTAAGTGCGCAGACTCTTATCCGAGAGAACTGGGTTTGACTCCCCACTCCTCCACTTGCACCTGCTGGAATGGCCTTGGGTCAACCATAGGTATCGCAGGAGTTGTCCTTGAAAGGGCAGCTGCTGTGAAAGCTCTCTCAGCCCCACCCACTTCACAGGGTGTCTGTTGTGGGGGGAGAAGATAAAGGAGATTATAAGCTGCTCTGAGTCTCTGATTCAGAGTGAAGGGTGGGGTATAAATCTGCAATTCTTCTTCTTCTCCCACCATCAGTTTAGTTTTGAACTGATACCAGAATTTTATTGTAATTTTAAAATGTTTTTAACTGTATGATATATTTTAGTAGATCATTGTACACCACCCTGAGCCCTGCTTTAGGAAATGGGCAGTATAAAAATTGGATTTAACAAACAAGCAAATATTTATTTATTACTTTAAATTTCTATCCTGCCCTCTCCGCGAGCGGACTCATTAAATCATTAAATAAAATCATTTAAACTGCTGGCAAATTTTCTGCCTCACTAGACTGCCGCTTGGTAGTTAGCCGAGGCCATGATTCTTGTTGTGGGGAAGAAAACTTTAGGCGGGATTCTGAATTTCTCTGTCCATTTGCTTCTGTCATTCCCAGGTTACTGAGGAGAATAACCTAGAAAATGAAAGGGTATGCCTGTTCCACATCCTGTCCTAGAATAGCAGGCAGAATGAAAAAAATACAAAATACAGAGGTAAAGGGACACATCTCATGCTTCCTCTCTTTTCACAAAAATGGCATTGGACAACCAAGAACCTTAAGGATAACAGAGATGAGGCCTTATGGGGAGGAAAATGGAGCCAGTGATGCTCTTTTGTGCAAACTGCACTAATGAATGTACTAGGGGGAAAGTTCAACATACACGTTGAAATCTAAAAAAAGTTGCCATCACACAGTCCAAAGTGAAAGGACAGATGAAACATCCATGGTGAAGGAAAAGCTTTATTACTGAAATCTGAGCGAGCAGCCTTTCATGTTTTAACAGGCTGAAATCTCTCCTTGTAGGTTCTTTTTGTCGACTGTGCTGCTTGTCTTTCGTATACAAGCACCAATCTAGGTCATTGCTCTGGAACAAGAAGTCAGAGGGCCCTTCCAGATTTCTGCCCCCACACTGCCTTTTGTTCATACATCACGGTACATTATTGATTAGATTTTCTCCCTTTAACTTAAGAGTCCAAGAGTTCTCCTGAGAGCCTTTTAACCAACCCCCACCACCCAAGACACAGAAAAAATGGCAAACCCCATCAAGGTTAGCCACATCCACTTCCATTGAATGTTTCCCATCTTTTTATGAACAGATACTATAGTTTTTTTCTGACTGTCTCTTCCCACTCCTCAGTGCAAGAGCACAAAACTCCCCTAATCAAAATGAGGTGGGTAGGGGAGATAAGCATTCTTTACCAAGGCCTGGTTATCCAAATCTAGGCTAGATTGCAAACCTTTACCACTATCTATGTACCAGTAAAATGGCTGGCCCCTGTGTGAATGATAGCACGTAAGTACAGAGACAAGATAGGGATCGGTACACATTCAGGAGGATATTCCATGCAGGGGGAAAAAATATGAATTCGTAAGGCAGGCAAAAGAAACAAAGCTCATAAAGCAAACTGAATAAGGCCTGAATCTGTTCCAGGAAGGATGGACCATTGAGAGAAGCGATGTCGCCTAAAGGAAAGGGTGAGCAAGGGAGAGGAGATTCAGCCTCTTCAAGCTCCTGAGAGAAAACCCTGGACAGGGGATGGAAGATTTTATTCACTTACCGCGAGTCTTCCTTCTTGGTGGTCCAGGAGTGGGGCAGTCAATTTTAGGAGGAGCCTTCCCAGAGGGAACTGACTGCCCCACTGCTTGGACCACTGGAGAACTTCCAAACTGCCTTCCCCTTTCCTGTAATTCCTCGCAGGCTCCTCAACTGTTTTGTCTATTTAAGATATTTCAGAAATAAAAAAACGATATTTCCCCTAAAACTCTTGTCATTTTACTGCTCTGGCAGGTGTAGGGGCTTAGTGGGAAGGCATCCACTTTGCCTGCAGAGGGTCTCAGGCTCAATCCCTGGCATCTGCAGTTAAAATAATTAGAGGCAGTGAGAGATATGGAAGACCTCCGCCTGAGACCCTGGGGAGCCATGGTCTGTCTGAGTAGACAGGGCTGACCTTGACAGTAGAGGTTCCAGCTCTCCCCTGACCACCAGTAGGGGATGTAGGGTAGGGTTGGTCAGCTTTTGGAGATTTGGGGATGGAATCTGGGGAGGACAGATTCAGTGGGGCACAATGCAATAGAGTCCACCCTCCAGAGCATCCATTTTTTCCAGGAGAACTGATCTTTGTAGTCTGGACCAGTGTTCCCTCTAAGCTGTTAGTGTAAGCTAGCTCACAGTATATTTTTTAGCCTCTCTGCTCACGTATTTTTTGTTTTAGATCAGGAGAAACAGCCCTAGAGCAGACTAATGTTTGCAGTAGCTCACAACTTTGATGCCAGTAGCTCACAAAGTAGAAGTTTTGCTCACAAGACACCACAGCTTAGACTAGATGGAGTATTGGTCTGGACATGAGCTGTAATTCCAGGAGATCCCCAGGTCCCACCTAGGCTGGCATCCCTGCTTGATAGACTGATGGTCAGACTGTGTATAAGACAGCTTCATGTGTGTTTCCTTGTTTATATGATTGAGTGTAATGGAATCAAGGAGGGGGTGGCTTGTATGTTCGCGTTTGTGCTGGGTCCAGAGGAATTATGTTCCCTTGATGCTTCCTGTACCAAATCCTACTCAAAAGCTTTTAAGGAGAAGAAGCTTTTTAGCAGCACAAAATCTGTGTATGAGCACACACAAGGGAGAAATCACATCTGAACTGGCTCAGGGATCAGTTCTTCAGCAGCTATACAAGCTTGTTAATGTATTTTAACAGAATGATAAAAATGACGAAAGCTTTGCATGTAAAACCATTTTGATTCTTTATCATCTCTTGTCTTGCTTGTAACCAGCCTGTTCTCCATCCACCCCAGACTCATTGGGCAGACAAAGCCTGCAGATTGTTACATGCATCCTCTTACATGTTTTATCCTACTATGACAAACACTTCAAATGTGATTTCATTAACTTTGGAAGAGCTGTAGAGTTGTGTTATGGGATTCTATGAAGAGACGCGAGTATGAAGCTTTGAGAATGCAATGGCCCATCAGCAAAATTCTCTATAGTGATCCCCTCCGCCCAAATATATCTTAGATCTTGGGATAGGCCATAGTGTCCCATGTGAAACCAGAACCAAGCAGTAGTTCTCAAGAAGAATATAGGAACTATTTTCAATTGAATTTCTCTAATTTCTAAAAGATGCTTTATTTTGCTGGCCAGGCTGCTGAAATGCCCCCTACACGTTGCCAGTCAGTTAACTTAGTTGAGCTAAATAGATAGTGATACAATGGAGGTCTCAGCATTCCCCCATCTCTTCGTGCTGTTTTTATATTGCAAAATAGCAATACAATTAGGTATGGAAGAGCCATATGAGTATTGCAGGGGCTTCTTAACCCTTTCCTTTTGCCCTGCAACATCTTTGCTCCTTGTGTGTGTGGGGGGGGGGAGGGCAATCAGGGGAGAGAGGACTCTTACCAGGCAAGAACCTGAGAGGAAGGCAGGGTTCAAACAAATCTCCCTTCTTCCATTCTCAATTGCAGCACGGCAGCAATTCTTTATAAGTCTGGTGAAATGGACATGGAAGCCTATGCTGCATCTGGCTTGCCCCTTGGTGCAGTTGCTGCCTCAGTTTTGTACAGCATAGGAGGGAGGGAGGCAAATAGATGGGGGAGGTGAAGGGGAAGGTGGAAAAAAAGCAACTTTAACTTTAAATGCATTCTTCAAGTCGCTGACTGGCTTGGCTTGGAGAAGTGATTTAAAACAGATAAATGCCTTCTCCAAGCCTGCTGATGGGGCGGTGGGGGCTTTGAGAGCCACACAATATGTGTGAAAGAGCCATATGTGGCTCCCAAGTCACAGTTTGGCCACCCCTGCTTTAGACAACGGGCAGGATATAAATCCAATTTCTACTTCTTCTTCTTCTTATAATAATAATAATAATAACAACAGTAACATTTTATTTATATCCCACCCTCCCCACCGAAGCAGGCTCAGGGCGGCTAACAACATAGTCTGTACAATGAGTTATACAACAAATTTTAAAATCAACATTCAACTTAAAACATTCTAATTTAAAATTAACATTTCTGGTGCTATTCTATTAGATGCAAGTATGTATGATGGCGGAATCACTTAAGACGAGTCCATCAGTCATTCAGTCAGGTAAAGGCCATCCTAAAGAGGAAGGTCTTGCAGGCCCTGCGGAACTGTTCAAGGCTCCGCAGGGCCCGCACTTCTTCCGGGAGCTGGTTCCATAGGTATGGAGCTGCAATGGAGAAGGCCCGTGTACGAGTATTCTTTAATTTTACCTCCTTCGGCCCGGGGATAGTCAGTTGGTTCTTCCCCATTGACCTCAGTGCTCTCTGGGGTTCATATGGGGAGAAACAGTCCTTCAGGTAGGCAGGTCCTCGACCATATAGGGCTTTAA